>NC_045440.1:96550333-96741738 GCF_002776525.5 Piliocolobus tephrosceles
CCTTCCTTCCTTCCTCTCTCTCTCTTTCTTTTCTTTCTTTCTTTCTTCTTTGTTTCTTTCTTCTTTCTTTCTTTCTCTCTCTTTCTTTTTCTTTCTTCTTTTTCTTTCTTTTTCTCTCTCACTTTCTTTCTTTCTTTCTTGTTTGCTTGCTTTTTCTCCCTTTCTTTTCTTTCTTTCTTTCATGGGGTTCCACTCTGTGACCCAGGCAGGAGTGCAGTGGCATGATTTTGGCTTACTGTAACCTCCGCCTCCCAGGCTTAAGCGATCTTCCCACCTTAGCCTCCTGAGTAGCTGGGACCATAGGTGCAAGTCACCATACCCAGCTTATTTTTTTTTTTTTTTGTATTTTTGGTAGAGACAGAGTTTTGCTATGTTGCCTGGGCTGGTCTCGAATGCCTGAATTCAAGCTATCCACCCATCTTGGCCTCCCAAAGTGCTGGGATTACAGGCATGAGCTACCGTACCCAAGCCAGCCCAGCCCAGCCTTTTCTATCTCAAATTTATTGCTGTCTTGTTGGCAAAAGCAAGTCATATGACCCAGAATCAATGAGGGAGGGAACAACACAAGGCCATTGTTATGAGCTAAATCGTGTCCTTCAAAAACAGAAGTTGAAGTCCTAACCCCCAATACCTCAGAATGTGACCCTATAGGGTAGAAATAGGGTATTTGCAGATATAATAAGATAACATTGTACTGGAGTAAAATGGGTCCTGAAACCAAAATGACAAGTGTCTTTATAAGAACAGGGAAAGACTCATAGACACAGAAGGAAGACAGCCAAGTGAAGGTGGCAGAGATAGGATTCATACAGCCACAAGCCAAGAAACACGTGGAACTACCAGAAGCTGGAAGAAGCTAGGAAGGATCCTTCTCCTAGAGGCTTCAAAGGGAGCATGGCCCTACCAACACCTTGATTTCAGGTTTCTGATCTCCAGAACTAAGAAAGAATAAATGTTTTTTTGAAGCTACCTAGTTTGTGGTACTTAGTTACAACAGCCTAAGGAAACCAATACAGGCCCAAACACTGGGCAACATGGTTCTTTGGGAACCATTAGTGTAACAATCTCACATATCACCTATTTTAATGGGCATAAATACATAAGTGTCATGGGATTATTTTCCAAAATAAGAGAAAATGCAGGTGTGATAGATTGCAATAATGATCTCAATTCTTTACCCTTTCCTAAATCCATGCCTTTTGCCATATGACTACGTGTCCTAGTGCTGCTAAAAAGGTGGAGTGTATTTCCTCTCCTGACGTTGCAATGGCCATGTGACTTGCTTTAGGGAGAAATGCCTATATGCCAGTTTCTCAAGAGGGTTTTTATGTTTCTGTAACACACTGCCTGCTTCCACTGCTCTTGGAAGCCAGTCTCCTGTCGGAGATGTTCTCTCTTGGTGCTCCCAGAGCACTCTCTCCTAGGTTGAATACAGCACCTCCACTCTCAGCATGCTCAGGGTTCCAGAGCCACGTGCTACTTTGGGTTGAAACTGGAGAGAATGCCCCTATTTCTATAGGGATCAAGACTTTACCTAGACTGGCCACAGTCTTCCCTCCTGCTTTCTCCTTTTCCTCCCCTGGGCACAAGTGTCCCTAACACTTCTCTCTGGTGTCCTTTTCTCCCGTGCTTAGCATGCATGCCAATAGAAATGAGATCCAGCTTTTCTACTCTGGTTACATACATGCAAATGCCTTTATTACTGAGATGGGATCATACTATGCCAATTATTCTACAACCTGCTGTTTTTATTTAACATATCATCAAGGTTCTTCCATTACTGTAAACACAAACTCATGTCATCATTTTTAATAGCTACATATATTTCCATGTGAACATAGAACCCTATTTTACTTAAATAATTCTCTATTATATAACTTCTGTTTGTTTCCATTTCTACTTATAAATAATGCTGCAATAAATACACTTTTAAATTGACATTTGTGTACTTGTTCAGTTATTTTCTCCATATAAATTCATAGAGATACAATTGCATGCATAAAATGCTTTTTAAGGCTTTTGATATTTGCTTCCCAATTACCTTCTAGAAACACTATATTAATTTATACCTACTAATATATGAGTGCTATTTTTTTTATTTTCATATAACTACCATTTTTTTTACAACCTCTGACAAGTAATAAAAAAGTTTGCATTTATAGTGTATTCTTCAGCCCGTTTTCTGTTTCTTTAGTTTCCTTTTAAGCAATTGGGTAGCTTAAAAATGCATATCTAATGTCGAATAGAACAGGGACCACAAGAATAGAGAATATTGATGAAACTAGAAATGAGCTCAGAGAGCAGGGAAGGAACAGATGCAGTATATTGAGGCACAGTTGATAAGAGTAGTGCCTCGTGGGTTTTTATCTGGCTTATTAATTTAAAGTGGCTAAGATGTGAGTGAATTTACACTGTAAGTCAGCATGCTCAGGGAGATTTGTAAAGCAGTATAGAAATACCAAGGAAGAAAAGATCTAGAAAAATATAAAATAATACATCAGGGAAGAAAATTATTCCAACAACATGATACTAAGTAGGAGAAAAATGCAGTACTCAACAAAATATACTGGGGAGTAGCCAGATTAGATACATGCTTGCAGAGTGAGAGGACTGAGATCAGCCAAGATTAATGATTTGAGCATGGCGCTGTGCCTGCCATATTGCTCTAAGATGGGACTGGGTTCTGCAAATTTCAGACAAATCCATTTGGTTTAATACCTCTATATTCTCTACAGTGGGTGGTGGTTTTAGAAAGGGAAGAGCTGTTCTATCTGTTAGCTAGAGGTCAAAGGGATTAAAAGGATAACATTATATCTGTCACTTTCAATCACTGCTGATAGGAGTAAGTTGGTTCAGCCTCCCTAAAGGGTGTATAACATATATGTGTTTGGTACATGTCAAAGGTCTTAAATATATGCATACCATGTGACCCACAATCCTATTTCTAACAATTCATCCCAATTAAATGATTTAGCATATACCCAAAGATTTAGCTATAAGGATGCTCACTGATCCACTGTTTATAAATAAATTGTGGGAAAATGTATATGCTGAAACCACTTCAAATGCTATTACAGAAATATATTTACTGGTGTCAACAGAAAATCATAATATACTCCATTTTTAAAAGCAGGTTATAGAGTATGACACAGCATTTGTATGTGTATGTTAGGGAGAGCATGTCAACAGTCTATGAAGTTCCCATTCAGGACAATTATCAAGGATGCCTGAGTTTTACCAGCTCCTTAATTCTCTTTTTATGCTGAGGTAAAGAACTACTGCAAGGTTGTTTGGAATCCTAGATTTTAAGCTCTCACTTTTGCCCACTGTGTCTTCCTCTCCAGAGTGCACTAACCTAGGAGGCTGGGGCATTGGGAGTGGGATGGACAGAGGTTGACGTTATAACTACACCCTGAATCCAGAATCATGACTTTCTCCTTCAGTCCCTGTTTCTGAGTTTGCCCCAGTTAGCTTGACTTGCAGGATGGATTCTTTCTCAGGGACTTCATAGATCCTCTTTGATACTGGCTTCTATGGAGTGAACATCACTCCAAACATACACAGTAAGTTTTCCAAACATAACTATATATGTCAGAACCTCAAATTTGGACATGTTTTGAATTCCTTTTCCAGAAGACTCCTCAGGCTTCATGATTGTAGGATTATAAGGGGTACTATACAAGCTGGAAGGTTTGTAGTATGACGGAAGTAGCCAAATTTGTGATAAAGACACTGGTTTAAAGTGTGGGAGATGGGATGAAATGTGATTGCAAACAGAGAACAAATAGAGACTCCAGTAAAGATTGGGGTGGGGGCGGTGGTGAAAGAGATAAAGGCAGATTCCAAATTTACAGTAGAAGAAGAGGAGGAGACACTTGGCAGCAACCACAGATTGACTCCTTCAGTGTCTGTTCAATTTTTCCCCAACATTCCAGCCCCTCTGACTTTACGTGGTGCCCACTGGGCTGCCCCACCTTCAGATCCACCCAGCCTTGATCTAAGGAGTAACTTCCACGTTCATGAAGGCATTCTGCCACTATTTGGTCCGGCCTCAACCCCACCAGCCTCCTCAGAGATGGGACATGCCAAAGTTCTTTCGCAAGTATGTAGTGAGAGTTTGAGTCACACTCTTGCTTAAGAGGATACTCTATGCATTTTCAGACATATGACTAACTGGGCAAAAAGTTTAAAAAATAAAATTCAGAATAACAGTGTTCAGCAGGACAGTTGTTCTTTGCTTTCCATGTTATTTGGGGGGCTTAGGAAAGGGACAGAATAGGATTGGCCTGAAACATGGAACACCATAAAGAGACAGATAGAGAATCAAAGTCCCTGAATGGCATTTAATTTCCATGTTAGTGTTTTTCCTGGTCTGGGTTCAGAAATCCTCTGACAGTTGGACTCTTTGCTATTTAGTCATTCTACTGTACTTATTTTACTGACAATCAACAGGCATTGCCTAATTTGACACTCAAATGAATAAAAAAGACCAAAGTAGACTACAATGTGAAGTATACATTTAATTCGATGGTTTTGTGAATATTTTCAAATAACATATCAATCATAACAGCAGCATGTATCCACCGTTGGAAGACATTTAAGTACTTTCGGGTTTTAGCCAAAACAGCTTGCAATAACTAGATTAAAAAAAAAAAAAAAAAAAAAGCCTAATTGGAGGCTTTCACATTAGGTTCTGACACACATTTTTTGGTCCCCTCGTGCCTTATTTCCAAGATGGTAGCACCTGGAAAAACAAGCTGCTTGATTTTCGTAATAGATATGAGCTCAGATAGTAAGGACTGCATTACAACAGTTCCTTTGAAACTGGTGGCAGTTATTGCTGGAGTCCAAGTGGCTGAATCGCATGCTTGGAAATAGGAGTATATTCATCTGTTTGTGAAAATCACCAGGCATAGACCGTTTCCACCCAACACACCGTAGAAACTTGCAAGCCTCCTGTTACCAGCAAGAATTGAAGCCAAAACTCAGCAAGAGCAATGCCAGATAATTGCTGCTGTTTTCCTTAAGCCTTTATTTTGAATGTTGGACCTTGATTACTATACGTTCTTTCCTAAGTGAGAACCTTCTGCCAGACTAATGTCAGTGTCCTTCATGAGGCAGTGGCAATTTCCATCAAATCCCTGACCCAAAAAAAGTGTCCAGTGTGTGTTCACTTTTCATCACGACTTGATTAATTACCCCAGGAAACTTCATTTCATTCTGCTTGCTAAAATGAGAGTAATTAGAGCAGCCTTTGACCCTTTCTTCCCTACCCCTCTTAGTTTACAGTGAGCTGTGAAATGTGATAAGTTAATTCTTAAATACAGACTTTTATGCCAAGAACAAGTATCTCCTATTTGACTCGCTCTTCCCCCACAGGAAGTTGGTATTGTTTGTTTAAGAATTTGACATCTAGCCTTTTTGTCAGATGAAATTGAGAAGAAATGTCCTCCAGATGACACAACTGCCCTATCAATACAGGGTTCATGAACTTGCCCCTTATCTGTAATATCTGTAGTAATAACTGGACTCGTGCTCCATGTGGAAGATACCGTTTTCATTACCAGTTTGAACTAAATGTGCAACAGGGCTAGATCCAGTAGGTAAGGATCCACTGTAATGAGATACACAAACACCAAAGGGATTGCATTTGGAAGTTAAATACTCAATTGTTCAGGTGTTTTGAAACACAACCTTTGATATGTTTGGAGGTGCACTGTGGCTAACGGAAGCTATCTTTAATTAACTCATAAGTATGAATTTTCATACTTTAATAATATACTGTTTATTCAAGATTATATACACGGTTTATGTGTAGTATGGAAAATCTGGGAAACAAAGAAAAGTATAAAGAAGAAAATTAAAACTAAAAATTTTAATCCTACCTACATAGATAACCACTTCCAAAATTCTGGTATATTTCTTTCTAGTCTACTTTTTATTGAATTATATAAATATATATCTCACATGCACAAAAAGAGATCTTACGCTATGAACAGTTAACTTTTTGTCATGAGCATTTTCCCATGTCATTAAGCACATGCCAAAAACATGATTTTTTTGTGGCTGCAAAGGTTTCATAACATAAGAAGTCTTTCCCATAGCATCAAGAGTACCCTGCATTCTTACCGAAATGCCCTGAACAAAGAACACCAAATAGTTGCTAGAACTCCTCAGTTGCAAGAGACACAAACACAACTAAGTATGATTCTTGCTCCATGTGGAAGGTACTGTCTTCATACCAATTTGAACTAACAGTGCATTCTTACTGAAATGCAATGAACAAAGAACACCATACGGTTGTCAGGACTCCTCAGTTGACATCTACTGTTTCCAGAGTTTCAGCTATCGACTTCAGGTCTCAAATCTCTCCTCTCTCTCAGCAAGAGAGCACTGACGTATCTAAGCTACCTTCCTCACAGATTGAGATCAATGAGAAAGATAAAGTACTTTTTTTTCCACTCTATCTCTTTTTTATTTAACTTTTATTTTAAGTTCGGGGTGAAAGTGCAGGTTCGTTACACAGGTAAACTGGTGTCGTGGACATTTGTTGTACAGATTATTTAATCACCCAGGTATTAAGACTTGTACATAGCACACATCAGTTATTTTTTGTGATCCTCTTCCTCCTCTCACCCTTCACCCTCCAAAAGAACCCAGTGTGTTGTTCCCCTCTATTTATCCATGTGTTCTCATCATTTAGCTTGCACTTATAAGTGCAAACATGCAGTTCCTCAAAGACCTGAAGACAGAAGTACCATTCAACCCAGCAATCCCATTACTTGGTATATACCCAAAGGAATATAAATCATTTTACTGTAAAGACAGACACATGCATATGTATGTTCACTGCAGCACTATTCACAGTAGTAAAGACATGGAATCAACCTAAATGACCATCAAGGATAGACTGAATATAGAAAATGTGGTAATATACACCATGGAATACTATGCAGTCATAAAAAAGAATGAGATCATGTCCTTTGCAGGAACATGGATGGAGCTGAAGGCCATTATCCTTAGCAAACTAACACAGGAACAGAGAAAGTACTTTTCTTAAAGGTCCCAGCAAGACCCATGGAGATAATATCTGATTAACCTCACAAGGGTCACATTCTTCTGTGTAGCAGACTGTCCTCCTCATAGTAAACACTTCACACATATTTATTGAGGGGGTGAGTAAATAGTCAAGATATAATTCCCCCATCATCCTTGTCCACATATCTGATCTGCCACCACATTTTCTTGAGGGAAAAATAGCTCTTTAATCTGCCCAGTTTCTCATTTCTCAACCAAATTCTGCCCCTGGATGATGGAAAGCTCTAGATTGAACATGTCTAGACCACATCAGGGTTATATATAGGAGTCAATTGCACGGGATGGGGCCCCAGGCAAGATCGATGGGGGGAAAGCCTACATCTTCATCCTCTCTCTACTGCTTTTCTTTCTTTTTCTTAAAATTTGTCCTCACTAAGCATCAGCACCAGTTGAACAGTGTGAGTCAAGCGTTGCTTCTCATGTGATATCTTTAGGTAAATGTACTAAATACATTTGTGAACAGTGGACTGAAAACCAACAAAATTGTTTTGTCAGAACACAAAAGAAAAATTAATTCCAGAAATCGTGACAAAACCATTTATCTTTGCATTTTCAAACCTTGGGACTGTCGTTAAGATTATTATTCAATCTGATAGATATCAAGTGAATATAGCTTAATTTTAGGATACTGAATGGAAGTTAATAACATAATAACTTAGAAGGAGAGTCAACACTTAGAATTACAGGCACAGTTTACTTAGTGTTGCTACCATCATCCCTGATTCACTAAAGTGCTATTTGTCTCAGAAACAGAAGTTAATACACAGTTTTCCCTTGGCTTACCAGCCAGAATGAGAAACAATGCACAATCTTAGGCTCTCAGCTATTGGAACACCATGCAGTGACCATTCTTTTTTTTTTTTGAGGATGCAGTGCAATGGTGTGATCTTGCCTCATTGCAACCTTCACCTCCTGGGTTCAAGTGATTCTTCTACCTCAGCCTCCCGAGTAGCTGGGATTACAGGCATGCATCACTACACCCAGCTAATTTTTGTATTTTTAGTAGACATGGGATTTCGCCATGTTGGCCAGGCTGGTCTCAAATTCCTGACCTCAGGTGATCCACCTGCTTCAGCCTCCCGTAGTGCTGGGATTACATGTGTGAGCCACCATGCCCAGCCTTTCCCCATTCTTAATGGTGGTGAACAATCTGTTCCTTTTTCCTCTGGGGAAAACTAGTTCTGCATTTTAGCCCATAGTGGCTGAAAAAATGGCATGCACGTAACAGTTTTGGTGCTAGATGGTATCTTATCAAGTTAAAATGCAAATTCTGCAGCAGGTTGAGGTATCTTCCAGGAAATAGTTATGACTTAGGGACTCAAACCCCGTAGAGTTTGAGGGAAGTCCTTTGACCTTGTAAAGATCATCTTCATAATGCAACCTAGTAAGATTGGCTAATAACTCTATGAATACCAGCTGGGAAGATGGCACTGTTAGTGGCATATCATGACTTCAGGGGCTTTAAAGAAGACAGAAGAGAAATTACAAAGATATGCCAGGGACACTTCCTCATGGAGACTAACTCTGCTTTATTATTCCTGGATGACTATGATCCATTTAGCCCTCCCGTTCCCAAGATCGAATGCTCTGGACCAAACTTCATAATTCTATGGCTGAGAGGCTCATGGCTCATTATTAACAAGTGAAGATAAAACAACCCACGGAGAATTGATTCCATTCTGAATTAATTTCCTGAACTATTCTGGGCAACTGGTAAGTGGTCTTCTAGAGCCACACAAGCAGAATCCATTTATGATCATCTGCGTTGGTGGAAGTAACCTTGATTGTGCTAGTTTTTAATGAGATCTGGAATGTGCAGCTATCATAGCAACTCTACTGGAATTGTCTGCCTACATCTCCATCTTCCTTACTGAACTGTGAGTCACTCAAAGGCCAACTGGAGTCTTATCAATCTTGGGATTCCTCTGTGTAGCAGATTGTCCTCCCTATAGTAAGCACTTCATACATATTTGTTGAGTGGGTGAGTAAATACTCAAGACATAATTCCCCCATCATCCTTGTCCTCATATCTGATCTGCCACCACATTTTCCTTCATGATGCCTCTTAAAATTTGTAATTATGTAGTTGGTTAATGTATTTAATAAGCGTCTCTCTTACTAAACTGTAGGCTTTTCATTGAGAATAAGGACTGTATCCATTTAGCTCACTACATCGGACATCTTGTGCACTACCTCATATCCACTCAGCCTCAGCTTGTGGCCCTGGCAAGGACTTCCAGGAAGCTTCATACTGCTCTGCATTGAAAGAGAACACCTGAAGCTTGCACCACATACCTCTGCTTCCTCCCCAGCGGCTTCTCTGACTTCCCTGGGTGGGGTGCCTGCAGGTGCCTGCCTGACATTCATACATGTGCAACTCAGAATTGTGCAAATGTTAATGCTGTGTGGGGTAATTTCCAATAAAAGCAGGCCAGGAGCCAATGAATAAATGCTTCTTCCTCCAATCCCTTTTATGCACCTTTTGAAAGGTTCCAGCAGGACTGAGCACCAGCCACCCAGACTGGTGGCCACCTCTATAATGTATCCTTGTATTGGCTTCTCCCTTCCTGTTTCACTCTCCCTGGCCCCTCACTTCTTCTCTCCAAGTTTACTTCCCAAATAAACCATCTGCATGCAAGCCTTAATCTCAGGCTCTGTTTTAGGGGAAACTCAGGCTAAGATGACCACTGCACACCAATTGCCTCGCACAGTACCTGGCATACAGTAGTGACTCAATAACATTTTTAAGTCAATGAATCAGTCAAGTATAAATGAATGAAAATTACTGCAGAGCCAAGGGATAAGAACAGAAGTGGGATATTTAAAAAGCATTTCACCATTTGGTACAATAAAATTCATCATTGCTTAAACTTACCAACTCAGCAAGGGCCCTCAGCATGCCATGTCAGAGAACTCAGAAATGTGCTTTATTTTTAGGCGGATGACTTTTTGCCAAGACCTGTCCACTTACCCCTCCCCCCATCAGCTTTAGATAGCTTGGGATAGTGAAACAAGAATGAGGTTTAGAATTAGGCCTAAATGGAGCTAAATACCCACATTGCCACCACTTTCGACCTGTGTGACCTTACCAAGTTCTTCAAGTTCTAGTTCATCTGTCTGTCAAATGGGAACATAAACATTTGTTTTATAGAATTGCTATAAATATTTAGCATTAGGTCCTTAAAAATATTGATTTTCTTTTCCCAAAATATCTACCTTCCTTTCCTCCCCTCTTCAGTGAAACACACACATTGCATTCAAGAATTTGTTTCTACAGTGAGACCACATGGGCATAGGGAGGGGAACAACACACAGAGGCCTGTGAATGGGGAGTGGTTGTGGGGAGAGAGCATCAGGAAAAATGGCTGATTCATGCCTGGCTTAATACCTAGGTGATGGGTTGAAAGGTGCAGGAAACCACTATGGCACACATTTACCTATGTAACAAGGTTGTACATCCTGCACATGTACCCCGGAACTTAAAATAAAAAAAATAAAGAACTTGTGTCTAAATGTGTGGCCCATGACTTTGAGCTGAACACTTGGTGGGGGAATCATCTAATTTTTTTTTTTTGTCTTTGTAGTCTCTGCACCTACAATACACCAACTGGCAGTTCCATCATTTGAAAGAAAATCTTCAAGGTAAAGATGTTTACAATGACACAAAAACCTTTCAAAGGTATCATGGTCCTAAAGGGCTTTCCCCAAGGGACAGCACAGTGTGTTACAGGCCCTGATGAGAGGTGAGTGTGTGGGCACGGGTGTCTCGTGAGCCTGACGCTCTCCATCCCTCTCTGACCATTTACGCCTTTTGTCTGTCTGTGCTTTCAAAGGTCAAACCCTTGTGAGAAATACTCGCTCTATTAATCATCTTGGAAGACTGCTCCAGACACATTTTCAGAAGGGATGCAGTAAGTTTTGTCTGCACAGTGCACCCTGGGAAAAGAGTTTCCCTTCCGAAAAGCAATCTTGCTTTCAGCCAAGTCTTTTCTTTTCCTTTTTTTTTCTTTTGTAAAGCAATGAAGTTATTGCATGTTCTGAAGGCATTGTGAGGTAGGTACAGCCACCCCTTTGACATGGCATGTCTGTATGCCCAGGATGCATATACCTAATTAGTGAGTTCCACATGACTGCTAGTGTTGGCAATCATCTGTATCCAGCTGGTGTTCAGACTTTTGGGGATCAGTGGAAATTTTAACCATTATTTGACACAGACTTATTTGGTCAGAGAGACACAGTCATATCACAGAGAGCTAAATGTCCAGAGCTAATGAAAGATGATCCAGCAATTAGATTGACTCACAATATGGGTAATAATTTTTATACTTACATTTTGACCACATAAATAAAAGAGTGGGACTGATTTTCCCGCTGCATTGCATATGAGGGAAGGAGAATGTTATTCTATCTTCTCTCTTCATCTGAACATTAGAACTTTTTAAACCTTCAGATACGGCAGGGGCACTTCCACCCATCATTTGAATGAAAGCCAGTCCTACCTGTCTGTCTTTCCATTCAGCAGGGAGTCATTTCGTGTGTGAAGCAAGCAAAAAAGATAGATGTGTCAGGGCTTTCTCTGTCTCCTGTAGAATTTTTATCTTTTGGCCTTTTCCACTTCCTAGTCTGCATATGACCTAATATCCTATTCCTCATGGCCAACTCTTGATAACAATGAGAAAACAAGTCCTGAGAAATGTGTTATTTATTCATTAAGCATTTCTATCTTGTAAGACTTTTTTTGTTTTTGTTTTGTTTTGGCAAAATCATTATAATATCTGCTATGTTTCAGATAATTATTTTAACAAATCTTTAACCTGAATGAAAGCAGGATTCATTCTATAATTCTCAGTACAGATGAGAAATAAATGATAAACAATGTCCCACTGGAAGAGACCCCTCCAAAACCTCATGCCAAAGGAAGTAGACCACCATATTCAGCGAAAATATTTAACACCTTGGACTGTTTCCCAGTGGGATGCAGACCAGACAAGAAGAACAATTCAGGCTACTTAGGAGACTGTCTGGGGATCTCTGTGAGTGGCATCTGCACTGGATAGATATTTCTTCCCCTCAGATTCCTGCTCCTGTGTATGTGCACTACTTACAGCTGAGTCATACTTTTCAAGAATTAATGTGGGTGTCACAATCAGTGATCTGTGATCTATTCCTGCTCCTGTGTAAGTGCACGATGTACAACTGAGTCATATTTTTCAAGAATGAATGTGGGTGTCATCGTCATTGATCTGTGGTCTATCATTTCATAAATAGATTGTTCCAAAAGTACTCTAGGCACAGCTGAGCACAGATAGTCTTTTGGATGGTTTTAATCTAAGCCCATTTCAATATGCTTCTTTTTATTGTCCACACTTCTTTCTACTACCACTAACTTAAATAATTCCTATAATCAGCTAGAAGAGGTTTCAATGAAAAATCGTCTTTGAACACAAGAAATAAGGACTGGGAAGTGGTAAACAACTTGCAACTGAGGTATTCTGAAGATAGTCCTAACATAATGTCCCCCAGGCATAGCCATATATGGTAATTTGGTAAATCAACAAGGAAGTCTCATGCAACAGTGAGAATCTTAAGTATCAAGCACTAGCTGAGGTTCTGGGCAAGAGAAACACAAAAGAGAACACTACTTTACCCCACCCCCAAGGAGATCTCAGGGACAGAAATGTCAGCATCTACCTCAATACAATGACATCTGAGTGACTATCTCAAGTGAGAACTGAAGAAGATATCACAGGAAAGCTGATCTTGAAGACAGGAGAGGAGTTGGCCTATTAGAAAAGAGAACCTGGTCATGGGTGCCTGCGATCCCAGCTACTCCGGAGGCTGAGGCAGGAGAAGAGATTGAACCCAGGAGGCTGAGGTTGCAGTGAGCCAAGATAGCACCATTGCTCTCCAACCTGGGTGACGGGAGCAAAACTCCATCAAGAAGAAGAAGAAGAGAGAGAGAGAGAGAGGAAAGAAAGAAAGAAGGAAAGAAGGAAAGAAAGAGAAAGAAAGAAAGAAAGAAAGAAAGAAAGAAAGAAAGAAAGAAAGAAAGAAAGAAAGAAAGAAAGAAGGAAAAGAAAGAAGGAAGGAAGGAGAAAAAAGAAAAGAGAAGAAAAGAAGGGGGCATATTCATTGAGAGAACAATGGCTCTGTTGGTCAAAGGCATGCAGGTGTGAAAATCATGACACATTCAGAAGATCATACAGCTGGATATGTCTGGAGAGGGTCATGGATGGGCCGTGGCACAAAATGAATTTCTTTGTCAAGACACTATAAAAACCTACACAGAAAAATCAGGGGAGATATGTTGTAGGGAATAATAATATTTCATTGAACTCAAGGCTAGGAGATACAAGTAGGCTGAGGAACAGGAACAGTATTGGAAACTGAAGCTGGAGTCACCCTTTCTACCTTTGTCTTTGTCTTCCTCTTTCTGGGCCATGAGGTCACTTATGGCTGCAGCTCAGTTCATTGGTCAACAGTTCTGAATTGTTTAGTCATTCATCATTCAGCAAGAATGCATGTGCCCATCCTCTGTGCTCGGTGTGCTCTTTATTAACTACATTGTGGTGGAAAATGGATCAAGGCTGGCTTCATGGGCATAGACTTGCACAGTCCAATGGTCCCACATTTGGTTTAATGCACCGCTACCACTATCTTGCAATTCTGAATGATTTCACGGAACTCGTGTTTTGTAAGAAAGTCTAATGGGATGAGGGAGCATGCACATGAGCAGAGGAAATATGCACAGTGCCTTCCCATTCACATATAGCATTTGTGATGACACCCCATGGCACAGAATTTGGTGGCCCACAATATTCAAGCATTCAGTGAGACTAAAAACAAGTACAAGGCGATTGTATTAGGGCTACCACTGAGAAAGGTGGGGAGGAGGCAGGTGCTGACATCCCAGAGGCCATGCTTTTTTGTTTGAAAGAGAACAAGAATCAAGGAACCCTATTGCATTCTTTCTTATTCATGTTGTCTCTGTGTGTCAGCCAACTACTTTAATGCTGAAATGCTAGAAGGAGAGGAAATGTTAAGACAATAGTTTCCATCAACTTTGCTGAAGCGAATTCTCCGCCTCCATTCTGATACCCTCTATTCCACACTCTGCAGCCAGTCAGACTAAGCCTGATTCCCTCGAACAGTTTTAAAGGTGGCAACCAGGTCTTCCCCAGGCTTCCACATTTCTATCTACTCCACCTCGGCCCCTGGGTGACCATCCTCTGGGCTCCCTTGTCAAAAGAAGTTCCAGAGACTTCTCTTGTCAAAGCTATCAGTAGCCCAGAACAGGTTGAAGAGAATAACATGAAGAGCCCCTGTTTCTTCCTGAAAGCTTTGAAGAGCCCAGAAACATAGTCTCTGCAGGAAGAATTCCCTTTTTTCCCAGTAACTCCTGGGAAAAGCCACCTGACAAAACCTCCTGCCTTTGTGAGTCATGGCAAAGAAAGTCACATCAAAAGGAAGGGTGATTTGAATGAGCCCAGATGTTTCACTTAAAACCACAACCAGGCATAGCATTTGAGCAATTTTTATTTGCAGTCATTTCTTTTCATGTCATGCAAATGATCAAAAGTGGTCTAGGGAGACAGCAGGTCTTGAAAGATGACAATTGCAAATGGCAGCAAATAGCAAATGCAATAATAACTTGTCATGTTTAACACAAAGTTACAGCAAAGGCAAGCTGTTTAGCAGTAAGCAGATGTGGACTAAGTAAAAGATAGTTTGCAGATAGCTAAATGCAGGCAGGTCACAAAGCATTTTGATAAAGGATTATAAAAATATTACCCATGGTAGAACATATATAGTAAATATAATATTTCAAGAAGGATTTAGAAATGTACAAGATTTACTACTGGAGAGTTGAAAAAAGCACAGTTGATGTCTCAATCATAGGAGTTAAGAATTTGCCAAGTGAAGCAGAATATGATTATGTAGAGGGTTTTAAACTAGGATTTACTATTTTTTTTTTCCAAAAAGAATGCTGCACTTGGCAGCTCTCTCAATTCCAGTGCACAGAAGTTAGTAAACTGATGAAATAGCAGGGGATTCTTCTAGAGAGGCTAATTGCTACATCAATTTCTGCCAACACCATTTGAAAATAAACCCCTCTGTCCTTTTTGTACTGTTTCTAGAAAAAAGACTGCAGTTGACAATTAAAAGCTCAACAAGTAAGATGTAAATTTAGGCATTTGGGCATAGTATGTTTTCACCGAATATTAGTTGAATTAATGAAAAAATAGAGACAGCCTAGAAGTTTAGGTTGTAGGACAGTCTTCTGGACTGGACTGTATATAGGGAGCTAGAGATGCTTTTCAAGAGCATAAGCATCGGTTCTTACACAATCCTGTACATATACATGTGAAATTACCTGGCATACCTGAGCTGGGAAGTCCTAACTCATGCCAATGAGGAATTTGAGAAGTTTGGTCAAAACATGGAGAAGATGAGTTCACTTGCCAATGGGACACCTTTGGTATGAAAGAGGAAAAGGTGGCTTTGACAGGTGACTGCAGTCAGCAGCACAGGTTGCATGGAGGCTGTCATTGCCTCTTCCTGCAAAAGTTGGGACTGTGACCTCTGTGGGGAGGTCCACGTATGATACAATGCAGAAAATGATTCCAACGGTGACTGTTCTTCAAGCCAGCCCCCACAGCCATCATCAGTTTATTAGATATTTTGAAGCACTTAAATCAGTGTAGGCAGATGCTGTTTATTTTTAAGCCCTCAGATGGGGAAACCTCATGAGATTCACTGAGCTGCCTCCTCAGATCAAGAACTTTGGGGATGAAGGATTGAGAAACCCACGTTGTTGGAGTGCTTTTCGTTCACATGACGATGCTTTCTTATGGTTGTGACACTGAATTCAAAATTTCAAGAGAAAAGCGAAGTGCAGAGCATCACCGATAATTTCAGAAGTGCAGCTATCTGTGTTCAAACTGGATAGATACCTTTTGAAGAAGGCAACCATCATGTAATAAAAATTTTCAAGGATTATAGAAGTATTGATGAAAACAGAATTTTCATCAATTCCAGAAGCAAATTATAGTCTCTGTTGGATTGGAATCACAGAGATTCCAAGATTCAAAGAATGAACAAGGATTTACTTTGAAAAAGTAGAACTATTTAAGGTCTCCTATAGACCTAAAAGCAATGCAACTTCCACCAACAGCTTTGTTGATAAGTCCATGAATCCAGTAACTGATATTCCTTGTATGTGTCAAATGCTGGAAAATGTTTAGATTCCCCTGGGTCTGTTAAAATGGATTGTGATTTTTATGCTTCTGAAAATCCAAGCAGTGAGTCACCATTGATGCTACAAATCTGGAGTCTGAATCAGGATGTGGGTCCTAATTAAACATTAGAAATATTCGTTATGTTAAACATCAACATGCTCAAAAGGAATCAAATATATAATTTGGCACATATGCTATATGCATGCAATAATAAAATTGATTAAAATAGTTATTTGAGGGCTGGGCACAGTTGCTCACTCCTGTAATCCCAGCACTTTGGGAGGCCAAGGAGGGCATATTACTTGAGCTCAGGAGTTCAGGACCAGCCTGGGTAACATTGTGAAACTCGTGGCTACTTGGAAGGCTGAGGTAGGAGGATTCCTTGAGCCCAGGAGGTCGAGGCTGCAGTGAGCCATGATGGTGCCACTGCACTCCAGCCTCGGACACAGAACAAGACCCTATCTCAAAAACAAAACAAAACAAGTTTGTTATTGGGAGGGACTTTTAAAAATTATTATTGTTGTTACTGTTTTAAGTCTTTCATAATTTTGAATCATTAGTGAGTTTTTCCATTATTCTTACCTTTATCTCTTAGGATTTCTAATTATGTGGCTTACTACCAAAAATAAGTAAATAAACAAATTATGCCTCTGGGTTTTCCAGCTGTAGGGCATAATATTTGCTGAAAGTGAACTCTGCCTTGGAATTTAGTCCTCACTCCCTGAAGTCACTTTGTACTCCCTCTGGGCAGGCAGTAAGATCCATCTGTTTGTCTTTAGCCTTGTCCTCACTGGCAGACCCACTCACACACTGGTAAAGAGATGCCTGTCACCTTGTATTTCATGGAGTCCCATGGGCTTTCTGACTCAGACATTTATGGTCTATTCTCTTCCACGCTCTCTGGGTCCAGGATACTGGGGAGTGACATAAATGGTTAGTCATCAGCTGTTCTGAAAGGACTTCCAAGAATAACTGCTACAAAACTTTTAGCAAAACTGAGTTTTAAAGATCTAGAGTGTTGTCCATCAACTGGTCTAGAATGGAGACCATAAACTGATGGCCAAACCATCCCACAGGCATGTTTTGTTTGGCCACACTAAGGTTGGCTTGTGGAGTGTTTAAAACATACTTAATTAGTTCCCAACATTGAAAAATTGGGATATTTCATGTAAAAAAATCCAGATTTCTGGCATTGGTCACATGGAGTCTGCATTCCCACCTGGCAATCATCTACTTGCAGCTAAAGAGCAGTTGCCCCATCTAGATGCTCCCAACTTTGAAGTTGGGATCTTTACTTTAGAACTACACTGTGCTAAGAAGTGTAGGGAAAAACAGGAAAAGGATAAAGCATTTGTAAGTCTTCCTGGGTTATCCTCTGGTTAGAGAAAACAATGATATAATAATAAACAATAATAGTAATAAAGTTAATTTATGGGTAAATTAAGGTCTTCATTGTGAGGTATCAAGCACAGAAGTGGTCCTGACCTACTGTGTTAGTCTGTTTGTGTGGCTATAAAGGAATACCTGAAACTGAGTAATTTAAAAACAAAAAAGGTTTAATTGGCTCATGGTTCTTCAGACTGTACCGGAAGCATAGTGCCAGCATCTGCTTCTGGTGAGGGCCTCAGGAAACTTACAATCACGGTGGAAAGTGAAGGGGTAGCCAACGCATCACATGGCAAGAGCAGGAGCAAGAGAGAGTCAGGGAGGCGCCACATACTTTTAAACAAACACATCTTGCATGACCTCAGAACAAGAACTCACTCATCACAAGGGCATAGCATTAAGACATGCATGATTGATCTGCCCCCATGATCAAAATACCTACCAAATCTCACCTTCAACACTGGGGATTATGTTTCAACATGAGATTCAGAGAGAACAAATATCCAAATGATGTCACTTACAATACCACTAGTACCTGGCTCCTCCATAGAAGTGATGGCCAGGAACAGCCAGCTTGCAGGTCCATTCATGAGACCAGTTGAAGAGTTCAATAAAGAATTTGTCTAGTTAGGCCATGTGGGTTTCTCTACCATGGAGTTCAGAGATTTATCATGCATTTATCCACTAATTTTTTCTTTTAACAAATGTCGAGGAACTGCTGTGGAGGCCTTGGGTTCACCATTCAGGTACCTCTTCAAGTTAATCTACATGGGAAGCCTTGTGACTACAGCCCCAGAAGCTGCCCCTTTGGATCCCCTATGCACCCAGCTTTCTCAGGCTAACTCTCAGCTACTATCTGAGCATGGTAGGGGGCCTGGAACCAGGCCATTCCTCTCCAACATGAGGTTTTTCTAATGGGCAACCTTTGAGTGGGCTCTCCTTTTCAGCCTGACCAAGATTTTCTTAGAACTATACTGTGGTCTGAGGTTCTTCTTAATTAAACCTCCTTCCTTTTCTCTCTTCTTTCACAGATTTAAGACCTGTGACACAGTCTGAAGCTCTCCTGGCATACTCTGAAGCTTTCCTGGCACCATCCCCTTTATCCTTCATAGGTGTTTCTCCTAATAAGTTTCTTGTATGTCTCATCCCATCTGGGCATCTGCTTCTCAGAAGACTCAAACTGACACATCTGCCCACTATATGTCAGGCACTGTGCTAGGTGCTGGAGACCTAAAAATGGATAAAACAGACAAGAGCCCTCCATTCATGGTGCTTGCATTATAGTGGTGGTAAATATTCCATAAACAAGAGAATAAATAGATAAGATAAATTTAAAAACTAGAGAATGACTTGCTATAAATTGATTGGTAATCAGGGAAGGTCTTCTGGGGGGATGACACTTAAGCTGACACCTGAATGAGAAGAAAGAACTGGTCAACTGAAGACCTAGATGAGAGTATTGTAGGCAGAGGGAAGAGCAAGGACCAAGGGTTGAGAAAGAAACTAGTTTGACATATTTGAGGCAAGAAAGCCAGTTTGACTGAAGAATAATAAAAAAGGGAATGAATGGAATAAGCAAGGACATTAAACAACTAGAGAGGAGGCTGATCATCACAGTAAGTCATTTAGAGTAGGTTAGGGAGAAGACCATTCTCTATCAGGGCAGAACTGAAAAGGCTATGTCTGCTGCTAAATGCTGCTGTAAAAAGACAAGGGCTTTCATCACACTACAGATGCAATCTTTTGGATCCACTTATATTGAACAGACTTCATGGACCCTCTTAAGAAAGTAGTCACCACAAAAATATTACATCTATACAAAATGCAGGGCTCCAAGCCCTAGATGTATATATCACATTGTGTGCATGTGTGGGTGTGTGTGTAAAGCCAGCCCCAGTTTGTGAGCTGAACATGACTCCTACATGCTTTCAGAGAGAAAACAAAAGAGAGAGGACCAAGTACTGGAATAAGCCTTAGAGAACTTCTTGGAAGAATGGGAAGTTAGCTGATCAAAATTATGTTGCTTTCTAGAAAATAAGTAAAAAGCCAAACAGTTTCTTTTGCTAAAACGGTCTGGGTAGATTTCCATTCTAAGAAAATTACAATAATGTATAGTTTTAAATAGCTAGAAGGAGAATACTGAATGTTCCCAACACAAAGAAGTAATAAATGTTTGAAATGATGGATATGTTCACTGTCCTTATCTGATCGCTATGCATAATATGTATTGAAACATCATTATGTACCCCATGAATATGTACAATTATTATAATTCAATTTAAAAAATAAAATTAAAGAAACAAGGGTACAACAGCACACATTGTAAATGTGCTACCTCTCCACCTGACTCATTTATGAAGGTGGGGAAGCTCCTGAACAGATAGTGAAGTGTAATGAAATTTGGAGAAGAACTCTGGTACCTAGGTCTAGAGAGCAGATGTGCAACTTCTTTGGAGAATGTTTCAGACAAAGCTTCAAGAGCTGTTCCTGGTAGCATTTGGCTGTTGCCCTTGGTGTTGAGGTTCATGGAGTAATGTTTCTTGATCAGAGAACCTTGCAGGTTATTGTTCACTTCTACTCCTGCCTCTACCCAATGTATAGTTTGAGTCCTAAGAGACTTGGCCTTTTTACCTTGCCTTCCACCCCAACAGGGACAGCACAGTGATAAACAGATCTATAATGGTTCCGCAAATCTTTCCTTTGGAGAGTTGCTGGGAAGCTGCACATACTAGGAAAGTTTCCTGAAATAGAATTGTATTATCTGAGGCCTGGAAAATGTGTTGGAAAAGCTCACTTAGCTATGGGGAAACCGATGAAAGACCTGTCTGGTTTCTAAGCGTTGTCTAGGGAGCTCAAATTCTCTAAATGGGCCCCCAAGGTGTCCATCATTTAGCCCTTGCCAAGGCTGGGTCAACATGCTGGCAAAGAACTGTCTGAACATTGAAAAATCCTCCAACCTATTATCTCATGAGAGAAAGCTAGTTATTTGAAATAGAAGTTGGATTTTAAAATTTGTATCAGCATGTTTTTAAGTTAATGTTTTGTTAATATAAACATACAGAAAATTACATGCATTATAAGTGAACAGATCAATGAATTTTCAAAAATTGAATATAACCTTATAGCCACATCAGATCAAGAACCAGACATTACCAACACCCCAGGAGTCTTTCTACTATATCCTTCCTGCACAGGGTAACTACTATTCTGGATTGTAATTCAGATAAGTTAACTTTGCCTGTTTTGTATTTTATGCAAATAAAGTCATACCGTATGCAGTACTGATCTCAAGGAAGAAGTTTTTAGCATTTTAATATTAAATACAATAACGTAATTTTTTGGTAGATTTTTAAAGTCAAATTTAGAAAGTTCCCTTCTATTTCTAGTTTGTTACAGGTTTTCATTATGAATATATGTTGAATTTTGTCAGATGCTTTATTTTATTGAGATAATCTGCTGTTTTTTTCTGTTAATATAGTGAATCACATTGATTCATTTTTCTAATGTTGAATCAACCTTTCATACCTGGAATAAAATATATTGGTCATAGTGTATTTTCCTTTTTATATAACACTTGTTTCTGCTTTGCAAAATTTTGTTTAAAAATGTGCATTTATGTTTATAGGAGAGTTGATCTGTCATTGTAATAGTAAATTTTATTATTTAAATAGATCTTGTACCAATTAAAGTTTCTTTTGTCAGTTGGGATAAATAACACTTTTATCAAAATTACCAAGTATGTCCATGTGAAGTTTTTAATAACACGTTCTTATTTTAATTTGATCTATAGGATCTGTAGTAATGTTCCCCTTTTAAATCCTGATATTGATAATTTACTTTTAGTTCCCAATTTTGTTAGGGATTTATCAATTTTATAAATTTTCTCAAGGACCTAACTTTTTGGCTTTCATGATTTTTTCTATTGTATGTTTGTGAGTTTTTTTAATCTTATTGACATGTGCTCTTACCTTTATTATTTATTTCACTTAATATCCTTAAGTTTGATTTAATGGGCTTTTCACTCATTTCTTGAGATGGAAGTTTAAATCATTGATTTCCTGAGTTTGCTAATTTATCTTCATTTAGAGTTATAAATTACACATTAAGTAGCATATTAGCTGCATGCTACAAGGTTTAATATGTCATATCTTTCACAATGTAGTTCAAAATATTTAATTTAAATTTGATTTATTCTACAACACCTGAATTATTTATAAATCTATAATTTCCAGGTAGTTAACATTTTTCTAATCATCTTTTTATTTGATTTTATGTTTTTTATTTCCATAGGTTTTTGGGGAGTGGGTGGTGTTTGATTACATTAGTAGGTTCTTTAGAGATGATTTGTGAGATTTTGGTGCACCCATCACCGGAGCTGTATACACTGTGCCCAATTTGTAGTCTTTTGTCCCTCACTCCTGCCCACCCTTTCCCCCAAGTCCCCAAAGTCCACTGTATCATTCTTATGCCTTTGCATCATCATAACTTAGCTTTCAATTATGAATAAGAATATATGATGTTTGATTTTCCATTCCTGAGTTACTTCACTTAGAATAATGATCTCCAATTCCACCCAGGTTGCTGCAAATGCCATTATTTCATTCCTTTATATGGTTGAATAGTATTCCATGGTATATATACATAAACCACAATTTCTTTATCCACTCATTGACTGATAGGCATTTGGGCTGGTTCCGTATTTTTGCAGTTGTGATTGTGCTGCTATAAATATACATGTGCAAGTATATTTTTCATATAATGACTTCTTTTCCTCTGGGTAGATAACCAGTGGTGAGATTGCTGGATCAAATAGTTAAAGAACTATTTTTAGTTCTTTAAGGAATCTCCACACTGATTTCCATAGTGTTTGTACTAGTCTACATTCCCACCAGCAGTGTATTGCTCACCACATCCCCACCAACATCTACTATTTTTTTATTTTTTGATTATGGCCACCATTCTTGCCGGAGTAAGGTGGTATGGCATTGTGGTTTTGATTTGCATTTCCCTGATAATTAGTGATGTTGAGCATTTTTTTATATGTTTGTTGGCCATTTGTATATCTCCTTTTGAGAATTGTCTCTTCATGTCCTTAGCCCATTTTTTTGGTGGGATTGTTTGTTTTTCTTCTTACTAATTTGTTTGAGTTCCCTGTAGATTCCGGATATTAGTCCTTTGTCAGATGTATAGATTGTGAAGATTTTCTCTCACTCTGTGAGTTGTCTGTTTACTTTGCTGATTGTTTCTTTTGCTGTGCAGAAACTTTTTAGTTTAATTAAGTCCCACCTAGTTATTATTGTTTTTGTTGCATTTGGTTTTGGGTTCTCAGTCATGAAGTCTTTGCCTAAACCAATGTCTAGAGGGTTTTTCCAATGTTGTCTTCTAATTTTTATGGTTTTCGGTCTTAGATTTAAGTCCATGATCAATCTTGAGTTGATTTTTGTATAAGGTGAGAGATGAGAATCTGGTTTTATTCTTCTACATGTGGCTTGCCAATTATCCCAGCACAATTTGTTTACTAGGGTGTCCTTTCCCCACTGTATGTTTTTGTGCAAAGAACTGTTGGCTGTAAGTATTTGTCTTTATTTCTGGGTTCTCAATTCTGTTCCATTGATCTGTATGCCTATTTTTATATCAGTACATGCTGTTTTGGTGACCATGGGCTTATTGTCTAGTTTAAAGTCAGATAATGTGATGCCTCCAGATTTCCTCTTTTTGCTTAGTCTTGCTTTGGCTATGCGGGCTCTTTTTTGGTTCCAGATGAATTTTAGGATTGTCTTTTCTAGTTCTGTGAAGAATGATTTTGATGAGAATTGCACTGAATTTGTAGACTGCTTTTGGCAGTATGGTCATTTTCACATATTGATTCTACCCATCCATGATGAGCATGGGATATGTTTCCACTTGTTTATGTTGTCTATGATTTCTTTCAGCAGTGTTTTGTAGTTTTCCTTGTAGAGGTTTTTCACCTCCTTGGGCAGGTATATTCTTACGGGCTTTTTGTTTTGTTTTGTTTTGTTTTTTGTTTCTTTTTGCAGCTATTGTAAAAGGGGTTGAGTTTTTGATTTGGTTCTGAAATCAAAGAACTGCTCGGTGTTGGTGTATAGCATAACTACTAATTTGTGTACATTAATTTTCTGTCCTGAAACTTTGCTGAATTCATTTATCAGTTCTAGGAGCTTTATGGAGGAGTCTTTATGGTTTTCTAGGTATACAGTCATATAATCAGCAAAGAGTGACAGTTTGACTTCCTCTTTACTGATTTGGATGCCCTTTATTTCTTTCTCTTGTCTGATTGCTGTGGCTAGGATTTCCAATACTATGTTGAAAAGAAGGGGTGAGAGTGGGCATCCTCGTCTTATTCCAGTTCTCAGAGGGAATGCTTTCAACTTTTCCCCATTCAGTATTATGTTGGCTGCGGGTTTTTCATAGATGGCTTTTATTACATTAAAGTATGTCCCTGTATGCAAATTTTGCTGAGGGTTTTAATCATACAGGGATGCTGAATTTCGTCAAATGCTTCTTCTCCATCTATTGGGATGGTCATGTGATTTCTGTTTTTAATTCTGTTTATGTGGTGTATCACCTTTATTGATTTGCATATGTTAAACCATCCCTATATCCCTAATATGAAACATACTTGATCATGGTGGATTATCTTTTTGATATGCTGTTGGATTTGGTTAGCTAGTATTTTGTTAAAGATTTTTGCATCTATATTCATCACGGATATTGGTCTGTAGTTTTCTTTTTTTGTTATGTCCTTTCCTGGTTTGGGTATTAAGGAGATGCTAGCTTCATAGAATGATTTAGGGAGGATTGCTTCTTTCTCTACTTTGTGGAATAGTGTCAATAGAATTTGTACCAATTCTTCTTTGAATGATAGAATTCAGCTGTGAATCTGGCTGCTCCTGGACTTTTGTTTGTTGGCAATTTTTTAAATTACCATTTCGATCTCACTGCTTGTTATTGGTCTGTTCAGCATTTCTGATTCTTCCTGTCTTAAGCTAGGAGGGTTGTATATTTACAGGAATTTATCCATCTCGCCTAGTTTATGTGCATGAAGGTGCTCATAATAGCCTTGAGTGATCTTTTGTGTTTCTGTGTTGTGAGTTGTAGTATCTCCTGTTTTGTTTCTAATTGAACTTATTTGGATCTTCTCTCTTCTTTTCTTGGTTAATCTTGCTAATGGTCTATCGATTTTATTTATCTTTTCAAAGAACCAGTTTTCTGTTTTATTTATCTTTTGTTGGGTTTGTTGTTGTTGTTGTTTCAATTTCATTTAGTTCTGGTATGATGTTTGTTATTTCTTTTCTTCTGCTGGGTTTGGGTTTGGTTTGTTCTTTTTTCTCTAGTTCCTTGAGGTGTGACCTTAGATTGTCTATTTATGTTCTTTCAGACTTTGGGATGTAGGCATTTAACATTATGAACTTCCCTTTTAGCACTGTCTTTGCAGTATCCCAGAGGTTTTGATATGTTGTGTCACTATTATCATGCAGTTCAAAGAATTTTTTAATTTCCATCTTGATTTTGTTGTTGACCCAATGATCATTCAGGAGCAGATTATTTAATTTCCATGTATTTGCATGGTTTTGAAGGTAATTTTTGGAGTTGATTTCCAATTTTATTCCACTGTGGTCAGAGAGAGTACTTGATATAATTTCAATTTTCTTAAATTTATTGAGACTTGTTTTATGGCCTATCATATGGGTGGATCTTGCAGAATGTTACCCGTACTGATGAAGAGAATGTATATTCTGCATTTGTTGGGTGGAATGTTCTGTAAATACCTGTTAAGTCTATTTGCTCTAGGGTGTAGTTTAAATCCATTGTTTCTTTGCTGACTTTCTGTCTTGATGACCTGTCTAGTGCCATCAGTGGAGTACTTGAATCCCCCACTATTATTGTGTTGCTGTCTATCTTATTTCTTAGGTCTAGTAGGAATTGTTTTATAGATTTGGGAGCTCCAGCGTTAGGTGCACATATACTTACGATTGTGATACTTTCCTGTTGGACAAGGCCTTTTATCATTATGTAATGTCCCTCTTTATCTTTTTTAACTGCCGTTGTTTAAAGTTCTTTTGTCTAAGAATAGCTACTCCTGCTTACTTTTGGTGTCCGTCTGCATGGAGTGTCTTTTTTCCACCCCTTTACCTTAAGTTTATGTAGTCCTTACGTAGGTAAATCTCTTAAAGGCAGCAGACACTTGTTAAGTGGAGCATTAGGCCATTTACATTCAAGGTTAGCATTGAGATGTGAGGTACTATTCTATTCATCATGCTATCTGTTGCCTGAATACCTTGTTTTTTATTTTAATATTTATTTATTATGTTTGTTGTTTTACAGGTCATGTTAGATTTATGCTTTAAGGAGGTTCTGTTTTGATGTATTTTGAGGATTTGTTTCCAGATTTAGAGCCACTTTTAGCAGTTCTTGTAGTGCTGGCTTAGTAGCGACATATTCTCTCAGTATTTGTTTTGTCTGAAAAAGACTATCTTTCCTTCATTTATGAAACTTAGTTTCAGTGGATACAAAATTCTTGTCTGATTATTGTTTTGTTTAAGGAGGCTGAAGATAGGGCCCCAATCCCTTCTAGCTTGTCAGGCTACTGCTGAGAAAGCTCCTGTTAATATGATAAGTTTTTTTTTTGTTTTTTTGTTTTTTTTTTTTTTTATAGATTACCTCGTGCTTTAGCCTCATAGCTCTTAATATTCTTTGTCTTGACTTTAGATAACCTAATAACTATGTGCCTAGGTGATTATCTTTTTGTGATGAATTTCCCAGGTCTTCTTAGAGCTTCTTGTATTTGGATGTCTGATCTCTAGCAGGACCAGGGAAGTTTTACTTGATTATTCCCCCAAATATGTTTTCCAAACTTTTCTCTTCTTCCTCAAGAATGCCAATTATTTTTGGTTGTTTAACATAATCCCAAACTTCTTGGAGGCTTTATTCATTTTCTAAAATTCTTTTTTTCTTTGTCTTTGTTGGATGGATTATTTCAAAAACCTTGTCTTCGATCTCTGAAGTCCTTTCTTCTGCTTGTTTGATTCTATTGCTGAGATTTTCCAGTGCATTTTGCATTTCTATGTGCCCTTGCTTTCATGAAGTTGTGATTGTTTTTATTTATGCTATCTATTCCCCCTGAAGATTTCTCCACTCATACCTCATACCTTTATCTTTCTTTTTTAATTTCATTAAATTGGACTACATCTTTCTCTGGTGCCTCCTTGATTAGTGTAATAGTCAAACTTCTGAATTCTCTTTCTGGAAAATCAAGGATTTCTTCTTGGTATGGATCCATTGCTGGTGAGCTAGTGTGATTTTTTTCAGGGTATTAAAGAACCTTGTTTTGTTATATTACCAGAATTGGTTTTCTGGTTGTTTCTCATTTGGGTAGGCTATGTCATGGGGAAGATCTGGGGCTCAAAGACTGCTGTTCAGATTCTTTTGTCCCATGGGGTGCTCCCTTGATGTAGTACTCTCCATTTTTTCCTAGGGATGTGGCTTCCTGAGAGCCAAACTGTAGTGATTGTTATTTCTCTTCTGGACTAGCCACCCAGCGGGGCTACTGGGTTCCAGGCTGGTACTGGGGGGTGTCTTCTGGTCTCTAAGCCACAGATAGCAACACTTGCTCTAGTGGAGGTGGCAGGGGAGTGAAATGGACTCTGTGATGATCCTTAGTTGTATTATTGTTGTTTATTGCACTAATTTTGTGCTGGTTGGCCTCCTGACAAGAGGTGGCACTTTCCCTGTGAGACAAAGTCAGAAATGGCTTCGTTGGGGACTGAAAGAGCTGACAGGGCTCCTCCCACTGCTTCCTCTACTCCTATATTTCTCCTGGGTCTCTAAATTATCTTAGGTCCAGGTAAGGTCAAATGCTTTTCCCATGATCTGGACCTTCAGGTTCCTCCATGAAGGTGTGTGCTTGAGGGTGAATGATCCCCTTTCCCACTTTTATGCTTTGGGCACTCACAGTACTTGGTCTGTCTCCTGGGTCCTACAGGAGCAATCCACTTCCTTCAGAAGATCTGTGGGTTCTCTCAGTTTTCCTGGCATGTTCCTGCAGTAGTTCTTGGAGCAAAAGTTCATGATGTGAGTCTCCATACACTGCTCTGTCTGTCCAAGTGGGAGCTACAATTTAGTCCTGCCTCCTATCCAACATTTTCCCCTAAAATGTCTAATCATCTTTTTGTTACTGATTTTCTTTTTCTTGATTCCACTGTAGTCAAAGAGCATATTCTATATGTCAGTCTTTTAAACCGTGTTTAGACTTGCTTAATGGCCTAGCATCTGGTCAATTTTAGGTAAATATTTTATGTGCATGAAAAGAATGACATTTTTGGTGCAATGTTCCATATTTATTAAGTGAGCCAAGTTTGTTAATTGTGTTATTCAGATTTTATATTTTGTTCTGAATTTTTTGACTGGTTGTTGTATCAGCTATTGACTAGGTTAAAATCTTCTACCATGATTAGGTACCTATCTATTTTTTATGTTTTTCCAAATTTTTCTTGAAATATTTTGAAGACTTATGGATGCAATCAGATTTAGGGATATGCCTTTGTGATGGATTGAACCATTTATTTTTAGGAATTATTATAAACTATCTAAAAGCATTATTTTATAAATTCAAATTTTCTGTTAAATTCTGTCTTTTCATTTAATGTGTCCATCTTCTGTTTTCTTTAATGTATTAATCTTTAGTCTTTATCTGCTCATTCCAATAACTAGAACATCTGTGGATTTGTTTCTATTATTTGTCTTTTCTCCTGATATTCATGTTTTCTTATTTGTTCACAGTGTATTTTAAAGTATGCCAGACTTTGTGTTACAAAAAAAAAAAAAAAAAAAAAAAACTATAGAGGCTCCAGATGGTATTATCTTCTACTAAAGATGGCTCTTTCTTTCCTGTGTTAGATAAGAAGGATGAGGGGCTGATTAATTCCATCTAATTGAGAATTGAGCTGGGATAGTGCTGGTTGCAGTTGCAAATTCGTTTGACTTCTGATTCCTTGTATGGCCCTACGGGCTCTTGATTAAAGGCCCGACAGGTATAAATTGTCTCATCCTTGGAATACCGTGGAATATAGAGCTTTGTGTTTCAGAGGTTCCCAGACCAACTCTCCAGCCTCCTGCCTCAGGACTTCAAAACACAGCAGATGTATTGAGGGGGAGACTGGACATGTGCTTTCGACTGGTCAATTTTCCCAGAAACGTTTTTTTTTCTAAGCACTGAGCAATGGAGAGGGATTGCACCCTGCCTTTTTGAAGCTTTTGACCTAAGCCCCCACATATGATGGTTATTTTTATATGACAACTTCACTAGTCTATAGCACTCAGTTATTTAATCAAACACTAATCTAGGTGTTGTTATGAAGGTATTTTGTAGCTGTGATTAACGTCTATAATCAGATGACTTTAAATAAAGGAGAATGCTCTCAGTAATGTGGGTAGACCTCATTCAGTTGAAAAGCCATAAAAGCAAAAACAGGTTTTCCAGAGGAAAAAATATCTGCCTCAAGACTGCAGCATTGACCCTTGCCTGAGTTTCCAGCCTACTGACTTACCTTTGAAATGTCAGACTTTCTAGTCCCCAGAGTCACATGAGCCAATCCTTTGATATTGTTCCCGCTCTATATCTCTCTGTAAGTATGGATGAATAGTTATCAACAAGGTATCATTTTATACACTCACAGACACCCATACACACACACACTTGTTCCTCATTATCCATGAGGAATTGGCTCCAGGACACCTTGCCTTGCCTCCCGAGACACCAAAATCCATGGATGCTCACTCAAGTCCCTTATGTAAAATGGTATAGTATTTGTATATAACCAATATGTATCCCCCTGTATTATTTAAGTAATCTCTAGATTACTTATAATACTTCATGCAATGTAAATGCTATGTAAATTGTTATTATACTCTATTGTTTGGAGACTAATGACAAGAAAAAGTCTGTACACATTCACTACAGAAACAAACATCTATTTTTTACAAATATTTGAAACAAAATGATTTTCAATTTTTTATTCCAGTCTTGTAAGAGCACTAAAATCGTTGCTAGTTTCTTTCCCCCCAGCAGAGGTTTACTCCCTTGGCAAAAATCAATCATGCACTCATTCCACAATTCCCAGACTATCTAGGAAATGTCTTCTATTCTTGCATTTCAGTTCTTCTAGTTCTTACTTCCCCAGCTCAGAGGCTTTTAAAGGTATGATTTTTAGAATATATCTGTAATTTTCTGATTGTAGAACTGCCATAATCTACATGCTTTCTGGAATTAGCAGCAAGAGAATACCTTCAGCAATGAAAATATTAAGGGCATGGTCTCAGAATAGATAAAAATATTTCCAAAGAAAAGAAAAATCAGTTATTTTATACCAACATATACATTATGTTATTTTTATCTCATCTCAGTGTGTACCAGTAAAAGCTGGGGCTTTGTATTTATTTTGGGCTTAATTGTTCTGCTAGAAACAAAAACTCCTTGACAGCGGGAAAATCAGTTTGTGATGTGACAGAAGCTCAAAAATTAGTGAAGTGGGATATATGGGTGAGTAGTTATGAACAAGATATCACAACAAAATCTAAAGTATTAGTTCTGAAGTTCAGTCATTCACCAGTCAAAGAAGGCATTACAAACATTGGGAGTTGCCAACGAAAGACCAGAGAGTCATGAAAATATATGGAGCATTTAGGATATTGTGAATGTATCAGTACAATTTTACCAGAGGCTGAGGGTGGAAGAGCAATGGAAGATAAGACTGGAAAGGGGGTAAAGATGATGGGAGAAGTTTAGATCCCAAAATCACTCATCTGCTATGAAATTTTTTATGGCAAAGAAGGGAAGCCATTTGAAGAATTTTCAACGGCTAAGTGACACAATCTCATCTACATCTTTTATGTTGTATACACTACTTACAATCTTTCCAAATGAGAACTGCACTTAAGTACAAGGGTTTATTATAAAATTACTAACGCATTATTTTTCCCCAGCCTTACTAAGGTATGTGTCTCTTTCTAACTCCACTTTCAATTAGTTCTGGTGGATAGCAGGAGTATTTACACCACAGAAATTGACATTCACTACAAATTGTGGTTCTTTTTTTCTTCTGGAGAGCAAGCTGTTAAATACTTTTCATCACATTACTGCCTGCAGGCAACAGAGTTGAGACTGCAGGGGACACGGGGCTGCTGTTTTGTTAGGGAGCCCTGTGTACTCTGTAATGGCAGGGAGCCTCCAGATGAGAGTCAGTGAATCACCTAAATGACCACTAACGCCTGGGCATTGCTTGGGGCTGAGTCTGGTCCAGCATCTCACCCAATGAGGAATGCAAGGAGTTGATTTTTTTTTTTCTCACTACTTGCCAGACTACCATCAGGATAATCACCCTAAAGAAGTAGGGTAAGCATAAGAAAATAGCCACTCCTCTGTTTCACCACCTCCAAACTGCTGGAGCCAAATGTCTGAACTGCCCTCAGGCCAGGGGAGTGCTATATTTTTGATGGATGGAACCAAGTTTTAATACCAGAATGAAGCTGCTTTATTAGCTGAAATTATAGAACAGTTAATAAGACTAACATATTGATTGGTGGCCATTTTTGGGGAAAAATAAATCTCATTTTTATGCCAAAGTAGTTGAGATGTCTTATATGATTGAAGAAGAATAAATGTAGTGACTCAGAGTCCTAACCATCCATAATTCATGGTGATCTAAGTTAACTAGAATCTTGAAATACTTCATCAATAATCTGAAAGGGTTTTGAGATATGAGTATTTGCTGAGAGGAGGTTTGATGGATGATGCAGTGAGCTGAACTGCTTTCCCCAGAGGGTGTTCCCTCTGATTCCCGGACAGATTTGTGCTATAATTATCCCACAATAGATTGCTGCAAATGCTCATTTGATTTTTCTGCATTTGTAGTGAATAAATGAAAATAGGAAAGTCGAATCCACTCAATTTGTAAATATCTGGTACTGAGAATACAGTTTGTGAATTCACTCTACATCCCTTGTCTCTATGTCTGTACATACCCACTGTCAATCAGTTCCAAAGAAGAAACTTGTTCAGAGAGAAGAAAGACAAATTCAAATTTACCTTTGTATTGTAGCAATTTACCAGCTCTGATAAATGTTTGTGGGAGGAAGAGGAACATGAATCACTAGTAACAGCAGAAAATTGGTAGAAGACATAATTCCAATAAAGAATATGCGTTATGTAGCTTCCTTGGGCTGATTATTTTTAATGTCATCAAATCTTAACAAGGGCCTTGTTGAGGTAGGTGCTATTACCCCATGTCATAGTAAATCTGAAGAAAATAAGGCTCGGAAAGGTAATGTGACTTGAACAAAGTCGGAGAGTAAATGGTAGAGTCTATTTTACACCCTAGTTTCAAATCCAATGGTTTTCCCACTATACCGAAGCCATCTTGATATTCTGACTTGGTTTCATATTAACTGTATTATTGGTCATGGTAGGAATATTTATGAATACAATTACCAACTACTTAGTAAGGGAACAATTTTAAAAGCTTAAGTTTATTAGAAATGGCCAATTTAGTTTTATAAGGAATAGGTCATCCTGAAATAAGTCACTGGATTTTTCTAGGATATAGTTTCCATAGTGACCTTGGAAAGACTGGCATTATATACTTGGAATTCTAAAAAGGTTTTGGTAACATCGCAGAGATTATTAGCTCAGATCTTGGACTATGGGTAAAGTACTTTATTAGAAATCAGGCTCAAAACAGCAAGTGGAAGGACAGAGTTTTGTGGCTGGAAAGAAGGGAAAAGTAGAACACTCAAACGTCTGATTAGGTGTTTTTATATTTTTGATTCATAGTAATGTTTAGAATTGTAAATGTAATGTTCCTGATTGGTTGACAAGATATAAATTATAAAAAAGTATCTAGCCAAATTCAAAAGAATGTGTTCACTTTAACACACTCTAAATAATTAGTATAATTAATCTAATTCCTTTTGCAAAACATAATGGGCCAATTGGCTAGACAAATGTTAACCATTCTCTGTTAACCATTCTCATTGACCAAATTGTGACACAGAGACAAAAAGTGAGCATATATTGTTAGAAATATGGCACCAATAGACTTGACTCAGGGTTGCCACAAACTTTCAGTTCGTAAAAAATGCAGTGTCTGAGAGCACAATAAAGAGAAGTGTAATAAAACAAGGTGTGACTGTAAATGGAACCATACAATATTTGACCCTTTGTGTCTGACTTCTTCCACAGCATAATGCTTTTGAGGTTCATCCATATTTTAACATATATCAGTACTTCATTTTTTTATAGATGAATAATATTCCATTGTGTGTATATACCTCATTTCATTTCTGATTTCATCCCTTGATGGATATTTGGGTTGTTTCTACATTTTGTCTCTTGTGAATAGTGCTGTTATAAACATTCATGTACAACAATTTGTTTGAATACCTGTTTTCAATTATTTGTGGATATATAACTAGGAGTGAAATTGTGGGACTATATGGTAATTCTATGTTTAACTGTTCGAGGTACCACCAGAATGTTTTTCATAATGGCTGAACCATTTAACATTTGCCAGCAGCAATATATGACGGGTTTAATTTCTCAACACCCTCACCCCCACTTGTTATTTTCTGATTTAGTATTATTATTACTACTATTGGTATCTTACTGAGTCTGAGGTGGTATCTCATTGTGGTTTTGAATAGTATTTCCCTAATGACTAATTCTTGTTGGCAATTTGTATATTTTATTTCAAGAAATGTCTATTTAACTCCTTCACCTATTTCTTTTTTTTTTTTTTTTTTGATGGAGTCTCGCTCTGTTGCCCAGGCTGGAGTGCAGTGGCACGATCTTGGCTCACTGCAAGCTCCGCCTCCCGGGTTTACACCATTCTCCTGCCTCAGCCTCCCAAGTAGCTTGTACTACAGGTGCCTGCCACCTCACCTGGCTAGCTTTTTTGTATTTTTTAGTAGAGAGGGGGTTTCACTGTGTTAGCCAGGATGGTCTCGATCTCCTGACCTCATGATCCGCCCATCTCGGCCTCCCAAAGTGCCTCCTTCACCTATTTTTAAAAATTGGGTTGTCTTGTTGTTTTTGAGTTGTAAGAGTTCTTCATATATTCTGAATACTAGAACCTTACGGTATGTATGATATGAACATATTTTCTCCCATTCTGTAGGCTGTCTTTTCACTTTCTTGATAATATTCCTTTGATGCATGAAGGTTTTTAATTTCGATGAAGTTCAGTTTCCCTATTTTTTCTTTTGTTGCTCATGCTTTTGGTGTCATATATAAGAATCGATTGCCAAATCTAAGTCATCAAGGTTTATCTCGATGTTTTCTTCTAAGAGGTTTATAGGTTTAGTCCTTATATTTATGCTGTTGATCCATTTTGAGTAAAGATATTGTATATGATGTGGGGTAGGGGTTCAAGTTCATTCTTTTGCATGTGGAAATCCAGTTGCCCAGAACCATCTTTTTAACAGATTATTATCTGCTTTTATTGAAATTACCACCCTCATAAAAAAAAAAATGAATTGACAATAGATGATGTATGAGTTTTTTTTCTGGACACTCAATTCTATTACATACATCTATATGTCTATTATTACGCCAGCACTACACTCCCTTGATTAATATATCTTTTTGGTAAGTTTTGAAATCAAGAATGTGAATCCTCCAACTTTTTCCTTCTTTTTCAATATTGTTTTGTCTGGCCTACATTGAAAATAATTAATAAATTGGAGTTTAAGACTAGGATATAGTTCTAGATATTGATACCAATATCATGTTTGGCTAATAAACAACATTATAGTATAAATAGTCAAGATAATGCATTACCAACAAACTTGTAGTAGAGATCAGATCTTCCACTGGTGAAATATACCTCCAGAAGTTCATCTTGCCTTTAGCAGAAGATGACTATGGTCCATTTTTCACTTTGATCCACAGTCATAGAAAATCATCCTTCATCTCACTTCTCAGTCCACTATTTCAGTTGGGGCATCACGAATACTTGAGAGATTCACTCCCAAATGTATAACAATGCAACCCAGAAAGAGTCAACGACTATAGTATGTTTCAGTTTGAATATACACACGTAGTATTGGATTGTTAGAGAGAAAACAATCACAATATTGGAAAGAATCTATTTTTTATTGAGGGGGCGGAGCAAGATGGCCGAATAGGAACAGCTCCAGTCTCCAACTCCCAGCGCGAGCAACACAGAAGACCAGTGATTTCTGCATTTTCAACTGAGATACTGGGTTCATCTCACTAGGGAGTGCCGGACAATCAGTGCTGGTCAGCTGCTGCAGGCCAACCAGAGAGAGCTGAAGCAGGGCGAGGCATCACCTCACCTGGGCAGTGCAAGGGGGAAGGGAATCCCTTTTCCTAGCCAGGGGAACTGAGACACACAACACCTGGAAAATCGGGTAACTCCCACCCCCAATACTGCGCTTTAAGCAAACGGGCACACCAGGAGATTATATCCCACACCTGGCAGGGAGGGTCCCACGCCCACAGAGCCTCCCTCATTGCTAGCACAGCAGTCTGTGATCTAACCGCAAGGCAGCAGCGAGGCTGGGGGAGGGGCGCCCGCCATTGCTGAGGCTTAAGTAGGTAAACAAAGCCACTGGGCTCGAACTGGGTGGAGCTCACAGCAGCTCAAGGAAACCTGCCTGTCTCTGTAGACTCCACCTCTGGGGACAGGGCACAGCTAAACAACAACAACAACAACAACAAAAGCAGCAGAAACCTCCGCAGATGCAAATGACTCTGTCTGACAGCTTTGAAGAGAGCAGTGGATCTCCCAACACGGAGGTTGAGATCTGAGAAGGGACAGACTGCCTGCTCAAGTGGGTCCCTGACCCCTGAGTAGCCTAACTGGGAGACATCCCCCACTAGGGGCAGACTGACACCCCACACCTCACATGGTGGAGTACACCCGTGAGCGGAAGCTTCCAAAGTAAGAATCAGACAGGTACACTCGCTGTTCAACAATATTCTATCTTCTGCAGCCTCTGCTGCTGATACCCAGGCAAACAGGGTCTGGAGTGGACCTCAAGCAATCTCCAACAGACCTACAGCTGAGGGTCCTGACTGTTAGAAGGAAAACTACCAAACAGGAAGGACACCTACACCAAAACCCCATCAGTACATCATCATCATCAAAAACCAGAGGCAGATAAAACCACGAAGATGGGGGAAAAGCAGGGCAGAAAAGCTGGAAATTCAAAAACTAAGAGCGCATCTCCCCCTGCAAAGGAGCGCAGCTCATCGCCAGCAACGGATCAAAGCTGGTCAGAGAATGACTTTGACGAGATGAGAGAAGAAGGCTTCAGTCCATCAAACTTCTCAGAGCTAAAGGAGGAATTACGTACCCAGCGCAAAGAAACTAAAAATCTTGAAAAAAGAGTGGAAGAATTGACAGCTAGACTAATTAATGCAGAGAAGGTCATAAACGAAATGACAGAGATGAAAACCATGACACAAGAAATACGTGACAAATGCACAAGCTTCAGTAACTGACTCGATCAACTGGAAGAAAGAGTATCAGCGATTGAGGATCAAATGAATGAAATGAAGCGAGAAGAGAAACCAAAAGAAAAAAGAAGAAAAAGAAATGAACAAAGCCTGCAAGAAGTATGGGATTATGTAAAAAGACCAAATCTACATCTGATTGGGGTGCCTGAAAGTGAGGGGGAAAATGGAACCAAATTGGAAAACACTCTTCAGGATATCATCCAGGAGAACTCCCCCAACGTAGTAGGGCAGGCCAACATTGAAATTCAGGAAATACAGAGAACGCCACAAAGATACTCCTCGAGAAGAGCAACTCCAAGACACATAATTGCCAGATTCACCAAAGTTGAAATGAAGGAAAAAATCTTAAGTGCAGCCAGAGAGAAAGGTCGGGTTACCCACAAAGGGAAGCCCATCAGACTAACAGCAGATCTCTCAGCAGAAACTCTACAAGCCAGAAGAGAGTGGGGGCCAATATTCAACATTCTTAAAGGAAACAATTTTCAACCCAGAATTTCATATCCAGCCAAACTAAGTTTCATCAGTGAAGGAGAAATAAAATCCTTTACAGATAAGCAAATGCTTAGAGATTTTGTCACCACCAGGCCTGCCTTATAAGAGATCCTGAAGGAAGCACTAAACATGGAAAGGAACAACCAGTACCAGCCATTGCAAAAACATGCCAAAATGTAAAGACCATTGAGGCCAGGAAGAAACTGCATCAACTAACGAGCAAAATAACCAGTTAATATCATAATGGCAGGATCAAGCTCACACATAACAATATTAACCTTAAATGTAAATGGACTAAATGCTCCAATTAAAAGACACAGACTGGCAAACTGCATAAAGAGTCAAGACCCATCAGTCTGCTGTCTTCAGGAGACCCATCTCACATGCAGAGACATACATAGGCTCAAAATAAAGGGATGGAGGAAGATCTACCAAGCAAATGGAGAACAAAAAAAAGCAGGGGTTGCAATCCTAGTCTCTGATAAAACAGACTCTAAACCATCAAAGATCAAAAGAGACAAAGAAGGCCATTACATAATGGTAAAGGGATCAATTCAACAGGAAGAGCTAACTATCCTAAATATATATGCACCCAATACAGGAGCACCCAGATTCATAAAGCAAGTCCTTAGAGACTTACAAAGAGACTTAGACTCCCATACAATAATAATGGGAGACTTCAACACCCCACTGTCAACATTAGACAGATCAACGAGACAGAAAGTTAACAAGGATATCCAGGAATTGAACTCATCTCTGCAGCAAGCAGACCTAACAGACATCTATAGAACTCTCCACCCCAAATCAACAGAATATACATTCTTCTCAGCACCACACCGCACTTATTCCAAAATTGACCACATAATTGGAAGTAAAGCACTCCTCAGCAAATGTACAAGAACAGAAATTATAACAAACTGTCTCTCAGACCACAGTGCAATCAAACTAGAACTCAGGACTAAGAAACTCAATCAAAACCGCTCAACTACAAGGAAACTGAACAACCTGCTCCTGAATGAGTACTGGGTACATAACGAAATGAAGGCAGAAATAAAGATGTTCTTTGAAACCAATGAGAACAAAGATACAACATACCAGAATCTCTGGGACACATTTAAAGCAGTGTGTAGAGGGAAATTTATAGCACTAAATGCCCACAAGAGAAAGCAGGAAAGATCTAAAATTGACACTCTAACATCACAATTAAAAGAACTAGAGAAGCAAGACACATTCAAAAGCTAGCAGAAGGCAAGAAATAACTAAGATCAGAGCAGAACTGAAGGAGATAGAGACACAAAAAACCCTCCAAAAAATCAATGAATCCAGGAGTTGGTTTTTTGAAAAGATCAACAAAATTGACAGACCGCTAGCAAGACTAATAAAGAAGAAAAGAGAGAAGAATCAAATAGACGCAATAAAAAATGATAAAGGGGATATCACCACTGACCCCACAGAAATACAAACTACCATCAGAGAATACTCTAAACACCTCTATGCAAATCAACTAGAAAATCTGGAAGAAATGTATAATTTCCTGGACACTTACACTCTTCCAAGACTAAACCAGGAAGAAGTTGAATCCCTGAATAGACCAATAGCAGGCTCTGAAATTGAGGCAATAATTAATAGCCTACCAACCAAAAAAAGACCAGGACCAGATGGATTCACAGCTGAATTCTACCAGAGGTACAAGGAGGAGCTGGTACCATTCCTTCTGAAATTATTCCAATCAATAGAAAAAGAGGGAATCCTCCCTAACTCATTTTATGAGGCCAACATCATCCTGATACCAAAGCCTGGCAGAGACACAACGAAAAAAGAAAATTTTAGACCAATATCCCTGATGAACATCGATGCAAAAATCCTCAATAAAATACTGGCAAACCAAATCCAGCAGCACATCAAAAAGCTTATCCACTATGATCAAGTGGGCTTCATCCCTGGGATGCAAGGCTGGTTCAACATTCGCAAATCAATAAACATAATCCAGCACATAAACAGAACCAAAGACAAGAACCACATGATTATCTCAATAGATGCAGAAAAGGCCTTTGACAAAATTCAACAGCCCTTCATGCTAAAGACGCTCAATAAATTCGGTATTGATGGAACGTACCTCAAAATAATAAGAGCCATTTATGACAAACCCACAGACAATATCATACTGAATGGGCAAAAACTGGAAAAATTCCCTTTGAAAACTGGCACAAGACAGGGATACCCTCTCTCACCACTTCGATTCGACATAGTGTTGGAAGTTCTGGCTAGGGCAATCAGGCAAGAGAAAGAAATCAAGGGTATTCAGTTAGGAAAAGAAGAAGTCAAATTGTCCCTGTTTGCAGATGGCATGATTGTATATTCAGAAAACCCCGTTGTCTCAGCCCAAAATCTCCTTAAGCTGATAAGCAACTTCAGCAAAGTCTCAGGATACAAAATTAATGTGCAACAATCACAAGCATTCTTATACACCAGTAACAGACAAACAAAGAGCCAAATCATGAATGAACCTCCATTCACAATTGCTTCAGAGAGAATAAAATACCTAGGAATCCAACTTACAAGGGATGTAAAGGACCTCTTCAAGGAGAACTACAAACCACTGCTCAGTGAAATAAAAGAGGACACAAACAAATGGAAGAACATACCATGCTCATGGATAGGAAGAATCAATATCATGAAAATGGCCATACTGCCCAAGGTTATTTATAGATTCAATGCCATCCCCATCAAGCTACCAATGAGTTTCTTCACAGAATTGGAAAAAACTGCTTTAAAGTTCATATGGAACCAAAAAAGAGCCCGCATTGCTAAGACAATCCTAAGTCAAAAGGACAAAGCTGGAGGCATCACGATACCTGACTTCAAACTATACTACAAGGCTACAGAAACCAAAACAGCATGGTACTGGTACCAAAACAGAGATATAGACCAATGGAACCGAACAGAGTCCTCAGAAATAATACCACACATCTACAGACATCTGATCTTTGACAAACCTGAGAGAAACAAGAAATGGGGAAAGGATTCCCTATTTAATAAATGGTGCTGGGAAAATTGGCTAGCCATAAGTAGAAAGCTGAAACTGGATCCTTTCCTTACTCCTTATACAAAAATTAATTCAAGATGGATTAGAGACTTAAATGTTAGACCTAATACTATAAAAACCCTAGAAGAAAACCTAGGTAGTACCATTCAGGACATAGGCATGGGCAAGGACTTCATGTCTAAAACACCAAAAGCAATGGCAACAAAAGCCAAAATTGACAAATGGGATCTAATTAAACTAAAGAGCTTCTGCACAGCAAAAGAAACTACCATCAGAGTGAACAGGCAACCTACAGAATGGGAGAAAATTTTTGCAATCTACTTATCTGACAAAGGGCTAATATCCAGAACCTACAAAGGACTGAAACAAATTACGAGAAAAAAACAAACAACCCCATCAAAAAGTGGGGAAAGGATATGAACAGACATTTCTCAAAAGAAGACATTCATACAGCCAACAGACACATGAAAAAATGCTCATCATCACTGGCCATCAGAGAAATGCAAATCAAAACCACAATGAGATACCATCTCACACCAGTTAGAATGGCAATCATTAAAAAATCAGGAAACAACAGGTGTTGGAGAGGATGTGGAGAAATAGGAACACTTTTACACTGTTGGTGGGATTGTAAACTAGTTCAACCATTATGGAAAACAGTATGGCGATTCCTCAAGGATCTAGAACTAGATGTACCATATGACCCAGCCATCCCACTACTGGGTATATACCCAAAGGATTATAAATCATGCTGCTATAAAGACACATGCACACATATGTTTATTGCGGCACTATTCACAATAGCAAAGACTTGGAATCAACCCAAATGTCCATCAGTGACAGACTGGATTAAGAAAATGTGGCACATATACACCATGGAATACTATGCAGCCATAAAAAAGGATGAGTTTGTGTCCTTTGTAGGGACATGGATGCAGCTGGAAACCATCATTCTTAGCAAACTATCACAAGAACAGAAAACCAAACACCGCATGTTCTCACTCATAGGTGGGAACTGAACAATGAGATCACTTGGACTCAGGAAGGGGAACATCACACACCAGGGCCTATCATGGGGAGGGGGGAGAGGGGAGGGATTGCACTGGGAGCTATACCTGATGTAAATGACGAGTTGATGGGTGCTGACGAGTTAATGGGTGCAGCACACCAACATGGCACAAGTATACATATGTAACAAACCTGCACGTTATGCACATGTACCCTGGAACTTAAAGTATAATAATAATAAAAAATTTTAAAAAAGAATCTATTTTAATATCTAGGAAAAATTGACATATTCTGCTAACACTGTTTTTTTTTAGTGGCTAATGTTGCTCAAGTACCTCTGGTTTTTCATATGAATAGTTTATCTTCTGTTAATAAATCTTCTAAATAAACCCACTCTGTTTTACTTGCTGACAATTTATTCTAGTTTTTTACCTGTCATATCTGTTATATTACATCAAAATATTATTAATTTAGATCTACTTTATCTCACTCCTAAGATAGTACAACAAAATAGATGTTGTGTTCATAAAGAGACCTTCATCCTATCCCCTTTATGTTATTCACCCAGACTTTGACAAAGTTATTCCAGTAGAAATCTATATGGAAATTCCTCACAAAACATGCTTTTTTAACAGTAGAAAAATTAAGAAATAATTTATTTCTGAGTTCTTAAATTCATCTACTTATAAGTTTTGATCTGCTTTTATTTAAAGTTACAACAATCGATCCCAAAATCTTACTTAATATTCTCTCCTTGGAACAACTTTTCTCTTAAATTAAAAGGTCACAAATTCACTCAACTTCCCATTTATATTTCTAAGTTTTATTTATTTTCCTATGCTATTTCTTAAGCCAACAGATAGTTCCATTCTTTACGAAGGCACATATTTCAGCTAGTTCACATTGATGGCTTTCAAGAACCATTGTTGCCAATGGAAAGAGGGAAGAGCTGTGGTCTATATCTCAAAACCCTAAATTCCCATATAATTTCCAACTCACCCACCAAGCTTCTGAAACTGTATGTTCAAAGACACCCCAGGAAAATGCACACCAAATGGGAGCTTCATTCCAAAGCTCTCTCTGGTTTCTCACAACGTGGAATTCTCAAGAGCCTCTCTTGCTTCTTTAGCACTTGCCTGAGGTCAGAGGCAGAACAAAGAGGTTTGCTCCAGATATCCTATTCTTGGGTTCTTCACTGGCTTTGCCTGGACTTCTAAGCTGAAAGCATCTCCCTGTTACAGCATCATCACAACATCTTAAAATGAAAGAGAGAAGAGAGCACTGAGAGAAGAAAGATAAAAGGGAGAAAATGCTTGCATTCATTTCCATTTATAGTCCTTTTATTCCTTCTCCTAAAATTCTGTTCCTGGCTGACATATAGGGTCCACTAAGAACTCTATAGTCTTTTTGCATGTCTTCCTCATTCTCTTACCATATGTATGTCAGGTACCATGGTGGGCATAGGGATACAATGATGGGCATGGCAGCAGAGGTCAAGCTTGCACAAGACTACAAGCTACTCTGTGGCAAGAGAGGTCACAGAGTTGTTCTACGTTTATCTATATTCTCCTTAATAGCCTGAAAAATATGAATATCATGTGTCTAACTCAGAAAGTAGTAGAATAAGCTTTAAAAATCTAAAATAAACAATAACAGAATAAGCTAGGTGCAAAGCACAAACATTTCTTTCCACTCAATACATTTTTATGAATACCTTTCATTGCTCCAAGAACTGTCATATGCACTGAAGATACAGCAATGAATACATTTGACAAAGGTCCAGCCATCAATAGCCTACACTTTGGTGTAAGGAGATAGATAATATAAAAGTACACAAGTAAATGAATAAATATAATAAATTCAGAGTTATATGGGCTATGAAAGAGATAAAATTGTACTGTGAAATTGAGAATGACTAAGATGGAGCAAGCAGGAATGTCTACTTTGACCAGGATGGTGGAAGGAAGTTCTCTCTGAGGAGAAGGCGAAAAAGCCCCCACACACAAAGATCTGGGGTAAGAATATATTGGACATAAGAAAAAACAATGGTAAAGGCCTTGAGTCAGAGATGAGCTTGGCATGTCGTAGGAACAGAAGGTCCCTAGATAGTAACAAATGTCTAATGAATGATGGGTGAGCAGTGAAAGATGAATTTAGGGCATGGTGGGAGCTGGACCATGTATGATCCGGTGAACCAAGGTCTGGACTTCAGATTTCACCCTAAGTGAGACAGAAAAAATTTGGAAAGGGGATCTTATATACAAATCAAAAACATCTTGCTAATAGCAAACTAAATAAGCCTATATCTAGTTAAAAGATCAAATCAATAATTAATAACCATCCAAAATAGAAAGCACCAGGCCCAGATGGGTTCACTGGAAAATTCTACCAAACATTTAAGAAAGGAACTATAAAAATTCTCTACAATCTCTTTCAGGAGACAGAAGCAGAGGGAATACTTCCTAATTCATTGTATGAGACCAACATTACCCTAATAGCAAAACCAGACAAAAGCATTATAAGGAAACTACAGACCAATGCCTCTCAGGAATATAGCTGCAAAAATCCTCAACAAAATATTAAGAAATGAAACTCAACAATGTATAAAAAGAATAAAACACAATGACCAAGTATGGTCTATTTCAGATATGCAAGATTGGTTCAACATTTAAAACTGAATTAAGGTAATCCATCAAATCAACAGGCTAAAAAAGAAAAAAAATATGATTACATCAATAGATGCAGAAAAATCATTTGACAAAACCCAACACTCATTCATGACAAAAATTTTCAGAAAACTAAGAATAGAGGGAGCTTTTTCAACTTGATAAAGAATATCTACAAAAAAACTACAGCTAATATCATATACTTAATAGTGAGAAATTCAAAGCTTTCCTAAAAAGATCAGAAACAAGACAAGGATGTTCCCTCCCACCATTTCTTTCTAACACCATACTGGAAGTCCTAGCAATGCAATAAGATAAGAAGGTGAAATAAAAAGTACACAAATTTGGAATGAAGAAATAAAACTGTCTGCTCCAAGATGATATAATTGTCATTTCAAAAAACATAATTGTCTATATAGAAAATCTGAAAGAATTAAAAAAAAAAAAACCTTCTGTAACTAATAAGTGAGTATAGTAAGAGTGCATGATAAAATGTTAAAATATAAAAGTTTATACCTTTCCTTTATACCAGCAATAAACAAGTATAATTTGAAGTTTAAAACACACTATTGTTTAGCATCTGCAAAAATGAAATACTTAGATAACAAAATATATACAGAATTGATATAAGGAAAATTACAAAACTCTGATGAACAAAATTAAAGAAGAATTAAACAAATAGAAAGATAGCCCATGTTCCTGGACAGGAAAACTCAATATTGCCAAACTATCAGTTCTTCCAGACATAATACAGAGATTTAATGAATTCTTAATCAAAATTCTAGGAAGTTACTTTGTGCATATCAACAGACTGATTCTAAAGTTTACATGGAAAGGCAAAGGACCCGGAACAGCCAACACAATATTGAAGGAGAAGAACAAAGTTGGAGAAGTGACACAACCTGACATCAAGACTTACCCTTGAAGCTATGCTAATCAAGACAGCATGGTATTGGCAAGAGAATAGACAAATGAGTCAATGGAACAAAATAGAGAGCCTAGAAATACACTTGCTTAATACAGTCAACTCATCTTTGACAAATGAGCAAAAGCAATATAATGAAACAAAGATAGCCTTTTCATAAATGACACTGAAACAACTGGGCATCTATTTGCAAAACAATAAATCTAGACATAGATTTTATACTTTTCACAGAAAGAAACTCATGGGTCTTTTCCCTATATGTAAAATGCAAACCTGTAAAACTTCTAGAAGATAACATAGAAGAAAACCTAGATAACCTTGGGTATGGTGATGGCTTTTTATATACAAAACCAAAGACACAATCCATGAAATAAAGAATTGATACACTTAAAAACTTCTGAGAAAGGAAACATCAAGAGAGAGAGAAGCCAAGCGAAAGACTGGGATAAAATATTTGCAAAAGACACAACTGATAATGGACTGTTATTTAAAATGTACAAAGAACTCTTAAAACTCAACAGTGAGATAGCTAATAACCTGATTAAAAATACATCAATATCTTAACAAACATCTCACTAAAGGAGATATACAGATGGCACATAAACATGAAAATATGTTCTACATCATATATCATCAGAAAAATGCAAATTTAAAAGAATGCAATACCACTTCATACCTATTAGAATGGACAGAATCCAGAACACTGATAATACCAAATCCTGGTGAGAATGTGGGATAACAGGAACTCTCATTCAATGCTGGTAGTAGAAATGTAAAATGGTAAAGCCACTTTGGAAAAGTTTTGCCATTTCTTACAATAAACATTATCTTATCTTGTGATTCAGATATCATATTTCTTGATATTGACCCAAAGGAGTTCAAATTTGTGGCCACACAAAAACTTGCACATAAATGTTTACAACTTCTTTATTTATGATTGCCAAAACTTGGAAGCAACCAAGATGTTCTTCAGTAGATGAATGGATAAACTGTGGTACATCCAGAAAACAAAATATTATTCCATGATAAAAAGAATTGAGCTATAAAGACATAAAAATGTATGGAGAAAACTCATTATGAAGCATATTACTAAGTGAAAGAAGCAAATATTACAGTGATACGTACTGTATGATTCCAAGTATATGTCATTCTGAAAAGTCAAAACCATGGAGATAGTAAAAAGATTGGTGGTTGACAGGGTTAGGGAGGAGGGAGAAATAAATAGGCAGAGCACAGAGGATTTTTAGGGCACTGAAAATATTTTGTATGATACTATAATGGTAGATACGTTTTATTATACATTTGTTCAAACCCATGGAATGTACAACACCAAGAGTACACCATCATGTAAACTATGGAGTTGGAGTGATTATGATGTCCCAGTATAGGCTCATCAGTTGTAACAAATGCACCACTTTGATGGAGAATGTTGATAACAGGGAATACTATGCATGTGTGGAAGAAGGGAGCAGATGGGAAATCTCTGTACCTTCTTCTCAATTTTGCTGTGAATCTAGAACGTCTCTAAAAAATAGTCTTTAATAAAAATAAACAGACACACAAAAAGCACCCTGCTGGTTGCTGTGCTACTTTATGAAGAACGAACATTAGGGAAGAAAGAGCAGAGGTAAAGAAACTAGCAGCTATTAGACAACACATGGCATCTCTGAAGTTCAATACTTTGACTGTTTTCAGATGAGGAAAAATATGCAGGGCTTCTCATACCCAAACATAGGTCTACACAGCAAGAGACTCAGCCTACCTCAAGATGCCTGGGAAGAGAACTCGGAGTCTTTTCCTATAAAATTTCTCTCTCCAAACACCTCTGTATAAAGAGGAGGGAAATTGGCTTTTAAATAAGAGACTTGGGCTGGAATTCCAGCTCTATCATGCCACCTCTCTAGCCTTCGTTTTCTTCTTTGTAAAGTGGGACTGCTGGGCCCTCCTCTAAGGAGGGTTCAGGGATTAAATGAGACAATATAAGCAGAGGCACTCCGGAAATGTTAACTTCCCTTCCCTCTGGGAGTGGTAGCTTTCAGAAATGTGGGTGCAAGAAGCTACTCCTGTCCTATGCATCTCAGACCAGAATAGATCATGTTTAGAAACCACTCTTGTTTTTATGACTCTTCCATAAGAAGCGTGAAGGTAATGTGACCAGGGAACAAGGCAGTTCATTTCAATCTACCTTATTCAATCAACAATAAGCTAGAACTGAGAGTGACCCAAAAAATCAAGAAAACAGTCATGGAAAAGGTTAGCTCAGCTCATTCTATGCCACATCAAACCACAGCATCACACCTACTCGGAGACAAAGCCGTGAGGACTAACTTTTGCATAGTTGCAAACTTTCAAAGTGCATTCCTTTCTGTAACACTCTCTGGGAATGTGATTTGGACCAGGAAGTAGTTTTGAAGAGTTTGGATCTGCATGTAAAGAAAGGGCCAAAAATGAAGGTTGGAGTAATAGCTTTCACCTGACAGCCAGTGGAGGGGTTTACTTGGGTAACTGGTTTTCTAATTGACAGTTTTAGGCCCTGGCAACTGCAATTGAAGTGGAGCCCAAATCCTTTGGAGGGACTGTAACTCTAAAAGCTGTGTTAATGCGATAGATTAAATGTACCAAAGCTGTGGCAGGCCGGCAGCAGACCCCGGTGCTGGGGATTGCCTTTTCCTGGTTTCACAACTGTTTATTTTGATTGCTTTAAGTGTTGCAAAGCTCCATCGCCTTTCTTTCACATTTCTGGCCCACCTCTACCCATATTGCTGGTTCATTGAAGCTTCTATCCAAGTTTTGATTCCTCACAAAGCCTCTGTTAATCATGTGGTCAAAGATATTGGGTGGTAAAGTTTGGTTACCCTGAAAATCCATATGGTCTAGAATTCTCCCTTTTCCATGCATTTGCAGGACTTTTTCCACACATGTTTCCACTGTAGTAGCCAGCTTATGGTGTATCTAAAACAACCTCAAAAATCTCAGGGCCCTGTGGGTTATAGGTCAGCTATGGTTTGGCTTATTTATTCTGGGCTCAGCTGAGAGGCTGTGCTTTAGGGTATAGGTTTATTAGGTTGGCTCCAGGCTTTAGGTTGGATTCAGGTGTGCTCCGTATGGCCTCCATCGTACTGGGACCAGCAGCTACCTGGTGCCTGTCCTCATGGAAAATGGAAGAAGCTCAAGAGGGAAAACCAACCACACATTTAGGACCCCTACCCATTTCACTTCCTCTAACATTCCATTGGCCACAGCAAGTCACATGGCCAAACCAATAGTAAAGGGCAGGGAAGCACACTTCTTCCCTAGAGGGAAGAAGGAAAGTCATATGGCCAAGGGTACAGATGTACAATTCTAACACAGGGATGTATGAAGAGTTGGAAACCAATGAGTCAATCTATTACAGCCCACTTCTCCAAGTCCTGGTCCCAGTGTTAATCCCGGATAACAGTGAAAAGAGAAGACATAGAGAATATGGAGCCCCATCGGGGATTATGTTCATTTCCTCACTTTCTACTCCATTTGCTCTTAAATTTGGAGTTTTCCTGGGTCTTACTAGCCTTTATGTACTGATGAAGTTACAAAAATCATGACAACTCTAACTTCACTAGTTGTGTTCCTATTGGTGTAATGTAAGATCCACTTCAAAAACTTCCCCAGTTAAATCTGGGACTCCCTCGGAGTATCTGACAAGATCTCACAAAGACTGCCTTCATGTCCTTCTGCCCTGGCACTGCCTTGCAGATGCTGATACTGACGTCAATGTCTGCGAATTGCCCAAGATACTGGTAGCCTCATCAGCACCAGTATTACCAGGGCCCCTGTGACAGCTTCCCAGTGCTCTCAAACCCTAACTCTCAGCATTTCAAAAAGGCAATGCATTCCCTGTAAGTTCCACTATGAGTCAAAGAAACAGAGCTACATGTTCCCCTCCAATACCCTGTCATCTTCCTTGTCATGTTCTGAAGAAGCCTTGCTTATTGTTCCCACACCAAACTAAGTGTAGCAGATGTTGTCAGCCTCCACCCGTCATGTTTCTTACATATTTCACTCTCCTCCAGATAACTTCTACCTACCAATATCTGCATCTCTGGGCTTGGAAGATTTTTTTTTTCCCCAGAACTGGGAAAGGTGACCCTTCCTGCATGTGCAGTAGGGCTGAGGTGCCAGGGAATTCACAAAAAAATTCTCAGCAAATGTTTCTTCTAGGAATAAAGTGCCCACCAAGCACTCCACACAGACCAGGACTCCCTAGAGGAAATCATTTCACTTCCAAGGGCTTCAATGTGGCACTGCACAATTAAAGTGTTGAACCAGAGTGACCCTAAGGTTCCTTCCAGTCTCAAACATTCTATGGATCTATCTATTCAGACTGTGCTTTCCCGGGAGGTACCGTGAGATCATTTCTAGGATATATTCTTGAGCCAAACTCCTAAATGGTGTTAAGAGTGGGAAAACTGTTCAGCAGAAACAAGAAAGTTTCCTGTTAAATCTTAACAGGAAAGAATCAATATAAGAAAGATGTAATTTTTAATAACTCAGAAATAAAGTGTGCTTTTTGCATGCTAGGAATTGAAGAAGGGAGTGAAAAGCAAAAAAAAAAAAAAAATGTGGTCTGTTAGCAATTATTGTGAATGCCAATAATGAATTTGTCCCAAACTCTAATAATTGATTAGAACCATGAAGAGGGAGAAGAAAATGGCCAGGCACGGTGGCTCATGCCTGTAAACCCAGCACTTTGGGAGGCCGAGGTGGGTGGATCACCTGAGATCAGGAGTTCGAGACCAGTCTGACCAACACGGTGAAACCCCGTCTCTACTAAAAATACAAAATTAGCTGGGTGTGGTGGTGCATGCCTATAATCCCAGCTACTTGGGAGGCTGAGGCAGGAGACTCAGTTGAACCTGGGAAGCAGAGGTTATAGTGAGTTGAGGTCATGCCATTGCACTCCAGCCTGGGTGACAAGAGCGAAATTCCGTCTCAAACAAAACAAAACAAAACAAAACAACAACAACAACAACAAACTTGCCAAATAACCATTCAGTGCCTAGTATTAGCCATATGCTGTGCCAGGCACTGAGGACACAGTTCTAAGCAAACAGACATTCTCTGATCTCTTAAAGCTTGCTGTCATCTCAAATCTCACCATTTTACTGAGTCGGGTTCATTTAGCTCACATCAGTCCCAGTTCCATCCTTCCCGAGTCATGCAAAATGAATTCACTGCAGTCTCCATTTCCATAATTTAGCGTTTTATCTTATGACCTGTTTGGGGTTCAATGCCAAGTTCTTAATATTGCCCAAACATCACCTAAGAATGAGAGGAGAGGCCAGGCTCACAAACATTCTGGGGAGGGTGGCAGAGTCGTGTTCAGAGGAGGAGGCTGAGCACAGTTATGTCCTAGAGGGAATTCCCGGGCCTGTTGCCCTGCTGTAAACAGCGGTTGTTCGAAGCAAGTCAGAGAAATGTAGGAACAGCAATGCCCATCTATGTGGTTGGCCATTTTCCTTTGCAATGTAAAGAAATAATTCACAAGAAATTGAGCTAGGGTCCTCACAGCTGCTTTGAGAAATTCTGAAGACAAGGCAAACCAGCAGGGGAGGTGAGGGAATGAGTAGGATACAGGAGAAAGATTAAAATATCAAAAAGGAAATCAGTAAATTTGAAACCTCAGACCTGGAAACAATTAGACGTCAGCTGGCAACTGTCAAGAATCAATATAAGAAAGATGTAATTTTTAATAACTCAGAAATAAAGTGTGCTGTTAGCAGGCTAGGAATTGAAAGAGGGAGTGAAAAGCAGAGAAAAAAAAATGTGGTCTGGTAGCAATTATTGCGAATGCCAGGGGCAGCTTTAAGGAGTCACTCTCACCTTCTCAATGTACCAGCCTGAGTTGTGTTTCTGCCTGGATGCGGCACCCACAAGCATGGCATCCCCAGGGCACAGTTGGCGTTTCTGCCACTCAGCTAGTTGAAAACACAGTGTGTCCAGGGTTCCTCTACATGCCATCAGTCCAAACATCGATGTTTCTGCCATACACTTCTTCTCCAAAAAACCTAGTGTAATGGAAAACGTTTTTTAAAATTAAAGAGCCCTTGATTCACCTGTTCATTCATTTTTGTGCTAAATTGACACTTTTAAATATTGAAAGCTTCCAGGAGCAACTCAAAAGTAGCTTAAGTAAAGACTTTCACATTTGGCAAGTTTTTGTAGATCTAACTAAGATAGGGATGTGCAGCCAAATGGAAAAACATATTTTCAAAAGACTTGGGGATGAGCGCAACCTGAAGATAACTGGAGATGAACACTTCTCCAAAGAAAGAATGAAAACTACCTTAAAGACCATGACATGCAAACAGACAGGAGGATCCCTGAAAAGGTTAGACTGGCATTTTCCAAAGTATGTTCTGTGGAATCTTAATTCTGAATTATTTTAATAGCCATTGCAGAAAACAAATCAAACAAAATGGGTCCCAATATCAAGGAAGTTCACAAAATGCCAGGTTACCCAAAGTTAAACAGATTCCTTTATTGTAGCAGTTTTCAGATCCTTTCTCGGATCTGAATGGGAATTTAAATGGGATTGTGAAACGCAGAGTTGGTATGTGGAGTGGAATTTGCTATTGTACCATTTTAGAGTTAAATCACCCGTAAGACTGTTTTCCTGTTGACGATTTCACCAAATTCAGGTACTCGCTAGCCTAGGATTTTCCCTTTAACTCAGCAGGTATCCGTATCTTAAGTACATTGACATTCAAATGGATTATTACAAGAATAATAATCACAGAAAATGCCTCTGGCACCTTTTTCAAATATTATTTCTTCTAATAAGATCTCTGGGATAAAAGAGAACACTAATGTTCCTTGCTTCTGAATGCCTCTGATCAGTGAGTTTGACCCAATTCAGCCTCGTCAGGATCCCAGATGAGCATCAGGCAAGCCTTAATGCCAGTCTCATTTGACCTTGGAGTATAAGTAATTGTTCCCTGCTTTGTTTCCCTGGAGCTGAAAGTTATTAGACCTGAAAGGAGCCTGAGAGATCGCTGTCCCAGCAACAGCCAAGGAAACTGAGGCCGGGAGATGGGAAGCAACTGGCCTGAAAGCCACATACCAACTTTTCCTAGAAGCCAAGCCTTGCAAAGCCCACCCAGATGACTACACTATGCTCCCCCTCCCTGCACTTCGGAGGCATAAAGAACCTCACATTTCCTTCAGCCTCGTATTCCATTTGGCTCTTCAAGAGTCTAAAGTAATTCCAATGAGCCTCCCTATGCCCTGTCACAGACTGGAGCATATTAAGGGCAGGAAATTAGGCAGGGGTGTGTTTGGAGATCCGGTGCTGATTACTCTTCCACTCAGATTGTGCACCTACCAATACGGAATGGATTTCTCTCTAATTTATTAAAGGTCGGTCAGCACGGATTGATAAAGGGAAGGCCAAATCCGATCCATTCGCCGAAACTGAATTCTTGGGCCACATGACCAAATCAGCAGACATAACTTATCTGAATTTCAGAAGAGCATTTAGTGCTGTACCATAGAACAGATGCATTTGCTAAGGCAAGGCATTGTGTGACGGTTAAGTGTCAGGTGGCAATTCTGGAAACAGGTTTAAAATGGCCCAGAACCCAACACTGGGTGCACTGACAGGAGACACTTAAGAGTACAGACAGAGAGGTCAGTCTGGGGGTCATTATTTCAAAGTCCTTGACCCTAATTATAATTTAATTTCTACAATGGTCATATCTCTTGAGAGTGAAATTGGGATGAAGGGGACAGTTTTAAAAGGAACAGACTAAAAACAAGTTCTGAATTTCTTTTTTCAATCAGACCGGCTCAGGGATGAATGAGTTATTCTTCCTCCAAATGAACACAAATAAACAAAAGAGAAAAGAAGCCAAAGACTTCTGTCCAACAAAGAAATGCAGTGAACTCTGAACATGACGGCCAAGGCAGGCAGTGGGTTTCACTAATACTCCAAACTCGCAGAGTCTGAATGGATACCTCGAGAGGAAGAGAAATGGCATTTGGTGTTCCTGAGATATAAATAGGCTCAAATAATTACATAACTGTGAGTCATTAATATTCCTGCTATGGCCTCAAAAGGCACGAGCTCCTAACTCTGGTTTGAATTTACTTCTTCTTAAAGTCAAGATTTATGCATCAGCTTTACATCTTTATGCAGGCAATGTGGAATGGATTTCTCTCTAATTCATTAAAGGCCGGTCAGCATGGATTGATAAAGGAAACCCCATGTCTGATATATTTGCTTAAATTGAATATTTCCTCTGGGCTACTGCAAAGGTGACCTGAGGTGACTGAAATCAAGAATTCAGCCAGGCAGTGTTAAACTGAGATCTATGTCTAATATCCTCACAAATTCCTCAGGAACCCAAAACAAAGCAGTAGCCGAATGCAGCCTCATTTTCTTAATCGGGAAGAAGCTGTGGTGTTTGGGCTACTCAATGACTAGTTTCCAGGTCTGCTTGCAAGGTTGAAGCTAAGGATGTCCACAATACTACAATGGCCTTGAGCATGTGTGTACTTGCACATATTGTTCTGTCTCCATGCCTCACTCTCCCACTCCACCCTGGATACGTGTCAAAGTCAGCTAGACACCACAGCCATCTCTGGCTGACACTTACTTCCCTCTGGGATGCTCTTCTTGTCTGGAACTATGGAAGGTGTGATGGCCAGTTTTATCTGTCAATTGGAAGGGTGTTTTCAGATGAGATTAACACTTAAAGTAGTGAACTTTGAGCAAGTAGGTTGCCTTCCATAATTTGGGTGGGTTCCGTCCAATCCGTTGGAGGCTTAAATAGAACAAAAAGATAAGCCTCTCTGAAGTAAGAGAGAATTTTCTAGTAGACTGCTTTCAGACTCCATCTATACCATGAGTTCTCCTGGGTCTCCAGGCTGCCTGTCCAGGCTAAAGATTTGCATGTGCAAGTCTCCATAATCATATGTACCAATTGCTTATAACACATTTGTTTTCATATATATATAGTGTATATACGTGTGTATATACACAAACACAAATATACATCATGTTGGTCATGTTTCTCTGGAGAACCCTAATATGCAGAGATACTAATAATTACACTTCTCTTCAGATTTGGGCAGCCTCCAACTTCAGGTAAGCTTCCACTTCACTTCTCTGTTTCTAGGAAACTCTTGAGATCTGCAGTTTTAAAAAAAGAAGTCATGGAACAGTAATGCCACAGGATTGTAGTAGCAGGGATTAGATTGTATATCTACTCTAAGAATCCAGAATTCCAAAGATGTTATCCTGACTCCTACAGTTGGAAGCTGCTACTCTTTTAGCATTTAAGACATAAACTCTTTGCATCCTCTTTCCAGCTTTTTTTTTTTTTTTTTTTTAATCAGCTTTTACTGGGAAACTGTGGCATTTCCCGGAGAGCGGCCTGGAAGGCTTTGAGTGCCAGGACCCTGAATCTCCTTCCTAACAATCTCCTTGAACCATCACTGTACTCTCCTTGGGGCACCATCTCTTCATCCTTAAGAGCCACAGGGAGTTCACGTCTCCTTGTTTTGGCCAAAAGCCTTAATTCCAGTGTTCCAAAGCCTTTCTCATTTCTCCCATGGTATCTAGCATCAAGAACGTCCCCATGGAGAGGGTCCTAAACCCAAGATGAAGAGTGGGACTACATCAATCCAGTTCCAGGGTAGTCACTGAGAACTAAGGGGGAAGTTGACCCAGAGAAAAGGGAGAGAATACAATTTTTGAATAAATATATTGGAATTATTATTGTTGTCAATTATACTGTCAATTCATTTCTGAAACAAGGCAAGGAAGAGCAGAACAAGTTTAGCTGGAATGAAGACAAGAATGTCTTCCCACACCTGGCCAGTGACACAGAAACCCCCGGTACCCCAAGACACCCAGGCAGAAGCAGAGCAGGCAGAACCTCATGCTCCCCTCAAGGATATGAAGAGTGGGGAATGGATGCATCCTGATGGCACTGGGGGAAGTCATGGCATGTCCATCCTTAGCTTAACTTTAGAGCTCCTGAAGTTGTGGATTGAGGATTCTTACAGCATATAAGCCTTTCATTGGTTGAGAAAATAAAATGGATCACCTTAAAAAATGGATCCTCTTTCTTCAAAGACAAATGGGACTAGAAAATGACTAACATATATGCTTTGTGAAAGTGGGGTTTCTGGATATCTGCACTGACAATCAAAAAGTGGTTTCAGGGTATGTGTGGGGAAAATAATTAGTGAAGATTTTTTCTTTCCTACCAAGTCTTCTAAGTTATAGGTAGCTTTTTTAAAGTAATTTTGTTGTTTATAAATCTGTAAGTAAAAGATACAAGGCTCTAAGAACATATATAAGTCTAAAGGATTTTTCAGCCAAATAACTCTTTCATCTCTCTTTTTTTCAAACTTATAGTAATGTTGAGTAATAACAGTATTTGACCATATTGGCTTCTCAGGCCTCCAGTGGTGCTCTGAAGTGTTTCCAAGCTGTGGGCAAAGATTTGAGAAATGCTGTCTTGGTTCTACCATGCATGTCATCAAGACTTAGATTGGGCATACCAAAAGAGCTTTGTTCACACACACGATCTGGCCATTCCTTTCCACATTCTAATGGTTCACCTCCTACTTTTACACCCAAGATGATTTACAGCAATAACATCCACTCACAGCATTCCCTTTCAAATGCATTTGCAACACAGAGACATAGATTTTTTCAATTCTTGAAGAAATCAAGAATTGATTTCTTGATTCAAAAAGCAAGCTTTCAGAATGTCTCATAAAAAAGTATAGGACATAAAGACTAGAAACCATCCTGTGCTCTGTTCATTTCCTGTGTCATAATTACATAAATTATCTTTGGGGGCTGGAAAAACAAATTCTTATTTCTCCAGTACAGTTTTCCAAATCCATATGTGGATAGATGGGACAGTTTTCCATGTGAGTGAGAAACTGGCCAGGAGGGTAATCAATGCAAGTCTGTAGGACTATCCAGGGCTCCTGGCCCATGTATGTGTGCACACCCAACCTCAGTGGAACCCGGCCTACACACCTATTAAATGGGTCATCAGGTGCCACTGTGCCCACTGCACTGACCATAAGACGTAAGGCCAAGAAGGTGAGGTCACGTATCCAAGTTCTTTTACAAGCCATTTAGAAATGGAGCTGAGGAGACTCAGTGCTGGGCTGTGACCTCATCAGCCAAATGGATCTTTGGATAAGATCACTACCTGGCTTTCCTCCAGAGGACTGCCGTGTTGAGAATCTTGAACTTGATTTAGAATAGAGCCTTCTGAGCCCTGCCTACCATCCTGTACCTCACACAGCTATTCAACTGCAGAAAAACAACAAATATAGAGAAAGGGAAGGAAGAATTTTGTGGCTTCTTGTCTTCTAGTCCTTGATGCAATCACAACTTTCAAGCTTTACATGTGATGCTGGTTTTCATGTGATAAATTCATATTTTCTTGAGCTGCTAATATAATAATTTTTTAAATTTAACATGGGAGGCAAGGAACAGAAGGTATTTCCTACAGTGATTCTGTGGAAGTGTTTGGGTAAGGCCACCATTGTAGGGCCATAAACTAGCTACCCAGTGCCATTTGAAACACTGCCAATTCACTTATCGCTAACATGTTTCTTAAGAACAGAGCTGCTCCTCTCTCCTTCCCCTGTCAGCTTGCCAAAAGCTTTATATTGCCATAGCCAGCGACAAAATGGGATGGGATAGAAGTGTGCATTAGTTGTATTCTGAAACCTGCCATAAATTTGCTGCAGTGAATCTGGATGGGAAGATTAAACAGCATTTAAGGACATTTTCCAAAAAATTACTTGAGGATAAAATAATGGTTTGTGTAGGACAGAAATAAGATGACATAAGATGACTCTGATTTATGTGTGTTGCTTGCCAGGTCACTGCTCTTCGGAGGAAGGAGTGAAGTCTTTATTCCATACAATTCTCCACAAAAACCTACTCAATATCCTGCCCATAGTGTCCATTCACTGAATAATGCCATTGCTTGGTGGGCCGAATCATGAACGAGGCTACATTATGGGCACCCCGGGGACATACCAAATATTAGGCTTTGAAGAAAGAAGTGACAAGTACTTAACAAGGAAAAGATTGAGAATATGTGATAAAATTACAAGTAAAGGAACCAAGGGTTAAACAAAGTTAGGATGGTCGTGCAATTTATTGTCCAGGCTGAGATATGTTTGAGAGATAAAGGAAGCACTATAAACATTATACGAGACAGCAGGCATAAACTGGAACTATCCCGTCCAACGAGGTATAGGCATCCTAAGCACATGAGTTCTTTAGCAAAGGAACTTCAATACTACAAAGAAAGTGTATCTATGAATAGCATGAACTGATGACAAGGTCGGGAAGAGGTACTGTGTTAGCATTTTAGAGCTGCCATCACAAAATGCCACAGACTTGGTGGTTTAAACAACAAAAATTTATTTTCTCACAGTTCTGCAGGACAGAGGTCCAAGCTCAAGTTGTTGGCAAGGATGGTTTCTTCTGAAAAGGAAGTTGGTTGGTTCTCTTCCTCTCACGTTGGTTCTCTTCCTCTCACGTTGGATTGCAGGTGACCATCTTCAGCATTTGTCTCCATATTGTTTTCCCTCTGCATATGCCTGCGTCTTCATCTCCTCTTCTTATAAGGACACTAGTCATACTGGGGTAGGGCCCGCCCTAATCCACCCTCCATTTAGCTTAATTACCTCTTTACACTTGATGTTAGCTGGCAGTCTGAGAAGAAATTAATTGCCTCTTTAAAGACCCTATCTCCAAATACAGTCACATTCTGGGGCACTGGGGGTTGGGATATCAACATACAGGTTTGGAGGAGACACAACTCAGCCCATAACAGGTACTGATTCCAACAAAGACCAGAGTCTGTGCTTCCAAAAATGGCTGGGCCCTTAAAAACAAACAAACAAAAACAAACACAATAAAAAGATCAAGGATTCCCAGATTCTGAGATTCTCAGACTCCCCAGGTAGAGGTCACTGGAGGCTGTGGTCACATGCCAGCCCAGCAGATGGAGCCAAGTTTCACAATTAAGAACGGGAACCATGTTTCAATATTTAACTGAGATGTCTACAGGTCCTGACAAATTGGTGTGAATATCAGCCATTGAGCTACAGCGGGGTGAGGGAGGCTTCCTGCTGTGTTTAGGGCTGATCTTCAGTTGCAGGATATTGAATAAGGCCTGCTGGGTGAACGCTGGAAGAATTAGGGCAGCAGGGGTTACTTGGGGATCAAGGAAATAGCTATTTACTAACCATATAGAAATATGTCAATATTTTAGCAAATAGTGCAAGAGAGTTGAGTCTTACCAGTTCTTAGGTATATGGTTTTGTGTGATATCACCACCTCTTTGGGCTTTAGTTTTCTAGTTTGTGTGAAAGCTACGTGTTTACTAGGCTGAGGTACTTGAAGTTCAAGGTATGGTCATTGCCATGTTAACAGTTTTTCCTTAAGTTTATTGACTGGCACAAAAGTCTCACCTTCCAAGGGTACCCATTTCCTTTGCTTTTTTTCCCTTTTCCATTCCCCTTTCTGTCACTCAGGAATTACCTAGGAGGGTAACAGAGGTCTCTCTCATGTAATCAGTGAGTACTTTTAGCTTGACATGATGAAGTTAGCTTTTGAAAGTAACCAGTTGACACTTTAAGAATAAAAATCCAGGAAGCTTTCCATGGACCAGGGAGGATTTTCAACCTCATCCAAGAGACCAGATCTACTTACATGGAACAATTAAAATCTTTTGGTAAGCAACAAATTGTAAATTAATACTTTTGTATGTACTTGAACTGTGCTCAATTCCCTGGATTTTTTCATCTTGTGGTCTGGGCATTGGATTTTCCAAATTCAGAAAGATGAAGCAAGTGACAGACAATACACAGAGCATGGTATTAAAGGCTAGCTGAATTGATTGAGCTGTGGTGAAAGTTCAGAAACCCCCAGCTTGGAAGCAGCTCACCTAGAAAATATTTTCATCATTTCAAGTTGTGTCACCCAGAAAACAATGATAGACTATTCACCATTTCTGCCATAATCTAAAATAGTAAGAAATGGGCATAAGAAACATAAGGAAGTATTCTTGAGGTACCAGAATTCCTGAGTGAAATAGCATAATTCTGTGCTTTTACAATGTTTAAAATCAAAGCAGAGATTCTTCTCTGGAGACAGCAGGATGAAAACATGACTTTTAAATGTTCGATCCAGTTTTGTATGATGAGGATTAAAGTACTGAAGACAGTAAAAGCCAAAAATTATGTGTGAGGCTTTATAGGCAAGGAATAGGTGTCAGTTCTTTAAAGAACAACAACAACAACAAAAGTCTGATTTTCTTTCCTGGATTTATTGTAAAACCATTTGCAGAGGAATCTGGGGGAAACCCTGGAACAAGAGATCATTTTATGTAGTAAGTAACTCCAGCCAAAGACCAGACATATAGCTCACCCCTGCCTGACAGAGGAATTGGGAAACCCACCAAGCAAAGAGAGGATTATGTTGTATTGGAGCTAAATCTCAGAAGAAAATATTGCTGGGAGGATCTTCATACTTTTGTTTCTAATACGGAGGATGGAAAAAGGAGGGAGATAATGACCACCAACAGTGAATAGGAAAATGTAACTAAATATGGCAGCTCCAAGAAGATAGATGGGAGGGGGAATCCCAAAGCGCTCAGACTCACTTTAGAGTTTACAGGTGATGATTCCCTTTGATTCATGGTTGCCGTTCTTAAGGGCAAAAGAACTTAGTTGGCTAAAGATGGGATACAAACAGAAAGAAAGGCTACTCCAGCTGGGAAAACAAAAGATGTTTGGGATGATGTTGATGAAAGCTTTTTTAAAGTGAGAGGTACAGAGAGAGTGTAAGAGGAAAGCAGCTGGAGTTTTTCCAGGTCGGCTAATGACGCATGGAGCTGCTGACACAGCAGTTCATCCAGCCAGTGCAAGAGAGAGCCGCCTTGGGGACCTGCCCTTTCTCTTAGGGCTGGACCCTAAGAGCCCAGGGCGGGGAGGCTTCACCACTTGGTTTATAAGACTTTTTTTTTTCCTTGAGCTCTAATTTAAATGCTCACCACTGGGACACACTTAACTAAAACTCAGCTTAATTTTCCCGTTTTTGGAATTTGTCCCCCTTAGCAGGTATTTAGTTTCTAAGATCAGAAATCAGCAGGGAAGAGGACGTTCATCTGGGTTATAAAATAAAATGAAACGCCTCCACTTTTTCATCCTCGGTTACTCAAATGCCTGGTGCTTTGCTCATGAGGCTGAGAAAAATCCAAATTGGATGTAAAATGCTCACCTAGTTGGTGATCATTTACTCATCCCAGGGACTAAGGGAACTGTGGGTCTTGGTAATTGTGTCTGCTGAGTTGTGAAGCTGTGCCTATGTGATTGGAAATGTAAAATATGGTGCATGATGAAATGTTACATTTTAATTTCTCTTTTTTCATGCTGTTTCTCCAATTGAGAAAAGATGACATCCAGCACAAAGCCAATATACTTGATGTTCTTCAAATGTATAACTTCAAATTGCAGATCCCATTTCACTGTCTCCCCATTATCAGTAAGTGATCTCTAACCCCTCCTTACATAATGTCAGTACGGGAAACTTACTGCCTCTGAAAGTTACTCATTCCAGCTTCAGAATTTAGTGTAGGATAGACCCTAAATTTGACAAAGGTTCTTTCCAGGTGACAGCAATAAGGTTGATGTGTTGATGTCTGAAGCCTATACTCACCTGAACCCACACCTCAGAAACTGCCTTCCTATTTATAATTCACTTCTGCAGCCAAGCTCTTCCCATACTATCAGGTTTTATGGAGGAACAATTCAGATGCATTAGTGTTTGGCCTCATTTTGGTGATAATGCTTTACCTCTAGCACAATGGATTCAGTTTAGACCTTGGGAAGAATTTCCTCATATGAAGGTTTCTACACATTGGAACAGTTACTATGGGGAGGAGTGGAGTGTGAAGAATGTCCTCCAAATACCTTTCAACATTTTACCAATTCTAATGCCTCCATGACAGTGCTGCATTATGGCCATGTCTGAAACAAAGGAATGTACTAGCTGTCCTTTCCTTCATTATGTCAGATACCTCTCAAATAACAACGGGATGGTCCCAGAGATTAGTCCATCTCAGGGGTCAGCAAACTATGGCCTATGGGCCAAATACATTGCACTGCCTGTTTTTGTAAAGCCTTGTGAGTTAAGAATGGTTCTTACATTTGTTAATGGTTGAAAAACGATCAAAGAAAGACTTTTTTGTGACGTGAAAATTACATGAAATTCAAATTTTAATACCCATAAATAAAATATATTTTTCTTGGACAACATCCATTTATGTGTTGTCTGTGGCTGATTTCACATTACAAGAACACAGTCAAGCAACGGTAACAAAGACTGTATTGGCCAACAAAGCCTAAAATATTTTGTCTCACCCTTAACAGAAAAATTTGCTAACTTCTGATGTATGTCCTCCCCAAATCTTCCTGATCATATTGCATTAAATTCAAATATAGTCTTTTTGTAGTTCATTGTTTATAAACCTTTCTATATAATGCCTGGCACATACTCAATTCTTCATAATGCTTAATGAATAAATACAACCAATAATTTTATTATAAGACAAACAGAATAAGATAATAGACACTCTGAAGATGAAAAACCAGTGGTACTTCTTGTTAGAAACAGCATAGCACTGTGCCTGTTGATCAAACTGTGCCTATTGATCAAAAGTTTTTCTTGATCAATAGGCAGAGTTTGCACTAAAATGCCTGCCATTTTCTCTGTATGAGATCTGAAACTCAACAGCCTGTGCACTGGTTCTAGACCCTGGCTTGTAATTACAAAGCAAAATCCTCTAATGCCAGTAACAAGACCAGCCTCTATACCTTTTAAGTGCAATCTTCTTAATTATAAGCAGCCACTGACCGAAGACATCAATTAGAGAGGGAGATTTCTAAACCCTGGGGCAAGAGTTTAGTTAAAAACAACTTGGGAAGTGGTTTAACTCCTTGGCTATCACCCACCCTCAGCACGCAGCATTCAAAGCAGATCCATTATTTCCTGCAGCAGGGAAGAAAATAACCACTCTGTGTTTCTAGTTGGGTGGCTCGTCTTTTCTAAACACCATCACCCCATTTAAAGCCAATGCAGAGGAAATGCAGGCAGGGGATAGATCTGTTTGTTTGTCCCTGTCTCATTATTCTATTTCAAAATATCTGGCCCTGGTTTTAGAGCATTTGGGGGCTTCAAACCCTTTGGAAGATCACAGACATAAATCGAAGCTATACTTACCCCAAGGGACTGCTATCATCCACCATATCTCAGAAAGAGCCAAGAATTCCTGTCCTGAAGCCAGCCAGCTGGGAAGTAGAATGGCAAGGAGAAACCTAGAGAAATTCCAGAAAGAGAACCAAGAAATGCCTCACCCCCACCCACCCCAAATAGAATGCAGCCTGTAATTTACATGCATTTTTCAAGGATGTAGAATGAAAAATTTGAGCAATCAAGTATAAACTAGAGCAATATGACACTCCTATACACATTCAAACACTCACTCATTCTTTCTGTGGCCTTTTCTAAGAAGCCTTTTGTGATTTGTTTTTAGTTGGACCTAGTCACTGTCTCTCATTATTCTCAAAGTTCCTCACACTTGGCTACCTTTCAACCTGTTTGAAATGCAATAAATATATATGTATATGGTAATGATTTGCTCTTACTGGTACACTTCAGCCTCTAGAAGGAGTTCAAACCCCCAAGCCCTGAAGAGGAAGAGTTCTGTTGTGTTGTATGGGTTAACAAATCGGAGTAAGGTGTCAGTGGTGGGGCATTTGGTAGGAGGAGTAACAAGGTTCAGAGTTCTTGCTCTTCCTGGAGAACCCATCAGAGGCTCCTCCTTTCAAGATCCCCCTTGTCCTCTTAGCTTTCTTAGAGAAACCCTTTTGAAAAATTGCTTCACTTTTTTCTTTTTCTTTCTGTCCATGTAGCTGCTATGGTCACCTAAGCAAAATAAATCCTTCCAGCTCAAATATGGTCTAAACTAGCTAATGAAGAAAGGGGATCAGATAGGTATTTCACAAAAAATTCCAATTAGTAATATGTGATGAGATAAATATTGAGATAGCAGAGTTCTGAGACTCAACCCCCAATCATAAAAAGGTTGAGAAAATTTTTTACTTGTCAGTTGAATGTCCAAAGCCTCCTGTCCACTCTTAAAGAAGGAGGCTTCTTTCTCTTTGGGAGCAAGGCTAAGTTGACCTACTTAATGAGGTACAGCCGAGGGGAGAAGCAGGCATGAAGGCAAGGAGAAAAGTGGCTGGAGGAGAGGCCAGGAGCAGCTGCAGGTATAAGAAAAATGGATGGGAGAGGAAAGGGACTCCAGCAAGTGTTCCTGTGGATCCCCTTTAATGTTCATTGCAGCACAAAGACCAGAATCCCTTTTTCATTTACTATTGGCTTTAAATTTATTTCTGGACACTATATTTTGAGACTGAACTACATGAGTCACCAGGTTAATATGAGCTACCATAGAAAACGTTCATTTGTTTGTCCAGTATTCTTTGTACATTTCCTTTGAAACCCATAGAATGTGGTTGGCTGAAAATTTGCAGATATGTAGGTAACAAAATATCACTCTATATTACATAAATATGTATGATTATTACATGTCAACTAAAAATAAAAGAGAAAAAAATGGAGTCTATCAATGGGATACTCAGAATTCTCTAGGTATAAGTGCAACTGCTTGGACTATGGCATGACAAATCACAAAAATCATCAGGCATCTCGTCATGGCATTAATAAGAGCTCAGTTCTAGAATCAGGGCAGGGTTGCCTGCATGCTCTTGGTTTGGTAGATGGCATGATATTTGCTTTCTCAATTATCTTTTTCCTCTTTAACTTGGCAAGGATCTCTAGGGCTACCAGATGAATATATTACTCCAAAAGGAACAGATGTATCTGTTTTAACAGGTAAAGAGGTATCCCAGATAAGGCTTTCCATCTGAGCCACTTTTCTCCAGTGATCTACCCCACACACTGCCACAAGCCAGGTTCATTTTTCTGTCCTCCCACTGGTCTGAATCATTCAAATATGTATCATATGCTCAATACTATTGTGCTGAAAAGTAGCTTATAGGATGCTTCCTGTTGGACTTACAATACAGTAGGAAAGCGTAACATGTTAAACATTAGGAAAATTATTACTGCACTAAAAGGCACTTGGAGCTAATCATCTAATGGCAGTACCCAAAAGACACAGTATGTAAATTCACATTGCTGAAATCCAGAGAATAGCCCAGTTTCTGAGCTTTCAGATACCTGATTGATCAGCTCTTCCTCCCATTCGATGAGCTCCCCAGAATCTAATAAATCTCTTTTTATTGTTTAAGCTGGCCAGAATTGCTTTCTGTTGCTTGCACCAATGATATCTAATTGATACTGATAAACTGGAAGTTACACTCTCATGGGATGATTGTGGAAAGAGAGAAATGTGAGAATCAAAAGATGAACCAGGAGTCTTCTCTAGTTAACGAAGTACAAAGCCATAGGGACCTGGACAGAAGAAGGGTCTGAGAAGAAAGGAGAGACCAGGAGACATTTTGAAAGAACAAAATTTTGTGACAGGTTTTATATCAAGATGAAGGAAAGGGACAGTCAAATATAACTCCGAATTTCCTAGCTTGTTTGCAAGATAAAAACATGAGAGTAGTTCATTCATTCAACAAACCTTATGATGAGCCTGCTATGTGCCCAACCCTGAGCTAGTTGCCAGTGATGCAGAGGTTAAAAGTGACATGCTGCACAGTTTAGAGGAAAGGGGATGAATACTTCTGAAGGATCAAAAATTGAGCATTAGATTTGGGTGTCATTGATTAGTTGAGATATTACTTTAGATACAGTCTCAAGTGGTATTACCAAGCCAAAGTTATAAAAATATTATGCAGTTCTTAATAAATATTGACATGTCATTTCCCAAAACAACTATATCAATATATGAGTGCCACCAGAAAACTATGTCACTACAATTGTTAGTATGGTTGCTATCATCCAAAAAATAAACTTTTGCTTATTTAATAGGTATATATAACTGTACCTTGTTTTAATTGCTATGTCTTTGATTGTCAATGAGGTTTAATATTTTACCATGTGTTTAATAATTATATCACATTAGGCCAATTTGTCTGTTTCTTTCCAGTTAGCTATTAAATCTTACTATGTCATTAAAGGGCTTTCCAATTCATGATATTTCTTTTGATTGTATGTTATTTTATTGAACAGTTTTACCTTTTCTATGTATTCAAACATTTTAAATTATCTTATTGTTTTAATCTGACATAATTATATTATGCCTCTATTAACAAAATAAATGTATTCTCTACTATTTGGGGGATGACATTTTTTGTAATTAGGAGTTTGTTTTGTGTGGCTATATAAGATGATTTACTTCAACTTGATATTGTTATGCAAAGGCATTTATCAAGTAATCTTGGATCTCCACATATTCTAAGGGAAAACTAGTAAAAGAGTAACAAAATATAGTAGTTCTACTACCTAGCCTCTGATACTAAAGGGCTGTGTGACCTTGGACAAGTCTCTTTGGTTTGATAGACATCCGTTTATATATCTTTAAAACAAGTGAATTAGACTAAAGTCTTTTCCAGAATTAACGTTTGATGATTTTCTGAAAAAATCAATGACCCTCATGTCAGGATAAGATAGGTGCCCCCTGAGCACCCATCTGCAGCATGGTCATCCAGCCCTTTGGCTCTTGCTTTTTGCACTTCGTGGCTACCTTACAGATGTCCATGGCCATGCAGCCCTGCTGAAAGCCAAGGATCCTGCATATTTACTTCATTTAAGAAGCCTGCACAGGATATGCCTGGCTGACATAAACGGTGCCTAATGGGCTGTAAATGACTTTTGACCACTTGACCTTGGTGATGTTGATATGACCCCCATCAGGTCTCCTCCACTGTGGGACCACATGGATGCCCACGCACCACTTCATAAATGAAAAGGGTATTTCCCTTAATTGGGGAGAGGAAACAGGGTAATGCGGAGGAGCAGCAAGTCATGCATTTCATGAACGTGCAGCCTGATTGGATGCCACAGTAAATCACCCACAGCCCGGCCCTGTCAATTTCTCTGAGCCACGGCTTTGAATTACTTGCCTAAGCTTCCATTTAGCCCCACTCTAATCCCCAACCTCACCCTCACCCTCACCCAGCAGCATCTCCCGCCATGCTTGTATGGTCCTCTACTACATTTCGCTCCTACTTTCTAGTCAAAGATATTTTTCCTATCATCCCATACATAACATTTTCTTCCATCAAGATCTTTGTTCAGTACTCAGATTCCCTGAAAAGGTTTTCCTGTGTGATGACAATGATAACAATAGTTGCAACTACTCTACTACCGCCCCCACCATCACCAACGACCACCACCACGAACTGAGCCCCTGCTGGCTGGCTAGCACCATATTACATGTTTTATCAACCTCTTATCTCACAGCCAGCCTGCCTGAGTCTGAATCTTAGCTCTGGCACTTTCTAGCCTGTGTGACTTTGTTTAAGTCATTCAGATTTTCAGTAACTCAATTACGTTGTCTGGAAATTGGAAATATCCATAGTACTTATTTCATAGGAATTATATGAGGATTAAATGTCTTAATCCATTTGGTTGCTATAACAAATATAACTGGGTGGCTTATAAACAACAGAAATTTATTTCTTACAGTTTGAGAAGATTAGAAAAACACTGTCAAGGTGCCAGCAGACTCAGTTTCTAATGAAGGATTGTTCTCATAGACAGTGCCTTCTCTGGCTGCATGATCACCTGGTGGAAGAGGCTGACAAGCTCCCTCAGACCTCTTTTCTAATGGCACTAATTCCATTCATGAGGGCTCTACCTCATGTCTAATCACCTTCCAAAGGCCCCACCTCCTAATACTATTACTTTGGGGGTTAGCATTTCAACATATGAATTTTATAGCAAATGGGAGGTATTTAGAAGAATGCCTGGCACATAGTAAATTTCCAACACATTTTAAGTAAAAATAATGTTGATGGTATCTTCATCACACAGATGATGAAACTGAGCTTCAGAGAGATTATTTACCCAAGTGTTCAGGTTACTTGCTGCTGCATACTCAAAATTTTAGTTGCTTTAAATAACAATGATTTTGTTCTGGTTCATGGTTTTGTGTGTCAGGAATTTGGGCTGGACTCAGCTACTCAGTTCTTCTGCTCCACCTGGCATTGACTAGGGTCACAGCTTGTGGCTGGGCTGGAGGGTCCAATGTGACTGTATTTACATACCTGGCACCTTTGTAGAGATGTCTGCAGGCTGAGATCAGCTGGGCCCCTATCCATCTCCATGGAACCGCAGGCCCTTCCTATGTGATTTCCCTGTCAGGCTAGTTAAACTTTCTACAGGTCAACTCAGAGCTGCAAGAGACCAAGTGGAAGCTACCAGCTGAATTAAAGTCTAGGCATGAACTGGAATAGAGTCACTTCTATTGGTCAAAGCAGTCAATGTCCAGCCCATATTCAAGAGGATGGATGTAGACATTATCTCTTGTTGGGAGGAGCATTGAAGAACTTATAGCCACCTCTAATCTAGTACACTGAAGTCTTACACTAGCAAATGAAGTTAAATCAGATATTACTTTAAAAGTATTAAGCACAATATGTAGCATCTATTGAGCATCCCAAAACCAATAGCTATTACAAATTGGAAACCTTTTTCTCTCTGCAAAATCTGTGTGCTCAGCCTATGCTCATCTCACATCATGGAGATAACATCCCCAATGAAGCACAGCCTGGGTTCAGCGGGCTTTTATGAAGGACTGCCCATGGACATGTCTTATTTCCTAACATAGGCCCAAATTTTCAAGAGACAGGGATCTAACTTTATTTTTGTTTCACTCACTCAGAGTACCTAAGATAATGCAGCGCATTCAATAATAATTCAACAAAATCATTTAACAAATGTTTATTAGTCAAAAAACACCAAAAATAAATATTTAGTAAGAGTGTTGTTTCTAAGCATGTTGTCCATTCATTCACTCCTTCAACAAATGCTTGTTAAGCAGATAAAAATGCATATTCTATTTACGGAGTTTGTGTTCATAGATACAGAAAATGTTAGAGCTGAGAGGAAATATAAGGATCATCATGTCTGACACTCTTATTTTGCATAGGGAGAAATCCAGGTCCACAGAGCATAACTGAATGTCTTATCTGGAAGTTTGCTACATCAGGGCAGAAAGTCAGGTTTTATGACAGGTAACTATTTTTTCCAGTAGGTCATCTGACTCTTCCCAATACATGGTAGGTGTTCCAATCCTGTTCTAAAGATGTGCTGTATGTTTAGATTAAGAGTATAGGAGTTATTAAATTTGAGTTGGAAATATTAAAATGACTGCACAATTTTGTATCTTTAAAAAATGCATATTTTTAGTACGGTCCCCTGAAAAGACTCTAAAGCAATGATGACCCAGTAGCAATGAGCATCCTTAGCAGTCAACGAAATGGCCTGTAATAGCATTTCCAACAAAGAGGAACAACAAAGAGATCCTTAAAGAAATAAATAACTCCTAGTTTGTGGCATTATTTTGTGCCAGAAAGCAAGAAAACTATCAAAGACTAGCTGGGTCCTGTCAAAAGGACAATGTGAAGGGATTTTCACTAACAAAATAATTAACAAAGAATGATGACTGCAATGAATTTTACATTACGAGCTCATGGAATATAAAATTTATTCAATAAATGAAAACCTTTTTCTCTCTGACTGCAAGTCCTGTGGATTCAGCCTATGCTCATTTCATATCACGGAGATAACATCCCTGATTAATGCACAGCTTGGGTTAATACAAAATTCCATGAGCTTGCAATAATACTTTACACAGAGAACAAAAAATACCTAATTGGTCATTATTCCGATTGCTAGAGTATCAACTATTTGCTCTGAAACCTTATAAAGGAAAAGAATTAAGCATTTATTTTGCCTTTCCTGTACAAGCTGTATCTTAGAGTTGCCAAATAGAATGTCAAGGTAATATTCTTTAAAGAGGAATTCGAGCCAATAAAGAATAATGGAATTAGAGAACTGCACTTGTACCACTACTAATGAAATAATGGCTCTAGGCAGATTCCCATTGGATGTTAAAACCATTAGGTGGAACTTGATAATGGAAAGGATCAGGCTGAGTCAGCATTGCTAAAAATAATATACATCATAATGGGCTGCAGTAAGAAATATGCAGCACTACCTGTGCAATATTATTGCCTAAAAAGTTAAAACTGAATCCAATAAGGCCTTTACATCTAACTATTGATTTAGAGGAAATACAGGAAATAGAGGAATCAAATGAAACAACCAGGAAGTAATAAGCCAATCCCAGGATATTGGAATGTCAACACAAGTAGCCTGGTTTCTCCAAAAAATCAAGTAGAAAAAAAGGTGAGAAAGAAATTGTTCTAGAATAAGAATTGTATATTATGTGTGGACTTTGAATCCTGATTCAGAAAAACTAATTAGAGAAAAAAAACATTTAAACCATTTTAGAAATTTGAATATGGGAAAACCGTTATGTAATATTGAAGAATTACTGTCAGTTTTATTATGGCACAGTGGTGATAAAAAGTAAGCTCATTATCAGTTATAACTGTACGTCAACATGAACCAATTCTCTGAATATTTCCTTTGGATTTTCTCTTGCATCCATCAATAGCTTTTCAGCAACATAATATTGATCCCAATAGCCCTTTAAATAGTGCCTTTATTGACCTCATTTAACTCCTCCTTTAAACCAAACATATTTAAGAATAAATTTGGCTTCAAATTGATCATAGTGACTTGAATGGATACAGATTTATTTTTCTTATAGAAGAAGTTTGGAGTCAGGCAATTGCCAGCTTTGACTTAACAGACAATGAATGATAGAACTGACATCTACGTTTTGATTTCTTGAACTTTCCTACGTAATAGCAAAGCAGCTACAACCCTTAGAGCCATCACATCCATGCTCAGTTTGGGAGTATGAATAAGGGTGTGACCAGCTGCATCCATAAACCTCTATTAAAACAAAAACATTTCCAGGAGCTTCCCCACTAGATTTCTTATTATTTCTCTTTGGCCAGATCTTAGGGGAAGCTAGGAATATAAGGCAGGATTGTCATGGCTGAGTTGCACTATTATAATCCAAGCCCTGGAGAAAGGTGGCTCTGAACAAACTGGAATTTGCTTAGTAATAAAGAAAGGAAACTGATTATTTGGGTAAGTAACTAACACATATATAATAATTATCTAGATAAGTCTTTCTAAAATATCAGTTTCATCAGTTCTTCTTTTTAACCGCTGTTCAAAGTTTTCAGTGGTCCTTGCCTGGAGCAACCTTCCCAAGATGGTTCTCTGGCATGCTGGTCTTGGAAGATATTCCTCTCACCAAGGCTGGATTATCCAATTACTGCCACAGCTGACTGTCCAACATGCCAAGAACAGAAACTAATGCTGCCCCTCGATATGGTAACATCACCTGAGGAGATTCAACAGTCACTTGGTGACAAGTTGATTATATCGGAATCCTTGCATCTTTAAAGGGGAAGAAATGTTTTATCTCCACAGAGAGGGACATGTGTTCTAGATGTGGGGTTGCCTTTCCCGCCACACTGCCTTAGCCAGCACCATTCCTTGAGGGCTCTGATATATTTGGCATGAGATCCCTCATAATACTGCCTCAGAGTAAGGCACCTACTTAAAACACAGGAGGGATGACAGTGGGTATACGACAGTGGGTCCTACTGACCCCACCACATATGGCACCATCTAGAAGCTATCAGTATTGGAATGGCCTCTTGAAGGGCAGCTAAGGCTTCTGCTTAGAGATGACCCTTCAATGATGGGGTGTCCTTCTTTAGGATGCGCTATATATCTTAAACCAATTACCATCATATGGTGCCCTGTCCCCAGAAGGAAGAATACATAGGTCTAAGAACCAAGACATGGAAGTAGGGGTGGCTCCACTGACCACCATTCCCAGGGACCTACATGAGGAATTTGTGCTTGCCATAACCACAACTTCACAATTTGCGGGTCTAGAAGTCCCAAGTCCTGGAGAGAAAGATTCAATCGGGTGATATAGTAAGAGTTCCACTGAACTTAGAGCCAAGGCTGATGCCTGAGCCCTTTGGGCTACTTCTGCCGGTAGACCAGCAGGAGCAGAAAGGAATGATGACACCAGCTTGAATAATTAAACCTGCTCATCATGAGGAGGTAGGACTGCAGTGACCTAATGGAGGTGGGAAGAAATACGTCGGGTACTCATGGTCAGCTAGGTCACTCAGGCTTTCACTAGAAATTGTCAAGTAGAGCAAATGAGGCCTAATAAGGGAATGATAGAGAGAAACTCACACCTACCCCACCCCATGCAAACCACTTAGACTAGCAGAAGTTTGGCCTAGAGATAAGGAAAATGTAGAAGGGACTCATGAGAGTCAGCTACAGCCTCAGGATCAACTGTAGCAGCCACTAACCATGAATCCTAAGCTTTTCTGTAAAATGTGACAAGCAAAAGCTGAAAGAAATTGTGCCACAATGAAGGGAACTTAGTGTGAAAGGCAAGCAGATCTGAACGCGACCAGGGGTGAAATGCAGTAAATGTGGTGAATGTGGTTGGAGTCCCACCAGATCCTATTCACCAGGCTGATGTCCCCATCCCCAGCTACTGTGTGTGTTGGCTGCTGCCTGTTCATGGGACCTCTTTCTTTAGAAAATTGCCTTACCATGAAGTAATGCATCCCCCTTCCTCAGGGGCTGGGGAACCACAGCCAGTGACAGGGAGCAAATGGACATAGGGATATAGCCTGGCCCCTTTTACTCAAGGTGGGGCGACTAATGTAGTGCTGTTTGTGATCCAGAGCTCCTCATGAGACCAGGCTGAAACTGGACTCCAGTTGAACTCACTTCCTTGGCTGTCTTCTTGACCCTCTCTTAGCCTGCTCACCTCACTCTCTGTCTCCTGAGAACATTTTGTCCAGTATTTATCTTCTCAAGGTTCCCTGTTTTGGGCTCTTGTTTCTAGTAAACCTGATCTGAGATACTGCCCTTCTTGGGTTAAATTTTGTCCCCCAAAAAGATATGTTCAAGTACCAACCCCTGGTAGTCATGCACGTGAATTTATTTGGAAATAGGGTCTTTTTAAATGTAATCAAGTTAAAATGAGGCCATATTGGCTTGGGATAGTTCCTAATCCAACAACTTGTGTCCTTGTAGGAGGACAGACACAGATAACACACAGAGGGAAGACTATCATGTTACAATGGGAGCCGAGATTAGAATTGTGTTGCCATAAATGGGACCATCAGGGATTGCCACCAACCACGAGAAGCTAGAGAGAAACAGGGATGGATTCTTCCCTAGAACCTTCAGAGAGAGCATGGCCCTACCAACGTGTGGATATTGGATTTCTAGCTTCCCAGTTTTAAGCCACTTGGTTTAAGATATTTTTGTTGTGGCAGCAACGGGAGCCACATACACTGTCATTGGAGGCCCAACTTAGATTTCATTTTCTCTGTGAACCTCTCTCCCTATTGAGTCCTGTCCCCACTGACACCAGGATCTCCACAACAGCACCAGTAGCTCACATTTTCCCCTCCATTCACTGCCTCTTACCACATGCAGCCTGTAGTACATCTTCACTGTTTGTAGGTGCCAGACTCTAAGTTCTTGGAGAGCAAAGACCAGAGATGATACTTATGCCACTTTCCCAGTTTAAGGAGTCTCTTTAGTTAGTATTATCTTTGTGATAGAAAACTCAAAAGATGTTTTCTTGTGCATTCCTGTTTTAGCAAATGCTCCTTATGAATAAGAGGTAGAAAAAAAGTTGAGAATCATTCAAAATAAACAGTTTTTCCATATATATGAAAGGTTTCCTTTCATTTATGTGTTGGACCACTTTGGCTGGTGGGGAGGAGGGTATGTTAGAGCACTGACATAGCTAGGGAGATAGACTTTTTAAAAATGTGGACTGGTAAAAGTATTGGCAGATGCATAGAATGCTTTTAAAAGTTGGCATTTGTTAGCCTGCTTGCTTAAAAAGGTGCTAAGACTGGGTATTCTGAAGTCATCTCATTTTGAAGGCTCATGTCCTTAAATTCCTCTGGAAGCTGAAGCATATCTAAAACAAATACAGGTGAGTGGGAAAAGGTTATTTACAGATTTAACTGGAAAACAGAAACATGCTGGCCTCAATTTCAAACTCTTTGATTTTAGCATCCAACAACATTTATTAGTTAAGGAGACATTCACATTCTTTTTAGTGTTCTCAATTCACATCTGGAATGTTTCCTTTGAGAACAAGTGTCCTACAGAATGCCAGCAATCTATTAGGACCACATTTCTGGGACCATTCTCTTCTGATTAGACTATTCTGAGAGGTTAGTGGAAGGGAGGCAACAAGGGGAGTATTGCTAGCCCCATAGAGCAAGAGATTAATAATATCAGTAAAACAATCTCATTCTTGGCTGCTGTTGGAAATTGAAGCCTTAGTATACATTCTTCAAAAACAGTTTGTGAGACTGAACTTCAGGGAAGGAATTCACTGGTCAATGTGAATAATCACAAATGCTTTAAATTTAACATTTTAGCCTAGTCATCTTAAAAATAAGTCCTAAGAAAATTAAGTCTACTGTTTGTTTTCTTCTAAGTTCCCAAAGGACAGGTGGAGATGATTCAACTGTAAATTACTTGGATAACTTTAAATACAGTAAGATGGGCCATCGTCAGAGTTGTGATCTGGAATACTGCAGAGGATGAGCAGAATAAAGGCAGGATCACTTACTGACATATCCAGTTTTATATTTGTAATAGAATTAAAAATAAGAAACCCATTACTGATTTTCCTGGAAGATTTAATTTTGTCCCTTAAGGCTATCTTGTTTTCCTTCTTCTTCTTAAAATATGTCAAAATGTTAGCAGAATGAGGACACTGTTCTTCTGTCCTAGATGTCTTATATTCAAAATATTCAAATGTAAAATCAGATCAAAATAGAGGTCCAGTTTAAGAAGGCAAAGAACATGAGAACATTTAGAGTATCTAGTGTCATTCTACAAAAACCTTTTCTTTCCTCATGAGGGCCTTTGATACCCTGCCCTGGAAAACCAATACACATTATTGTACAACTTGATAATGTGTGCATACTGCTCTGTGAGAAATTGGCAGAAAAAGTAAAGGGAAGAAATAATACACATAGTTATAAAGGAAAATAATAAGGTCACTGCAAGCACAATTTTTCTTTTTTCCAAGGCTCAGTGTTCATCATCTTTCTAAGATTGGATTTCGTTTGCACTTTAATACTGGATGGGAAAACTTCACGTTAGTTCTATCAGCTCACCTGCCTGTGACAATCTCAAGATCTTAATAGCTAGACCACCAAACAGGAAATAGTCTTGCAGATCAAGTTTTTGAAGTTATCAGTCCACAAAGGCTTGCCAAGAATATTTTCCAAAGCCTGTACAAATTTACCATTATATTATGTAAATTAAAGACAAATATTTTGTTTATGTCTTTTTATATACAACAGAAAATAAGATATATCTCAGGGTAAATTAATTCATTTGCATGTATCTGTTTATTTGCATTTATTTATTTTTTTAATCATTTATTCCTTCAACTAACCCAAGTTAGGAACTGTGCTAAGTAGTGAAAATGTAGAGATGAATAATCCATTTTCCTTCAAAGAGTTCTTAGGCAAGCAGGTGGGCAACCACTAACCATATAATGTGATGCACAGAGATGCATCCAGTTCTAAATAGGCCAAAACAGCTCCACCCAAGTGGAAACAAACATTTAGAGCCCTTCAGAACCACTAGGACAGTTGGCTCTGATCTCAGATAAGTGGAGAAAACACATCCCCACTCAAATGGGAATTTGTTCCTCTGTGCAACTTTCTAAATCTTCTTGACTAAATCTTTGAAAACCAAGTTCTTCATTTTCTTTCTTTTTCTCATTCCAAGAGCAGTTAACGTTGAGTTTGCTCTGCTCCAAACCCCTCTTCAAAGTGCTGGTATTTCAACTGGTTTTAAGTAAACCTCAGTGTTTTGTTTCATTTCTTTAATGCTGAGAGGAGGTGGGGGGAGGACAGGACTGCATCTCTTTCAGGAATGTTACCTGCCTGTGAGCAGAGCCACTCGCTGCCTACACTCTGCTTGCCTGGCCTTCACTACCCATGCAGCTCCAGGATTGCTTATCGGGTAAGACATTCAAAAAAGGCAGTCAGAGCTGTAGCAGCAAACTGTTTCAGCTATCAAGTCTTGCTCTATCTAGTCTGCTTCCCCTCAATTGTTTCTTCTCTATCCTTCCCACACTCACTAACCCCTCAGTTCCTGGTCTCCAAGTTTGCTTCCTCATACTATAGGTCAGTGGCTCTGCTAGTCTCTACTCCCTCATTCTGCTTTTGGATGAATATGTATTACAGACCTTCAGCCTTATCCTGGCATTCAAATTTCTCTGACCTTTATATTTTACTGCCTCTTTCCTAGAACTAGGTACCCTCCTTGTTCTCAGGGAGAGCTAACAGCATAGTGGATAGAATGAGGCTTTGCAGATAGAGCTGGGTTTACTTCTTGGCTATATGGCATTTCTTAGCTGTGTGACTTTAAGCAAGACCAAATCTCTCTAAGCCTCAATTTCAAACACTATTACCTTACAAGGTTTTTATGAGGATGAAATGGGATAACAATTAAAAAGCACCTAGCATATAGTACAACCAATAAACAGTGGCCATTTTATGATTATTTTTGTACACACTTTGCTTATAGCCAAGGCTGGGCATGCCCACTTCCTGGGAAGTATGTGTCCATTTCTTTTCAGTGTGTCAAGAACTATGCGAACTCCTGATACTATAATGGTAATAAATACAAGGTCCCTATCTTAAAGGAACTCTTGGGTCTTTTAGAAGAAACAAGTATGTGTACAAATTATTATGACACAGAGTTATCACAAAGCGGCAGGAAGGAAGACACACTGCTTGGGGAATACAAGAGATAAGACTGTAGCATGCAGCTCACAAGAGCTGTTAAAGTCGAACTGCAAAAAAAAGGTGTACAAAAATTTTGCCCTGGGAGAAGCCAAATTAGCACAAACATACTTACACACAATGAACTATAAAAGGTACACAGTAATCCCCACAATTTCCTGAGTGTATCAGTAAGGGTTTGGTCAGAAAATCAGAAATAATTCTAGATGTTTCAAGCAAGAAGATTTTAATTCAGGGAACTAGGTACTTACAAAACTATGGATAGAATTGGCACAAGGGAGATCAGAGAAGACCACTGCTAGCTTTAAGGAAGTCAAGAAATTACAGGAACAACAAGAAACTGCTGGCATTACTCACAGCTCTGAGCTGGCTGTTTAGCAGGAAATGTCTCTGGGGTTGACGCAAAATCTCATGCCTGCCTACTTGTGCTGGAAAAACAATAATACAAATTCTGCTTCTGCTCAGCCTTCCAAATCTCATGTGAGTGCCTACATTACCCATGTCTTTATTTTCTGATGCTTTAACATCTTGGGACCTTGTTGACCCAAGAGGCGCTGCCTCTCCCAGGGTTAGCTAATTCCTAGAGATAGCAAACAAATATGCTCTGAGCATACCTTTTAAAAACAAGCTAGACCATCCGGACTCCATACCCCAACCACCTCCTTTATGGCAGTCTCCTACTCTGGGTCACTATCCATCTGCCCTAATCACTCCAGTCCCAGATACCAGACAACTAAGGACAACCTCGACATCCCAGAGCCCACTGAAATTATTCAAACTAGACAATCCTAAACCAGTGTACCCTACCCCACCTGTTCTTTCCAGTGGAAACCACAATAAAGGTTCTTGTTCACACTTCACCCTCACCACCCACCCCATCTCCTGAGCAACTCTGGCACTTCTCCCATGCGCTGTCCCCCAATGGTACGACATATCCCCTTCTCTTGGGATCTGTAAACAGAACTAGCTTTTCAGTGGCAATTGTATCCTGGTCTGCTGGCCTCACCATACTTGAATAACTTTAGAAACCTATATTTTAATAAAGTGCCTCCCATTGAAGAAACCTAATGTAGAATTTGCTGGCAGAAATTTTGAAAACGTAGTTCTCAGGCTTCAGACTACTGGAAGAGAGAGCATGGAAAGAGAAAAAATAGTGCTGAGTTCCCAAGACACAATCCAGCACACTGAGCCACAAATGGGTGATAGCCCTCATTTAGTGTGGCTAAAGAAATAGCTCTAGTGTGGTCTGGATTATTCCATCTGACCAGGGTTGGCTACATTTTTACTAAATTTTTGATTACTTAATAAAATTACTAATTTTTCTTTCTAATTTTGATTTTTTTTTTTTTTTTTTTTTTTTTTTTTTTTTTTTTTTTGAGATGGAGTTCCGCTCTTGTTGCCCAGGCTTGAATGCAATGGCACCATCTCGGCTCACTGCAACCTCTGCCTCCCGGGTTCAAGCAATTCTCCTGCCTCAGCCTCCTGAGTAGCTGGGATTACAGGTGCCCACCACCACGGCCGGCTGATTTTTGTATTTTTTAAGTAGAGATGGGGTTTCACCATGTTGGCCAGGCTAGTCTTAAACTCCTGACCTCAGGTGATCCACCCACCTTGGCCTCCCAAAGTACTGGGATGACAGGCATGAGCCACTGTGCCCAGATAAATCTTGATTACTCATTGCTCAAATGAGCCTCTCCACACTCACTGGTAGATCTCCATAGAAGTTTTTGTGGCCTTTTTTGAGTCCAGCACACTGCTTGCCACACACTTAACTTACTAACCAGAAAGGCTGTGCAGTGACCCAGCCCCTTAATGACCATGAATGACCCTGTTTTCTCTCTCATCTCATTGGTGCCACATATACTATAGCAACAGAAGAGAAATTTAGACATTCTTTTGGCAGGAAAAGGCATTTCCTGCTTAAAATATGAGCTGAAAACAGATCCCTCCTGGGTAACACAAGTGATGCTTCCTGTGCAGTATCTTTAAACTTTCCCCATCCCAATAGTGGGGTCTTGGTAGTTTTCATGTTTAATCTCCTCCCACTGCCCTACCACTGGCATGGAGAGAAAGCTCAGAAGCTGGAGAGATTTAGACTCAAACACATGGGTTAGCCACCAATATATGGAGTGTGTGCTAAATCCATAGAAGTATATGCTAAAACCTTTTTGAAGATGGGTGTGACTTCCAGCTTCGATTTCAGTTAGAAATTGATCCCTCCTGTTGTGAACGATGTAACACACTCCCTGTGCAACACAGTTAGGCATCCTATAGGGAGCAATAGTTCAGCAGCATGGGATTTTTGGGCATTTATTTACTCAAGAAATACTTATTGCTTCCTTTTCTTCTTCTTTCTTTCTTTTCTCTTCCTTTTCAGAACAATTCAGTACTAAATCCATTTTGAGGGCATCTTCACCAGGGCGGAGGAAGTACCAAGCCCCTCAGCAGGTGTCAGAGTCTGACCAGGGAGAAGGTGACCACACAGAGGGTGGAGGTGGGAAGCACTTCCAGTGGGGTATGTTAGAGCTCATGTGGGGTGAGGAGAACATCAGCAAAGGAAGACATTCTGCGCAGGTGCCAGCCCTGCAGCAGTGAGGAAGGCATCTCCACCTTCCGCAGTGGCCTGGCACACTGTGTGGGAGCCCACAGGGGTGAGGGGAGAATCAGTCAGGGAGACACAGCCTGGAGTGGGGTGTCAGAGTCTGAGAGGGGAAGGCAGGCATCGTGCTGGGCAGGCAGTGGGATGATTGGTTACATGAGAAGGAAGACTGATCTGATCAGCAAATATATTAAGAATAATAGATGCTGGTGTTGTCACTGTGAATGGAGAAGTTACAAACATGGAGAAGTAGAAAACTAGACCGAATCTTGTGTATTTTGGATTAGAATGGCTCAGTGAGAATTTCTGATCTTTGGGGTGTGTGTGTGTGTGTGTATGCACACGCGCATGTGTGTATTCTTAATGGGAGCAAGGACAATGAGCACATCCTGACATCAAACCTGTTTCTGGACACCATTCTACACTGAAAAGAACCCCTCTCTGGAGCAAAATGCTGGTTCCAGGGCTGGGATAAGGAAAGGCTAGAGGAGTCTCAAACATTTTCTTGTATCTGAAAAGTAAGAATGATGATGAGACACCAAAAGTCCACAGAACAGCTTAGATCTAAACCAATGCAAACATCAAAAATAAATGATAGCCACAGATTATATAACCTGTTGAATACAAGAGGAAACCAAGAGTCAAAACTGATATAAAGAAATAAATGAAGAAATTGAAAAATGGATGAGAAAGAGGATGTATACATTGTTTCAAAGTATATCCCCCAAAATAATTTTTAGCTACAAAAGGACTAAGAGTAACTTTACTGTGGAGGAAACTGGTAGACACCACCTAAACTGAGTGATTAAAGTCAACTTCATCATTAATGGGACACATCCCCACCTGATATCATGCAATAAGAATGAGATCATCACTTCTGTGATATGACTGCCAAAGATGCACAACTTGAATTCAACCTCAAGAAAACATTATATAGGCCAGTGCAGTGGCACACTCCTGTAATCCCAGCACTTTGGGAGGCTGAGGAGGGAGGATCACTTAAGGCCAAGAGTTTGTGACTAGCCTGGACCACATAGCAAGACCCCATCTCCACAAAAAATAAAAACAAATAGGTCAGCATTGTGGCTCATGCTTGTAATCTCAGCACTTTGGGAGGCCGAGGCGGGCAGATCACCTGAGATCAGGAGTTTGAGACCATCCTGGTAATTATGGTGAAACCCCGTCTCTACTAAAAATACAAAAATTAGCTGGATGTGGTGGCAGACGCCTGTAATCCCAGCTACTCGGGAGGCTGAGGCAGAGAATAGCTTGACCCTGGGAGGCAGGGGTTGCAGTGAGCCAAGATCGCACCATTGCACTCCAGCCTAGGCAACAAGAGTGAAACTCCGTCTCAAAATAAATAAACAAACAAATAAACAATGTTTAAAATATTATACAAACTCAAGGTGAGGGGCATTCTACCTAACAGTTTTGTAATTTTCAAAAAAGAAATGAAGATCATGAAAATCAGGAATATTGAGAAAATATTCCAAAGTAAGTGAGATTTTTTTACACTTGACAATTAAATGCAATGTGTGATTATGGATAGGTTCCTATGTGATAAAAGGACATTATTGAGATAATTGGAGTCTGTGGATTAGATAGTAGTGATACGTAAATGTTAATTTCCTGATATTGATTGTTGTGTTGTGAGGATGTAGAATAATGTTCTTGTTCGTAGAAAGCACACACTTGAGTTTCTGAGGGTGGTGGGGTATCTGGGGGCATCATTTCAAATGGTATGGGAAATAAAGAGTTCTTTGTACTAGCAAGTTTTCTGTAAATTTGAGATTCTTTAAGAGCTTTTAAAAATATACACTTGTAACTTTAAAATAGTTTTAAATCTACAGGAAAACTGGGAAGATAATGCAGAGAGTTCCATATACCCCACACCTACTTCCCCTATTAGTAACATCTTACCTTACATGTATTAGTATGGTGTACTTTTCTTAAAATTAATGAATGGATATCAATACATTATTATTAACTAAAACCTGTAGTTCATTCATATTTTCTGAATTTTAGTTTTCTTTCTGTTCCAGGATAGCTTGCAGGATACTGCATTACATGAGTCATCATGTGTCTTAGGCTCCTCTTGGATGTGATAGTTTCTGAGACTTTCCTTGTTTTTCACAACCTTGACAGTTTTTAGGAGTACTGGTCAGGTATTTTGTAGAAGGTCCCTCATTTGTTATTTTTCTGATGTTTCTTCTCATAAGTAGACAGGCATTATGAGTTTTTAGAACTACCACAAAAGTAAAGTGTTACCGTCACCATGTCACATCAAGAGTACATAATATCATTCCGGGTGCAGTGGCTCATACCTGCAATCCCAGCAATTTGGGAGGTTGAGGAGGGAGGATCGCTTGAGCTCGGGAGATTGAGACTAGCCTGAGCAACATAGCAAGACCTTGTCTTTGAAAAAAAATAATTATATATTATATTATATTATAATATATTATATTATATTATATTATATTATATTATATTATATTATATTATATTTTATATTATATTATACAGCCTGGCATGGTCATGAATGCCTGTAGTCTCAGCTATTCAGGAGGCTGAGATGGGAGGATTACTTGAGCCTGGGATGTCAAGGTTGCAGTGAACCGTGATCACACAGCTGCACTCCAGCCTGGGCGACACAGTGAAACCTCATCTCAAAGTTTTTTGTTTGTTTGTTTGTTTGTTTTTTAAAGAGTACATACTGTCCACAGAACTTATTATTGCTAATGTTAAACTTGACCATCTGGCTGAGGGAGTGTTTGTCAGGTTTCTCCAATGTAAAGTCCCTTTTCCCCGGTTTCCACACAATGGGGAGTTGTGCTCCACCTCTTTAAGGGCAGAATATCTACATAAATTATTGGAAATTCTTCTACATAGGAGATTTATCTATCCTCCCCCATTTATTTATTTACTTTATTTATTTATATCAGTATGGACTCATGGATATATATTTTACGCTTTCCAATACTACTTTATTTTTTACTCAAATCTTTTCAGTTGGGTCATTTGGGAGGTTTCTCAGTCAGCTCGAGTGTCCCTTTGACCCTTTAATATATTGCCATTATTGGTGTGTCAATGTGTTGCCATTATTGGGGTGTGTGTGTGTACATGTTTGAACACTTTCTTTCTGGCACTATAAGATGTTCCAGGCTCATCTATATTTCATCTTTATTTCTTTTCCCAATATTAGTACCCATTATTTCTCTAAGGAGCTCTGGGTCCTTTTATTGGAGGATAGCACTAGAAACCAAGACCTGGATGCTAGGTATGCTCCTTGTTGCTGTGGTGTTGTTGCTTCTAGCACCTTCCAGCCAATAGAGCAAGAAAACACCTGTATCTAAACTAAACCTTTGATATAATACATCTCTATAAATATTTCTATATGCAATTTTCTATATCTATACTAAACTAACTGTGAGTTTACACAAATGCCTCCAACTCTAATTCATTTCTTCCTCCCTTGCTTATCTGTAACTTCCTACTTCAACAGTGAGAAATTAGGTTCCCACCACCTACCATCCGTTTACTTAATTGTATAGTTACATGCATACTGGAATCAAACAATTAAGTAAATGGATTCCTGATGCTGGAAACCAGGTACAGAATTATTAACCTTTACTCCCATGGGAAACAACTTCATCAACTAGACTTCAGTGCTTATATATAGTTCCTTCTGCCTTAGTCTTACAGGCTACACTCATCTCCAAAGTTACTTACTCCATTCCTTCTTCTGCCTTCTCCTGCAGTGAGATTGTTTCATACACTGAAATACAGTTAGATTATTTCGTTATATTCTGAGTTCCATCCTGAGATTCCCTGACCTCCTAAAATTTTTTTTAAATTTGCATACATTAAGGTTCACTCTTTGTGCTAAAGTTTTATAGGTTTTGACAAACAGATATTATCAAGTATCCATTACTGCATTATCATACAAAAGAGTTCTACCATCCTAAAAAATCCCATGCGTCATCTACTCAATCGTCTCTATTACCCCTGAACTTCTGGCAAACACTGATCTCTTTACCATCTCCTTTATTTTGCCCTTTCCAGAATCCCATATAATTGGAACTATACAGTATGTATGTACTCTTTTCAGACTGGCTTCTTTTATTTAGCAATATGCACTTAAAATTCATCCATGGCTTTGCATGGTTCATTAGCCCATTCCTTTTTATCACTTTTCGTTGGAATAAAATTCCTTTATATGTATGTACCATAATTTGTTTATCCAGTCACTTATTGAAGGATTATCTTGTTTTCTCCCAGTTTTTAATAATTATAAATAAAGCTGCTATTGGCCGGGCACGGTGGCTTACGCCTATAATCCCAGCACTTTGGGAGGCCGAGGCAGGGAGATCACGAGGTCAGGAGATGGAGACTGTCCTGGCTAACATGGTGAAACCCCATCTCTACTAAAAGTTACAAAAAATCAGCCAGGCATGGTGGCGGGCGCTTGTAGTCCCAGCTACTGGGGAGACTGAGGCAGGAGAATGGCATGAACTCAGGAGGCGGAGCTTGCAGTGAGCCAAGATGGTGCCACTGCACTCCAGCCTGGGCAACAGAGCAAGACCCTGTCTCAAAAAAAAAAAAAAATTGCTATAAATATTTTATTCATGCTTTTATGTGAAGATAAGTTTTTAAATCAGTTGAGTAAATACCTAGGAACACAAGTGATGGTTCAGATCATGTTTAGCTTTGTAAGAAACTGCAAAAGTTGCTGTGCCATTTTGTATCCCCACAGGCCAATGAGGAACATTTCCATTACTTCACATTTTGCCAGAAATCAATATTGTCAGTTTGGGGATTTTTGCCATTCCAATAGGTATGTAACACTTTCTAATTGTTCTTTTAGTTTGCATTTCCCTGATGATAAATGATTTTGAGTATCTTTTGTATGCTTATTTTCTCTCTATGTATCTTCTTTGGTGAGGTGTCTATTCATTGCCCACTTTTAATTGAGGTGTTTGGTTTAAAGTTTTTAAAGTGTTTACTTAGAAAGAGAAAGAAAAAAAAGAACAAGAAAACAAGGAAGGAAAATTTATTAAGCATATACTCTATGCAGGCACTATTCTGCACACTGGAGATATATTAGGGAACAAAATAAACAACATCCTGCCTGTATAATGATTTTATTCTACTAGGAAGAGAAGAAAAAAGCAATGAATAATATAAATGAATGAATCAAAAGGAAATAAAAAAAAAAAAAGAAAATAGTGAAAGGGATGTGGAGGGTGGGTACAGGTAGCAGTATAAACATTTGTTGTCAGAGAAGGCCTTATGGAAAAGGTGATATTTAAACAAAGACTTAAAGGAGATAAGCAAGCCAAGGAATATCTGGAGAAGAGTTCCTGAGCTACAGAGTACTTGAACAAAGGACCTAAGGCAGGAATATGCCTAGAGCATTTGAGGAAAGGGGAAAGGCCAGAGTGCCTGGAGGGCAGTGAGTGAAGAGAAAGGAGGAAGAGGATGAAGTCAAATAGGTCCAGAGTCAGCAGATCAGGATGGGCTTTTTGTTCATTGAAAGAACTTTGCCTTTTATCTGACTAAAATGATGTTTTGAGTAGAGGAGTGACATTACCCGACTTACATTTTAAAGGGATTGCTCTAGCTGATGTGTTGGAGAAAGACTATAAAGGAGAAAGGTGAGAGCCAGAAAGACTTGTTAGAAGACTACTGCAATAGTCTAGGTAGGAAAGGAGGGTTGCTTTAGACCAGAGTGGTAGCAATGGAGGTGATGAGAAACAGTTGGATTATGGGTATACTTTGAAGTACCCACAGCATGATTTCCTGATGGGTTGGATATGAAATAAGAGAGGAATAGAAGAGTTAAGTTTTCAAGATTTTTAGGCCCAAGCAAGTGGCGATATGGATTTGCCATCACCTGAGATGGAGACAGCTGCGTGGGGAACACTCAACAAATGGGCTGGAGTAACACACCAAAATGAGGAATATGTTGCTTCCAAAATCCAAATAAGTCCACTAGGCACTGTGCCTCTTTGTTGCTTTTAGGAGGGGCCAAATGCAGCAACTTATCCTTCACCTTAGAATGAATATCTCAACAGCCCCCACACCACTGGACCCTAGAAATTTTACTAAGGTAGTAGGTCCCTGAATTTTAGTCAGATTTATTTCCCATCCTCTGGCATGCAAATGTCTCACAAATTAAGTCCAGTGTGCTTGCTACTTTTTGCCCACTGGATTCAATCAGCATAATGTCATCAATGTAAATGACCAGTGTGATATCTTGTGGAAGAGAAAAGTTATCAAAGTCTCTCCGAATAAGATTATGACACAAAGCTGAAGAGTTGATATACCCCTGAGGTAGGACAGTAAAGGTATATTGCTGGCCTTGCCAGCTGAAGGCAAATTGCTTCTGGTAGGCCTTATGGACGGGAATGGAGGAAAAGGCATTTGCTAAGTCAATGGCTGCATACCAGGTACCAGGAGACATGTTAATTCGCTCAAGCAATGAAACCACATCTGATATAGCAGCTGCAATTGGAGTCACCACTTGGTTAAGCTTATGACAATCCACTGTCATTCTCCAAGATCAATCTGTCTTTTGCACAGGCCAAATGGGAGAGTTGAATGGGGACATAGTGGAAATCACCACCCCTGCGTCTTTCAAGTCCTCCTTAGTGGCACTAATCTCCAAATCCCTCCAGGAATGCCATATTGTTTTTGATTTACTATTTTTCTAGGTAGAAGCCAGCTTTAATGGCTTCCACATGCCCTTTCTCATCTTAATAACCCTTACCCTACCAGTCAGGGATCCAATGTGGGTTTTCTGCCAGCTGCTAACTATGTCTATGCCAATTCCGGCACTGGGGAAATGGCCACAGGATGAGGCCAGGGACCCACTGGACCCACTTTAAGTCAGACTCGAGCTAAGACTCTGTTAATTACCTGACGTCCATAAGCCCCTACTTCAACTGGAGGACCACAGTGATGTTTTGGGTCCCCTGGAATCAACATTAGCTCAGAGCCAGTGTCCAGTACTCCCCAAAATGTTTGATCATTTCCCTTTCCCCAATGCACAGTTACCCTGGTAAAAGGCCAGAGGTCTCCTTGGGGATGGATGGGAGAATGATTAACAACATAAATTGTTGGTAGTGTAGTGGGGTACTTCCTCAAGGGGACCCAGCCTCCCCTTGATTGAAAGGGTTTTGGGTCTCTAAACTGGCTCAATTCTGGAGATTGATTGAGGGGCTGTGTTCTCTGTTTTTATAATTCAAATTAGTCTTTTGTCCATTCGACTTAGAAGTTCTCTGCTTATATAAATTAAGTAGGAATGTAGTAGGCTTCCTATTAGTTTCAATTCTAGGAACACCATGATTAATTAGCCAAGGCCAGAGCTCTACACAAGTCAGACTATTCTGATTGCATCTTTGCCTCTGCTGTCCATTGCAGTAGCTATGCCCACCTGGCCTTTGACTGTTGAGTGCCACCACTTGGCCCCTGCCACCTTGGGATCTCATTATTCCCATTGTATTTGAATTTTGTAGTTGAGCGACTGTGGTTCCCACTGTTACATCTGACATACAGAGAAAAGCAATTACAGGACTCTTCAGAAATGCAGGTGCTGCCCTCGCAAATTTATTTCACAAAGGATGGTCAAGGGGATATCTTCTGGACCCTCCCAGATGGGATGAGTAGGTCTAAAGTGACTAATCCACTCTGCCATCCAAATCTCCCTAAGTCTTTGGATTCCTCCCTCCCTTCCCAAGGGAGATCAGGCATTTCTAGCTCACTCACAGTGGGCCATCTTTTAATCCATATATCAGCTAACCAAGCAAATAAACTATTAGAACCTTTTTTTAACTCTGCAATATTAAATGCAGAATCCCTTCTTAGTGGGCCCAAAACAATAAATTCAGCCTGATTCAACTCTATGTTACTTCCACCATTATCCCTCACCCTTAATATCCATTCCCATGCCTGTTCTCCAGATTTCTGTTTATATAAATTAGAAAACTCAAACAAATGGAAGAACATACCATGCTCATGGATAGGAAGAATCAATATCGTGAAAATGGCCATACTGCCCAAGGTTATTTATAGATTCAATGCCATCCCCATCAAGCTACCAATGAGTTTCTTCACAGAATTGGAAAAAACTGCTTTAAAGTTCATATGGAACCAAAAAAGAGCCCGCATTGCCAAGACAATCATAAGTCAAAAGGACAAAGCTGGAGGCATCACACTACCTGACTTCAAACTATACTACAAGGCTACAGTAACCAAAACAGCATGGTACTGGTACCAAAACAGAGATATAGACCAATGGAACAGAACAGAGTCCTCAGAAATAATACCACACATCAAAAACTCAAGCAGTTCTTTTTAAGTATAGTACATCTCCTCATGGGTCACACTCTGAACCTCACCTCTAGGGGCCTGCCAGGACTTTAGTTATAGGTCTAGAAGCAAACAGGGGTGTTGGGGGTGGCTCCTGAGGATAATTAACATTATCTTGCCTGGCACCTGCCTCAGGGGAGGCCATAACTGTTGCCTCAGGCAAGGCGGGGTTTATCTCCTCAGACAAAAGTGGAAAGGCTGATGGCAGCATGGGTTGGGGAGGGGATGTTGCCACTATTGGGGATAGTGAAGCTGTTTCTTCTGGCAAGAAAGATTCATTAGAGTTTATAAGCTCAGTGTCCCCAGCTTCATCAGGGTCCTCCCACGCATCCCCATTCCAAGTTGCAAGGTCCCATTCTTTTCCAATTAATTACCTCACTTTAACAGTAGACACCTGGCAAGGCTGTGCATGTTTTTGTGTTGTTGCAGGTCAGCCACTTGCAAGATAAGAGTTTCTGTTTGTTTTTCCACAATTTCAGCTCTTTTTCTACAAGAGATAAGGCCCTGATCCAGGACAATCTTAGAAGCTATGAGGCTCAGTAGCTGCTTCTGAAGTCAGAAGTTAGAATCCTTGAGTTCATCATTTTCTTTCATTCCATCTGGGAGGGTCCAGAAGATAACCCCTTGACCAATGCTTTGTGAAATAAATTTGCCAGTGGGGCAAGGAAAGCAAAACCTGCTCTTGTGATGTGATGCTTAATACTGAGTGTCAACTTGACTGGATTGAAGGATGCAAAGTATTGATCCTGAGTGTGTCTGTGAGGATACTGCCAAAGGAGGTTAACATTTGAGTCAGTGGGCTAGGAAAGGCAGACCCGCCCTTAATTTGGGTGGGCACCGTCTAATCAGCTGCCAGCATGGCTAGAATATAAAGCAGGCAGAAAAATGTGACAAGACTAGACTGGCCTAGCCTCCCAACCTACATCTTTCTCCTGTGCCAGATGCTTCCTGCCCTTGAATATCAGACTCCACATTCTTCAGTTTGGGGACTGGGACTGGCTCTCTTTGCTCCTCAGCTTGCTGATGACCTATTGTGGGACTTTGTGATCATGCGAGTTAACACTTAATAAACTCATATTATATATATATATATCACATATATATGTATATATGTGATATACGATATATATTTATATTTGTATATATATTTATATATATATCATATGTGTGTATGTGTGTGTATATATATCCTATTAGTTCTGTCCCTCTAGAGAACCCTGACTAATACAGATTTTGGTACGAGGGGTGGTGGTTCTAGAGAAACAGAATATTAAGGATAGGGTTCTTTAGTTGGTTTTTGGGATTCTGGAGTTGGCTGCTTGATACAGACACAAAAATGCTAAGGACTCTACTAATAGTATGAAGAATACTGATAGTCCTTGGTATGAAATGTTTAGAGAGTTATGCAAAATAAATGCATTTGACACTCTTGATTCGTTGCTCATGAGAGGCAAGGAGCTTAGTGACTCTGTACATACCTTTGACCATATGTGAAGAACCAAAGAACATTAACGAAGCTGGTTGGTTGCTCCCAAGTTTAGTGCTTTCCTTGCCCCACCGGCACATGTGTGTGCACTCTGCGCTGCCACCGCTGAGGCAGGAGTACAGTTCATCCCTTCTCACCACTGCCGACTGCCATTGCAGTTAGAGCTTTGGCATGCACAGAGCCTGCCAGCCCCCTGCCCTTGTGCCAATACTGCCACAGGAGTCAAACTAGGCACAACTAGGCACAGAGAACGGTAGATCCTCCCCTGCCCTGAGTGACCACCCCTGACTGTGGTGCACAGACAACACATACAGACCTGTACTTGCGAGTTGCCTGCCCCCATGCCAATCCCATCACCAGTGTGACCACAGTTGCCAGCATGGGCCCCCTGCTTCCCTGAGCCATGCTGCCTCCACCACTGTGGTGAACACCTGCACAGAGGCAGGCACCCCAGCACCTGCTATACCCTGCTGCAACCAATAAGTGTGCACCCTGCTGCACTGCCACTGCCACCGCTGCTGCCATGTGCAAAGAAGGATGGATCCCATTGTCACCATACTATGAGACATTGTAGCTGACACCACCCATTGGAATGTAGTGACCAGTGGTCCAGGAGCACTTCAGTACTCCTGGCACAATGGATTCCAAACCTTGAGGAGCCAGAGAACAAAGTTGCAGCCCAAAACAAGTCCCCCAGGGTTAGAGTACACAGTCCAGGAGTTGGGAGCTGAGTGTCAGTCCCCTAAAATAGTCCAGAAATGAAGCCAGTTGGCCAAATGCACCTTATACCATAATTGAACCCACCAAGGACTATCAGTATTCTTCATACTATAATTTCTTTTATCGAGTAGGATAAAAGAAAAAAATCCAAAGGTCACCAACTTCAAAATTGAAGGAACATAAGCCCATAAGATGAGAAAGAACCAGCACAAGAATTCTGACAACTCAAAAATCCAGACTGCCTTCTTTCCTCCAAATGGCCATACCACCTCTCCAGCAAGGGTTCTGAACCAGGCTGAGATGGCTGAAATGACAGAAATAGAATTCAGAATATGGACAGGAATAAATATCATTGAGATGCAAGGTACATTGAAACCCATTCCAAGGAAGATAAGAATCACAATAAAATGAGACAGGAGCTGATAGACAAAATAGCCAGTATGGAAAAGAATATAACCAACCTGATAGAGTTGAAAAGCACACTACAAGAATTTTATAATGTAAGTACAAGTATTAATAGCAGAACAGACTAAGCAGAAGAAAGAATATCCACAGCTTGAGGACTGAAATTAGGCTTTCTGAAATAAGACAGTCAGACAAAACTTGAGAAAAAAGAATGAAAAGAAATGAATGAAACCTCTGAGAAATATGGGATAATGTAAAGATACCAAATCTACTACTCATTGGTGCACCATAGAGATGGGGATAATGTAAACAACTTGGAAAATATATCAGGATAACATCCATGAGAATTTACCCAACCTAGCTAGAAAGGCAAACATTCAAATTCAGGAAATGCAGAGAACTCCAGTAAGAAATTTCACAAGATCATTCCCAAGACACATAATCATCAGATTCTTCAAGGTTGAAATGAAAGAGAAAAAAAATGTTAAAGGCTGCTAGAGAGAAAGGTTAAGTCACCTACAAAGGGAAGCCCATCAGACTAACATCAGACCTCTCAGCAGAAAGTCTACAAGCCAGAAGAGATTGGGGGCCAATATTCAACATGATTGAAGAAAAGAAATTTTAACCTAGAATTTCATATCCAGCCAAAGCTTCATAAGCGAAGGGGAAATAAGATCCTTTTCAGACAAGCAAATATTGAGGTAATTTGTTACACCAGACCTGCCTTAGAAGAGCTCCCAAAGAAACCATTACATTTAGAAAGGAAAGACCATCACTGGGCACTAAGAAAACACACTTAAGTACACAGACCAGTGTCACTATAAAGCAACAATATACACAAGTCTGTATAATAACCAGCTAACATCATAGTGATAGGATCAGATCCACAAATGTCAATAGTAACCTTAAATGTAAATAGGCTAAATATCCCCAACTAAAATGTGCAGAGTAGAAAACTGAATAAAGAACCAAGACCCATTGGTATGTCATCTTCAAGAGACCCATCTCACATGCAATGACACTCATGGGTTCAAAATATAAAGGGATGGAGAAAAATCTACCAAGCAAATGGAAAACAGACAAAAGCAGGGGTTACAATCCTAATTTCAGACAAAAGAGGTTTTACACAAGCAAAGACAGAAAAAGACAAAGAAGGGCATTACATAATGGTAAAGGGTTCAACTCAAGAAGAAGATGTAACTATCCTAAATACATATGTACCCAACACAAGAGCATCCAGATTCATAAAGCATGTTCTTAGAGAACTTCAAAGAAACTTAGACTCCTACACAATAATAGTGGGAGACTTTAATAACTTACTGACAGTATTAGATCAGCAAGGCAGAAAATTAACACATATATTCAGGACCTAAACAGAGCACTGGATCAAATGAATCTGACAGACATCTACAGAACTCTCCAACCAAAGACAGAATATACATTCTTTTCATTGCCACATAGCACATACTCTAAAATCAATCACATAATCAGACATAAAACACTCCTCAGCCAATGCAAAAGAACTGAAATCATAACAACCACTCTTTCAGATCACAGTGCAATCAAATTAGAAATCAAGACTATGAAATTAACTGAAAACCATAATTTTATGGAAATCGAGTAATGTGCTACTGAATAACTTTAAGGTAAAGAATGAATTCAAAGCAGAAATAAAGAAGCTCTTTGAAACTAATGAGAACAGAGATACTACATACCAGAATCTCTGGGACACAGCTAAAGCGGTGTTAAAAGGAAAACTTATAGCACTAAATTCCCACATCAAAAAGTTAGAAAGGTCTCAATTTAACAACCTACCATCACAACTAAAAGAACTAGAGAGCCAAGAGAAAACCAACCCCAAAGCTAGCAGAAGACAAGAAATAACCAAAATTAGAGCTGAACTGAAGGAGACTGAGACACAATAAACCATCAAAAGATCAATGAATCCAGGAGTTGTTTTTTAAAAAAATTAATAAAATAGATAGACCACTAGTTAGACTAATAAAGAAGAAAAAAGAGAGAACATTCAAGTAAACATAATTGGAAACAACAAAGGGGATATTACTACTGACCCCACAGAAATACAAATAACCATCAGAGAATACTATGAACACCTCTAAGCACATAAACTACAAAATCTAGAGGAAATGGGTAAATTTATGGACAAATATACCCTTTTATGACTGAACCAGGAAGAAATTGAATTCCTCTACAGACCAATAGCAAGCTACAAAATTGACCAGTAATGAATAGCCTACCAACCAAAAAAAGCCTATGATCAGATGGATTCACAGCTGAATTCTACCAGACGTACAAAGAAAAGTTGGTAGCATTCCTACTGAAAATATTTCCAAAAAATGAGGAGGAGGGACTCCTCCCTAACTCATTCTGTGAGGCTAGCATCATCCTGATATGAAAACCTGGCAGAGACACAACAAAAAAAGAAAACTTCAAGCCAATATCCTTGATGAACATTGATGCAGCAATCCTCAGCAAAATACTGGCAAACCAAATCCAGCAGCACATCAAAAAGCTTATCCACCACAATCCAGTAGGCTTTATCTCTGGGATGCAAGGTTGGTTCAACATACACAAATCAATAAATGTGACCCATCACATAAACAACTAAAGACCAAAAAAAAAAAAAAAAAAAAACCAAAACAAAAAAAAAAACCCATCATTATTTCAATAGATGCATAAAAAGCTTTTGATAAAATTCAACACCTCTTCATGTCACAAACTCTCCATAAACTAGGTATTGAAGGAACATACATCAAAATAATGAGTTATCTATGAAAAACCCACAGCCAACATCATACTGAATGGGTAAAAGCTGGAAGCATTCCCCTTGAAAACCAGCACAAGACAAGGATGCCCTGTCTCACCACTCCTATTCAACAATAGTACTGGAAGTCCTGGCCAGAGCAATCAGGCAAGAGAAAGAAATAAAGGGCTTCCAAATAGGAAGGAAGGAAGTCAAACTATCCCTGTTTGCAGACAACATGGTCCTATGTTTAGAAAATCCCATAGTCTCAGCCCAAAATCTCCTTCTGTTGATAATTTCCACGAATTCTCAGGATACAAAATCAATGTACAACAATTACCAGCATTCCTATACACTAACAACAGTCACACCAAGAGCCACATCAGCAATGCAATTCCATCCACAAATGAGATTGCCATAAAAAGAATAAAATACCTAGGAATATAGCTAAACAGGGATGTGAAAGATCTCTACAAGGAGAACTACAAAACACTGCTAGAAGGAATCAAAGATGACACAAACAAATGGAAAAACATTCCATGCTCATGGATAGGAAGAATCAATATTGTTAAAATGGTCATACTATCCAAAGCAATTTACAGATTCAATGCTATTCTTATTAAACTACCAATGACATTCTTCAGAGAACTAGAAAAAAACTATTTAAAAATTCATATGGAACCAAAAGCACCTGAATAGCCATGTTAATCCTCAGCAAAAAGAACAAAGATGGAGGCATCATGCTGCCCAACATCAAACTATACTACAGAGCCATGGTAACCCAAACAACATGGTATTGGTACAAAAACAGACACAAAGACCAATGTAACAGAATAGAGAGCCAGGAAATAAGGCTGCACACCTATAACCATCTGATCTTTGACAAAGCTGACAAAACAAGCAATGGGGAAAGGACTCTCTATTCAAATAAATAGTGCTAGGATAACTGAGTAGCTATATGCAGAAGATTGAAACCGGACCCCTTCCTTACACCATACACAAAAATTAACTCAAGATAGATTAAAAACTTAAAAGTAAAACTGAAAACTATAAAAACCCTGGAAGACAACCTAGGCGATACCATTCTGGACATAGGAATGGGCAAAGATTTCATGATGAAGACACCAAAAACAATTGCAACAAAAGAAAAAATTGACAAATGGGTTCAATTAAACTAAAGAACTTCTACTCAGCCGTAGAAACTATCAACAGAGTAAACAGACAGTAAACCTACAGAATGGAGAAAATTTTTGTAAGTTATGCATCTGACAAAGGTCTAATATCTATAGGGAATTTAAACAAAATTAAACAAATTTACAAGAAAATAAACAACCCCATTAAAAGTAGATAAAGGCCATGAACACTTTTCAAAAGAAGATACATGTTTGGCCAACAAGCATATAAAAAGAAGCTCATCATTGATCATTAGAGAAATGCAAATAAAAACCATAATGAGATACCATCTCACACCAGTCAGAATGGCTGTTTTAAAAAGTCAAAAAATAACAGATGCTGGTGAGGTTGTGGAGAAAAGTGAATGGTTTTACACTGTTGGTGGGAGTAAGTTAGTTCAGTCATTGTGGAAAGCAGTGTTGCAATTCCTCAAAGACCTAAAAACAGAAATAATACTCAACCCCACAATCCTATTACTGGATGTATACCCAAAAGGAACATAAATTGTTCTATCATAAAGACACATGCATGCACAGCACGTGGAATCAATCTAAATGTCTATCAAAACTACACTAGATAAAGAAAATGTGGTACAGGTACACCATGGAATACTATGCAGCCATAAAAAAGGACAATATCATGTCCTTTGCAGAAACATGGATGGAGCTGGAGGCCATTATCCTTAGCAAAGTAACACAGGAATGGAAAGCTAAATACAACCTCTTCTAACTTGTAAGTGGGATCTAAATGAAGAGAACACATGGACACTGAGGGAACGAACAACAGACACTGGGGCCTGTTGGTAGATGAAGAGGCCCCTGAGGAGGGAGAGGATCATGAGAAATAACTAAAGGGTACAAGGCTTAATACCCAAGTAATGAAATAATCTGTACAACAAACCCCCATGATACAAGTTTACCTACAAAGCAAACTTGCACATGTACCACTGAACTCAAAAGTCAAAAATTAAAATAAAATTAAATTGTAAAATGTTATCTTTTTTTTAAGATAGGAGAAATAATTGTAGGCAGCTGAGTGCAGTGGCTCACACCTGTAATCCTAGCACTTTGGGAGGTCGGTGGGGGGAGGGTGGATCGTGAGGTCAGGAGTTCAAGACCAGCCTGGGCAACATGGTGAAACCCTGTCTCTACTAAAAATACAAAAATTAGCCAGGCATGGTAGCGGGTGCCTGTAATTTCAGCTACTCGGGAGGCTGAGGCAGGAGAATTGCTTGAACCTGGGAGGTGGAGGTTGCAGTGAGCCGAGATTGCGCCATTGCACTCTAGCCTGGGCAGCAAGAGCAAAACTCCATCAAAAAGAAAAAAAAAAAAGAAAAGAAAAAGAAAGAAAAAGAAAAAGAAGGAAGGAAGGAAAAGAAAGAAAGGTAGACTTGAGTGTTGATAGGAGTGATTCAGTAGAGAGTGCAAAAAACATGGATGGGTCTAGAGAGAGTTGAAGAATTGCTGGAGTGCCACCTTTCAGTAGGTGACTCGGTAGGATCAAGTGTGTTCAAGTGTGTACACAGCGGAACGTGCTTTATATGGGGACATAGAATGTAAATCTTACAGCAGTAGGCAGGAAGGTAAAATGTGTAAACTACATGTGCAGATAATGATGGGTAGAAAGATGTGGTGGGTTTCTGGTGAAGTTCTCCCATGACTGCTTCAATTTTTTATTGGAGGCTAGGTCTTCATTTGCAGATATTTGCTTTTAATCATGTCATACCTACTTTCATGTTGACTACAATTATGAGGCTAGAGGAGAAATGCCTTCCCACAAGAGATTATAGTTAGCTGAACTGTGGGGATGAGAGTAGGGGATGCAGGCCTCCCATGTACGAAAGCAGGCAAGCCTAATGGAACATTAGTCAATTTTTTCTGCCACTAAAGCACAGACTGCATGTTTGGACAGAGATGGGAGAGGAGGCTGGAATGGTATTTAGGGCCAGATCATGTGATAACTTTAACAAATTCAGTATCTAATAGTGATAATAAGGGGAGTAAAATAGTATAATTTTCACTTTACAAATGTAATTTGTTGGCCTCATGGTAAATGAACACCAATGGAAAGAGAGATGCAAGTCAGGAAAATGGGTTAAGAAAATACTGCATTTGTGCAAATGGAATGTGTTGAGGACATAAATGAAGGCAGCAAGAGAGGAACAGCACAAAAGGAAGAGAATTCGTTGAGACACATGCAGTAGAAAAGATGCAAACTGGTGGTTATTTGAATGTGGGGGTGAAAGAAAAGCAGTCATCCAGGATAAGAAGGTCCCTAAATTAGGTTACTAAGTGGATGGTGGAGACATTGACTATGGTTAAGGTTGAAAATACAATTAGAAGAGAAAATTAGGGATAGGGAGGAAAAAATTAGTTTGGTTTTAGACATTTGACCCCAAAGTGCTTTTAAGTCATCCACAACAATAGCAGATTTCATGGAAGAGAGTTGGGCTAAAGACTCAAGTGTTGGAAACATCAATATACAGCTGAGACCACCCAGAAGAAATTATAGAATGAACCAAAAACACAAGAGCAATACCAACAGTTAAGAGGGAGAAGTATCAATAAAGGGAACAGGAAGAAATGGCCAGGGAGGAAGAGAAGAACCAAAGAAGGTGATATCATGGAACTCAAGGAAAAGAGAGTTTTAGAAGGTGGGTGTGGGGTCAGGGGCAGTGGCTCATGCCTGTTATCCCAGCACTTTGGCAGGCTGCGGTGGGCAGATCACTTGATGTTAGGAGTTCAAGACAAGCCTGGCCAACATGGCAAAACCTCATCTCTACTAAAAATACAAAAATTAGTTGGGTATGGTGGTGCATGCCTGTAATTTCAGCTATTCAGGAGGCTGAGGCATAAGAATCGCTTGAACCTAGGAGACAGAGGTTGCAGCAGCCACTGCATTTCAGCCTGGGTGACAGAGTAACTTTGTCTAAAAAAAGAAAAAAGAAAAAAAAAAAAAAAAAAAAAGAAGGTGGGCGCGGTAGGGATAAGGGAGTTTGATACTATCAGTCACAAAGTGAGGTTTGTCCATCAGAAAACACAGCGATCACACCTGCAGAAGCCATCCAAGCAGAGTTGTGGAGAGTATTCACTTACCACATTCCCAGATCTGAACAGGCTTTTCTCTAATTCTTCATTCATCCTGAGGTTTAAATAGCTGAAAATGGCTTAAAGCTTTAGCTTCCCTTGGAATGAAGGAAGAAATGCACTGAGGTCAGACATTATTCAGCCAATGTAGGTGAGCTTGGTGGAAGGGGATGAGAGACGAGAGGTTTTCCTGGAGCTCATAACATCACACCATGGCTCGCTATGTAGTGGCTCTTCCAGTGTCAGATGTAGCCAGGCAGGGGGATTGTTTCAATGTGTTGGTGCTGCTTACAATGACTGCTGTCTGTTTATGGGTTTGTGGCCAAAAAGACTAATGTGTGGCCAGCCTCCTTCCCATGCTGGGCATGTGCATATTGATGTGTGCTTGGCAGAAGCATTCATGATTTGCACAGCCTGTTGTAATTTTCCTCTTATGTTCACAATCACTCTGTGGGTTTTACTCAAAAATAGCTCTATCATTCCTTGGAGTTATGTTCCAAGACTGCCTCTCTGCACTATATTTTTTCTCATAATCACCAAAGGTGATGGTTTCATGCTTTATGGTTTCCAAAGCAAGTTCACATTCAATGTATTTTATTCCAGCCTCACAACAACTTTGTGAGACAGATGAGTAGTTGTTAATATTATTTCTCTTTTATATATGAGAAATTCAGCCTCAAGGAAATAAAATAATTTAATGAAATTAAAACAGTTAATATTTGGAAAAATAATAGTAGCTAATTCTGCTACTGCATTTACCCTGTGCCAGCGCTGTTCTATGTGGTCTACATATTAATTTATATTGTAACTTATATAATCCTTTCAACAACTCTGCAACAGAGATGTCATTATTACCACATTTTATAGATGCAAAAACTCTGGCACAAACAAGATATATGCAGAATAGAAGCAAACTCTTAGTTATTTGAATGTGGAGGATAAAAGGAAAGAAGTCCTCCAGGATATGAAGATCCCTAACTTACATCACTAACTGGATGGTGGAAGAGATCTTGACTATTGTCAATACAGTTGGAAATACAGTTATAAGAGAAAGTTGGGGGTAGGGAGGAAAAAGGGAGTTTGGTGTTGCTTGTCTAAACTAATGAGTAATATAAGATGGATTCAAATTCAAGTAGTCTTATTTTCAAATCAGCTATTCTGTCCTTGATCCTTACTTCCAACTAAACCATAGTATTTTCCATATCGGGTGGTCTTGGGCTTAATATAGCAATAAAGTGTTCCATATAGCACTTGCTGCTTGAGGTAATCTACTTTATCTAATTCCTCGAAAGTCACCTCAAATTCGACTTTTCCATTTTCCACATATGTCAAGTCCAACAGAAGTGTAATAAGATAAACAATATCTAATTTTTAAGACCCTGTTCTTTCCAAAATGTTCAGTACCACTCAAAGAACTCAAAGTTGCTTGAGATGCTGGTTTTGAAATTTGGGGTGGTCTCAGAGCTCAGTCCTATGTGGGTTTTCTGTCTCTCACTTTCTTTACTTCTCTTTTCTCTTTGATTTGTAGCATTTTCCAGTTTCAATGGTGTAAATACCTACATTATTGTTTATTTCCATCTACCAACATGATGTCTGCCACCTTGTGAAATTCCTGAAAATTTAATTATCAGCTTTAATGCTATCTTAAGTGCTTTTTAGATAACACACTTAAAACTCCTGTCAACATCCTTGTAAGGAATATTCTATTTATTAGCAATGTTTTGCAGATGAGGAAGCTAGGTGCAAAAAGTAACTTGCTCAAAATCAAATAGGTACCAAGTGGCAGATAAGGACTTGAGCATGGGTGTAGATTTCCCCTGCTCTTTTCTGCTATGCTGTACTGCCAGCCTCAAACATTGGGCTGACCTTTCAGCTTCATTCTCACTGTCTCTGAAAAAGAAGACAAAACTTCAGCCATTGATTCCAAAGTTCCCTACCTGGTTTTCTAGCCTCCCATCTCTCCATTCCATCTTAAAGGCTACTGACAAAACTCTTTCTAAGGAAAAGAGCTGAACATATAAATCCCCTGCTCAAATATCTTCAGTTTGCTACTACATATAGGATAAAACACAAATTCCTCACCTGTGTACTCATGTCCTCTATGATCAACTCTAAATGCCCATATTTTAGTCTTTGTTACAGGTCCCCTGAAAGTTTCATCTGTTTCAAGTATACCAAATTAATTGTGATTTCTAACAAGCCATGTGCTCTGTTGCACTCACTGAATGCTAATCTCTCCGTTAGAGTCCTACCATCTTTGAAGGTCCTGTGCAAATGCCACTTCCTCTCTTACAGAGAGAAAGATGGTAGGATCTTTGTAAGGTCCTCCCACATGCCCCCAGTGGGAATAATTTTTTTCTGCTTCCCAATTGTCCCACTACATGTGACATGTCATACCTCTATTACCGCACTTACAACAATGTGTTTTTATTATAGTTATATTCTATACAGTGGGAAATATGTCTGTCTATCCTATCATAGAATGAGTCTTTGAGAGCAGGGGGCATGATCCATTCCTCTTTATATCTTTCCCACAGATCCTAGGACAGTGTCTTGCTAATAGCAAGAGCTGAATAAATATGTGAATTTCATTGCTATATGGGATCAATGAAAATCTAAGTTTGGTGTAAACTGAGTATCCATTCTCATCTTTTCCAGATCATGGTACACTATCCACCCTAGGTCATTCCCTGAGGACAGTAGTGTCGGCTTCCTCAGTCAACTAGGGAAGCAGCTTCGGGAAGCAACTAAGACAGTCAACTAAGGAAGCAACAAAACACCTGTACTGTGGCCAAAATGGGGCACATTTGTAGGAGATCAGCAGCTGGCCAGGGGAAGTCCCATTTTCGTTCTGAGTCTCGGTCTTCTCCTCTTCCACTGACCTGAGGTGGTAATGATGCCTTCCACTGCCATCCTCTTCTTGGTCACAGACACAACCACCTCCGGAACTGCAATTCCATTCTATGAGGTGGGATCTTCCACCTCATGAACTCAAAGCCCAAAACATCTTTTTCCACCCCATCCCTCCTTTGTCTCTGCTATCTCATTTTAAAGCCTACAAAAAGAAAACAGACCCGTGTGTCCACCCTCCTAAGGTGCACAGTTACCTGAAAAGTCAATACTCCCTACCTACGTGGTAAGATCAGTAGAGTTGACATAGTGCCTCAAAGGACTCTCAGGCATGATCGAGGTGAGTTTCTGGGACTATTCTAGATAGACCATGAAAAGGAAAACAATAGCTCCACTTCAATTATGCACTCACCAATCCAATCCCCAGCAGGCATCTCCCTGTATTAATATCTCAACAGCAGGACTATTAGTATTTGGGACTGGGTAATTCTTCGTTGTAGGGTCAATTCCATGCATTATATTAAGTTGGTGCAAAAGTTATAGGATATTTAGCAGCATTCTCAACCTCTACCCAGTAGATGCCAGTAGCACCCCCTCCCTCAGTTGTTACAACTGAAAATGGCTCCACATCTTGTCAAATATCCCTTGGGAGACAAAATCTATTCCAACTGAGAACCATCAGTGTAAGGCTTTCCTGGCACAAATCGCCATATATGTGACCCCTGTAAGGCTGAGATTCCACTGGTCTCAGCTCCAGCCCTCCAACTGGCAGCCCACAATCAGCTACATATCATCTTTGGGATTAGTGTCCACAGTTCAACCCCTGGCATGTGGATGTTCCCGGATGGCTGCCTCCACCATAGGTGGCAAGGCTGTCAACTGCAATGCTGGAAGTAATTCCCAACGGAACAGAGGGTGAGAGGGGTGTGTCTCCAACAGATGTTTTGGCCAGGTTGGGTACTGTTCCTTTGAGAAATCTCTGTCTCTGGGGCTGGAACTCTGAACCAGAGCCCAGCAACAGGCCCAATGAAGTGGGGCAAATGAGGTCAACCCCAAGGCTCTTTTTCTAATTGGACTGCATTTCTTTGTAGAAAACAATTTTGAAAGGATTTCATTTTATGGAATCTTACCCTAATTTCAAGCAACATAAGACATCCTCCTCAGTTGCTTTAAGAAAATTCCTCAACAGGCCAATAAGGCATTTGGGTTATGTATATAGCATATATTCTTTTATTGTGAAATTCCCATCCTCCTTCAACTACTCACACACACATACTTTTTTTAAACCAAGTTCTTCTTTTCCTTTTTGAAAGGCTTAATACATGTTTGTAAATGAAAATATCTCATCATTAAATATAAGAAAGTACAGAAATCATTCACAAATTTCTCAATAACTTGCTTTTCTGTAAAAGGAAACAGGACAAGTTTATATTATATTGGTGTTCAGAACGTTTCTTTATGAAGCTTTTCCTTGGTGTTAAATGGCCTAAAGTACCATATGTTTCTTAATAAAAAGCCATGTAAAAACCTAAATTAATAAACTGAACTCAAAGAAAAGTTGCCCCAAGACGGCTCTAACTAAGTCTTTTTATGGGCTTGCCAACAATTTCAAGATTGTTTTAATGAAAAAAATTTATGTTCCTGTCTTTGTGGACCATAGCACACCAATTCCCTCCAACCCCCACCTCATTTACCCCCACCCCACTCCCCAGGCCCAGCCAATACTCCAGTGCCCTATAGAAGAGGTCACTCATACCTTGGCAAGGAGTTAACTAGAAGGGCTGAGCCATCTGGAAGCCCCTGAGTGTGTGCACGTGCACACACACCACACATGCACACCACTTGAGTGTCGCGCGCACACACACGCACACGCACACGTGGCCAAGCAACCACTTCCAAGTCCCCTCCTGCTGACATTTCCAGGTACCACACTGCCACCTCCATGACCACTCCTTCCTCTTCTGGGGCTATATCATACAGAGCAAGCAGAGGAGGCTCTATGGCTCAGAGACTTTTACAGGGAGAATTCCTTGGAGCCCAGCCTAAGGAACCATCAGCATGTTTCCAGATTTAACATTTCTCAGTGTGTTGGAAGGAAGAGAGCATAGCCTTCAGACCAATATTCATCATTCTACATTGTGATTGCTTATTTGTTTGCTAGTCTCAGTTACTGAAGTGTGAATTCCTTGAAAGTGGGATTGTAATTTGTTGATCAAACGTAGTGCATAACATAATGCCTGACTTGTCAATAGGCCTTCAATCTATATACATTAATTTGATTATTTTCAAACTACAGTTTAGCCATGTACTGGTTATAAGTTAATAATATTTAAATGAATGAATGAAAAAGGATATGTCAAGTAACTGCTACATGTAACTACTATGTGATAGAAGTTAATAAAAGATGGTTACTGTCTTAGTCCATTTTTGCTGCTATGACAAAATACCCGAGACTGGGTAGTTTATAGGGAAAAGAAATTTATTTCTCACAGTTCTGGAAGCTGGGAAGTCCAAGATCAAGGCACCAGCAGGCTTGGTATCTGGTGAGAGCCCGGTCTCTGCTTCCAAGATGGCACCATGAATGCGGCATCTTCTAGGGAGTAACAAGTGCTGCCTCTTCACGTTGTGGAGGAAGCAGAAAGGGCAAAAGTTCCTGGCTATTTCCCTCTAGACCTTTAATAAGGCACTAATCCCATCTATGAGGGTGGAACCCTCATGACTTAATCACCCCCAAAAGACCCCACCTCTTGGTACTGTTGCATTGGGAGTTAAATTTCAGCATAAATTTTGTGGGGGGGAAGAGGGGGACACAAACATCCAAACTTAGCAGTCACCTATATTTTTATTACTATTATTAATGCTACTACGTGCACTTGAGGCAATTTACCCTCACTAAACTTCAGCTCTTTCATCTGTAAAATGTTTTATAATGCGTGCTTCCTTACTAGATTACCACGAGGAGGATGAAGAGGCCCCAGCAGGTGCTCAATAAAGGTTGATTCTTCTAGTTCTCTTTTCACAGTAGAAGTAATGACCACTGCGCTCTCTGCCAACCATCTAAGTAAAAGATCACCACAGCTCCCTTGTTCAACATTTGATTTAACACTGCTGTAACTCTTCAAAGGGAAGATGAAATTCCACAGCAGTCTCCTTTCCCCTGTCTTATAGAGAGCAGATAGAAGGAATCACCCTGGCTTAGGAGAAATATTGGGCAAATTTATGAAAATGTCTATCGATCATACAGTCACTCTCTTCTTTTTTCATTTTTTCTTCTGCTGTTTTTATCCTTCTGACTCTTAATACATTTCTTTTTGCAAAATGCTAGCTTGTTTCTACACAGTAAATGAGAAAAAGAAAGCACTGTTAACTCTCTAGTTTTGCAAAGACAGTAGGATATTGCTTAAGACTTAGTATCTGAGGGTGAACTTTCCTTGGAGTGGGAGTGAAAATGAAAACACTGGACTACTGTTGGGTGTGGCATCTCTTTCCACCTGTAACTATAACCCTAATAAAACAAGCACCTTGGACTTTTTTAAATCTCTTGGAAGATTTTGTATCTTGGATTTTTAAAAACATTTTCATCTCTTACAGGTTTGTCATATAGAAAAAAAATGCATGTATGTGTTCTTGGGTGGTCACAGACAGTCAAGATAATGGATAGCAGTCATAAGGATGAAATTCTGGGTCTTTACAGAAAGAACATGCCAGCAATCAGAATGTTGCAATAAAAGAAAGGAGCTGGCTAGAAGGCAGTGAGTTCGTCACCCCTGGAAACGTGAAAGCAAAGATTGCATAACCTGATCAGAGATGCCACCGAAGAAAGTCTCCCTTTAAGTGGGGGCTTGAACTAGATGACATGTAACAAAATTGTTGATTTTTTTGCCCCTGTGCTTGTTATATAAAGTTGTTCTTATTTCTGACTCACCATATCTACCCAAACTGAATAAATGTATATACTTTTTGCTATAATCACACCTAAGGAGCTCAATATCAAGTTGGTTTCTATCCCAACAAATGCCACCTGGCCAGGATGGAAAATGCCTTTCAGATAAGGGACTCTTACAGCTAAGGTCTTATTTTCCTAGCCCCCTTGTCTTGCCTGGCCAAATTTACCATTTTTTTTTTCTTCTCATTTTATCATCAGACTGGTTTTCTCCCCTCTCTGGTTTTCATCTACATGAAAAGGTTCTGACCCTTGACTTCTCTTGACTCCAGGTCCCTGCACATGCCCTGATTTTTGTTTGTCTGCTTGGTGTCTGAATTTCTGCTTTTCCTTGATCTTAATTTATATTTGTTTCCAATTCCTAACTACCTGAAAACTCGCTGTGATGGTTAAGTGACTGAGCTCTGCATTAAGCTGGGTTCAAATTCTGTTTCTTGCAACTGGCACACTCTGGACAAGTTACTTTATTCTGGACAAGTTACTTTATTCTTCTTTATGCTTTGTTTTTCTTAACTATTAAATAAAATAATTATGGTACCTATGTAATGGAGGATTGGCACACAGTCTATGAACAATAAATGTTACCACAATTATGATTTGATGAAGACCCCAATTCAGCCTATATTCTCTGATCCCAGCCTTCTAATCCTCTTGATTCTGACACATTAACCACTATCCCAATACAGACAAAACCTTCCCCTTGCTCAACAGAATGAATCTGTTTCAACTAAGTTGGCCATAAACACCTTTTCCATAAACTGAGTCCTATTTTGTCATTAAATTGCATCCTAAAATTGAAAACACAATTTTCTCAAAAACATTTTGGACTATGTATATAGTGAAATTGGACCTCAGAATCATAAAATCTTTTAAAATAAAAAATAACTTACCAGGGAGATATTGTCTATATTTGAAAAAGTTGTCACAATCACATACTGTTTGCATAGTAACAACAGGGACAAGAGAGCAAGCACAAGATACATGTAGCTCCCAGATTCCATCCATCTATGAGGTACAATCTTTTAGAATGAATATGTGACTAAATTCATGAATTTGTGAGTTTAGAAGTCTATCCAGCAAAGTGAGATCATTTGTCAGTGTTGCAAAATCACTACTTACTACTATGTTTAGCATTATTATTCTGTCTCAGGACAGCCAAGTTAAAGAGAACCAGATATCATACGGGTCCAGACAAGAGAGCCGTGGAAATGTTTTTGATGAAACAGGCACAGTGCATTCTTGTTAGCCATTGGCTGTTTCCTGAATATGTCCATCAATCTAAAATTCACCAGACTCCTGGAAACAGGACTTGAACCAAACCTAACTCCAAACCAATATTCAAATAGAACTGAACCCAAATGTTAATGTTTCACTAAACTATGAACTGAAGCAACTTTCCCTGGGGAAGAAAAAAAATACCTACTAAAGCAGTTTGATTTGAAGCCAAAACTATATGTTTTATGAAACTATTGAACTGGGACAAAATCAGATCAAAATATTCCCTGAACGGAATTTAAACTAAACTAAATTTTTATTTCTTTCAAACTGAATCCCTGGCTACAAATAAGGATTACTTTAGTGCATATGATATTTCATTTAATCCACATATAGCTTTTGTTAGGCAAATTCTCTTCTCAGCATCAACGTTCTTCTTTATACAAAGGTGACAATGATTACCTATTTCAGTAGAATTATTTAGGGGATTACATAAAATAAGCAAGTATTTCTGCTGTCATCATCATTACAGTCTGATCTACATTGTATTCAGCACACATGGGGTCAACTTTGGGTTTTTAAGTCCTCCAATATGTTCACTTGCCACCAGAGGGCAGCAAAAAGGTAGAAACCATTGCTGGAACTTACTGTAGAACTTGTCCTGTTTATAAGGACAAGCACTGAGGACTTACTATGTGCTAAACGGTGTTCTAAGCACCTTACATATATTAACACATTTAATCCTTAAAGCAATGCATTCAGGTGACTTCTGTTATTTGCATAGAGCAGATAAGAAAACTGAGGCAGACAGGTGAAGAAATTTGTCCAAGATCACACAACTAGCAGGTAACTGAGCCAAGATTTGAACCCAGGCAATCTGGCTACAGAGCTCCCACTCTAATCCTCCAACTGCCATCTGATATTCTGTTTAGAGGATGCTAACCCGGGACAGGTTCGGATCCTGGCCTTGTTCATAGGCATGGGTGGAACTGCAACCCAGGATGACCTTATAAAGTCTGTCCACAGTCTAGGATCTGGAGTAAAAAGAGTCAAAACCTGAGCCAGAGGACTGTAATGTTGTCAACAGTAGTGTTGGGGGATTAGTGAAGGCACAAGTATTAACCAAGTCAATGGGAGAAGGTTCAGCGATGGGGCAGGAGATGGGATTCAGGTATAAATGTAGGAAAATGATCCGGACAGTTGCCCTTGACAAAGACAAAACAATTATTCTCATGGTGGCTTAGTCCAACTGGCTCATCCTTCTGAAGTTGCAGTATGTCCTGGGACTTAAAAAGCCAATACTAGCAAGACCACAGGGAGCTGACTCAGTTCCATTTTCACAGCCGTTTCCATCTCCTATTTTTCGTTTATTTTCTTAAATGGAAAAAAAAAAATCAAAAACTGTCATTCCGGTCAATGTCACAGCCAAGCCTTTCAGAATAACAGGCCATACTAACCTCCCAACATCTTCATTTCCCAAGCCCTCCTCAACCCTTGCCACTTCACTGAAACCTTACCAAGGTTACCAGTCATCTGAAAAATGCCAAATCCAGCAGCTACTTGTGCATCTTTTCAGATGTGCCTGCAGCATTTGACATTGTCAGCCACTCTGTATTCATGAAACCCTGCTGCCTTGGTTTGAAACTCCTTGACTGGCTATCCTTAATCCTGGATCTACCCCTGCTTCCTGGAAGACCATTTTTTAAAGTCTGTTTAATGACTCCTTTTTTCCATCACCTGTTGGCAAAAATAACACAAAGGCGTCTAACTGGTCTCTCTACCTCCAGTCTGGACTCTCGAATCCATCTTCAACATTGCCGCAGTGAGAATTTCTCAAATACTAATCTGATTGTGTTTCTCCCTTGCTTCAAATCATTTGATGGCTGCTGTTTCCCATTTCATGGAAATTATTTACTATGACATTCAAGATTCCTTTTGGCTTCTTGCCTACTCTTCCATGTGATTCTAGCAATGCCCCTACATGTGCCCTTTTTCTGCTCATGCTACTCAGTCATTCAAATTCTCATAGCTTCTCAAGCCTCTTTTCCTTTACCTCTTTCAAATTTTGACTCAATTATCTCTTTCGCCTTCTATCAAGACTTCCCTGAAATCTTATCCATAGACAGAGATGCTCCAGCACCCAGGAGGCACTGGATGACTATGGCTAATTCACACCATAAGCTCCTGTGCCAGTCCCTGACCTCCTTGAGTAAGGGACCATTTGGGATTTGGTATCTGCAGCACCTAACACAGAGAGACACTTAATATATGTCCTAAGGAGTGAATACATTTTCTTAAGAGAAAACAACCAACAGGGGAATGATGAAACTGAGATACAAGGACAGGTACATTTGTGCTTACAAAATGTTAGATGACTTGAATCAGAATTCTGACTTTGAATATATCTCATTAGTTCTTACAGATTGGAAGGACGGAGACAATGCTGCAAGCTATACATCATAAATCAACTGCTAGTAATCATATTGATTTTACTTCATCAGTGGGAAGGCAATGAGAATATTAATTAGAACTAAAAGGGGCAGGTCGAATAGTGGGCCCAGCTCAAGTACCACAGGAAAAGCCTGCAGGACTGGCTTTTCTCTCCACCTGCCACTCAGCAGAGTGATCCCTGACAGTTCACCAAGGGGCATAAAATGTACTTTCTGCGTAACAGGGCATTTAGCATATTTGACTAGCATCATGTGGACCAGATTTTTTGTTTGTTTGCTTTGCTTGCCAAAGGGAGTAGAATCTGTTCATTCTGCCTCACTCCTACCTCCTAACTTAGTAGTAATTTAATAGTCTGAGAAAATTTGTATGTGTAGCTTCCCCAGTTATTTAGTAAAAGTTCAGATAAACACCACTATTGCTCTAACCTGTTGTCCTAGCACAGAACTGGGCTACAGCCAGAAGAGGCAGAGACACCTCAGGCAGTGCCCTTGAGGCACGCGCTCACCTGCTAAGTCAAATTTTATTTTTTGCTTTGACTCCAAGGGCTATGAGAGGGAGATAAATGTACACTTTCAGCTCTTCCCCAGTCTGTTCTCTGACCATAAGATAGGCTTCTCTGATTTGGGGTGAGATGGGAAAGGGAGCAAGGCAATCTTCTATTCTATTACTGTAGGTCACCAATGCAGAGTATTTCATTCCTTCCCATGGGACTTACCCGCAGTTTCCAGTGCTGCATGGTGATTATGCACATGGACTTGGTGTTCAACGTTTTGGTTTCAAATCCTAGCTCTTCAAGTTATTAGTCATGTGACTTTCAGACAAGTTATTTAACCCCTTGGGTCCTCAGTGTTCTCAATTCTAACACAGGGATAATAACACCTTCCTCAGAGAGTTGCTCTAATGAGAAAATGCCTGTAAAATGCTTGGCACTGAGCCTGAATCAGCACTTTGTAAATGTGAGCTGTTATTATTTAAATTCTTGGTCTAAATTCTTAGAAACTGAATTGGCTTTCAAGAAGCTCCAAAATCAGTCCAAGCTCAGTGTGCCTTCACATCTGGCCTAAAAGCATTTGGAAACCTCAGGATGGCTGCCATGACAGTAATGGCAGAGGACCATGTCAGTTGAGGAGAAAGAGCAGATCTGCTCCCTGTGGCGGAAGGTAATCGCTCTTGCAATCACAAGCAATTTTTGCTACTGTCAGCACTACTGAGCCAATGTTGATCTGGACGAGAAAGCTGTATCACTCTTATTTTGTTCATATATAAGCCAATCTATCAACAAAGTTCCAAATGCCCCTTCTTCTGAGTGATGAGGTAACAAAGGAGTTGACAGGCCAGGTCATCAGGTCTGAAATCCTGCATCCCATGCGTACTGCATGCCCAACATCAGATCAAAGTGAAAAATAAATCATGAGAGAATTGAGCCAACTTTCCATGTGCAAGACTAAACATAATTTGATTTTTAAATTTCAGACCAAGTTCTCAGGCTTGACCACTGGAAAAATTCTTTCTGGATTTTCTTCTATAAAGTCAGAACTAAAAATCATAGAAGAAATAAAGATGTTGTTTTCATAGCCACTCTCTTAAGTGTAATCTCCTTCCTGTAGATGTAAAGTAAAGCAGTCAACAGAGGGACAGCAGTAGAGAAGAGGAGCAAGGAGAGGTTAATAAAAGCACTTGGGAAATATTCCGAGATTTTACAATTCCGGCTCTTTTAAAGTAATCTCTTAGGGGAGGTGCTGGAAAACCACTACAAGCGCATTTTCACTAACACAGATCACCCAAAATGAAATGAAGAATGCGTTTCAACAACAAGAACAATAACAAATCTAGGGTTTCAACCCAAGCCTCAATATCAGCGTGACTGATAGAGATAGTGTATCAGTTAAGATTGTCTCAGAAGCAGAGGGATAGGATATATATACATACACACATATGCAGACACACGTGTCTCTACATGTATCCTGTGGTTCTGCTTCTGAGTCCTGATCAATATATAAACTAATACACACCATTACAGAGATTTAACCTGAAACTTAAAGTCTACAGGGCAGGCAGTTAGGAAGTAAAGATGAATGTAAAGTAGGGGAGAATCCACAAGCATGAGTTAGACCTCTGCAAGGACAGAGTGAACCCATGCCAGTCCTTGTCACCTCTGACTCTAGTGGTATGGATGGCTGGAATCCTTCATCATGGAGTTAAACATGTCTACTCTCCCAGGAGTTGAAGAAGCTGAAGGAGGATCCAGGGGACTGTGAAGTAGTTGCAAGCCTAGCTACTACCTCACACCATTGAAGGGAGTCAGCCAATTAGTGACAACGTGCTGAGCTACAAAATGCCTGCTGCTTCATTGGCTGCTGCTTCACTTCTCTTCTCCAAATCTCCCACTTCCTCTTGTGGTCCACCCGTTCTGGAAACAGGAAGGAGAATTCTGGGAAGTGTATTCAGCTTTGCCACAGTGACACTTTATGAAACCACCACAGGTAAATATTAGACCTCTTTGCCCCTTTCTGTGTAACTCCTCTTTGGGGAATGACTTTGAGTCTAGAATGGTTTAAAAATCCGTAGAATAAAGATTATATTCTTAATTCATCACATCAGTCATAAACTAAAAAATAATTATTTTAATTTCAAAAGTAATTTGAATATTCAGAACTTTTACTTGAATTCTCTAGGCCAAGAAAGACCATTATAAAGTCTATAGGAAAAGTTAGTCTATTATATCAAGACCCCCTTAGTCCTATACATGTGCATGCACATACACACTAATCTGTAGTCCATAAACACCATTCCACAAGTTCTAGTTTCATGTATTTTCAATATTTGGTAAATGTTAGATCTTGGCCGGAATGTTTAGTGTGAAGTGAATGTGACTGTCCTCGCTGTCCACCTGAGAACCTGTGCCCTTCAGATTGAGAGATCACTTTGCCTGACCATGCTGTCTGGAAAGCATCAAACCTCAGCTGCTCGGCTGCTCTTTAAAGTTATGTGTCTCAGGAAGGGAAACATCACACACCGGGACCTGTGGTGGGGTGGGGGGAGGGGGGAGGGATAGCATTAGGAGATATACCTAATGTAAATGAGGAGTTAATGGGTGCAGCACACCAACATGGCACATGCATACATATGTAACAAACCTGCATGTTGTGTACATGTACCCTAGAACTTAAAGTATAATAAAAAAGAAAAAAATAATAAAGTTATGTGTCTCTTAATCTTATTATAACCACAGAGTATTGGGATCTTAGAGGTGAACATTACCATTTTAACTAACTCTTTAAAATAGAAACAAAAATGTAGGAAGCAATCACATGGCAATATTAAATATTTCTTTCATTATATTTTATAATAATTCTCAAGCACTGGTAATCATTAAAGTCTTCATAATGTGTTTATTGAGACCAGTAATCAATGCAGGATGGAATTTTCAATATAATGCAGGCAGCCCAGGTTTGATGGAACACTGCCCTTTTGCTGGAATATAAACTTGACTCTTTCTTTAAGGCATTGAGGTAGTAAAACACAAGAGAACTTCCTAATGGAAATGAGACCATTCTCATTAAATTAAATGAGAACATTTAATGTGGGTGACAGTGATTTAAAATTTACACACCTCCTGCAAATATGTTCTTGATTTACTTTTTAAAGAGCAAAATGGGTTTAGTAAATATTGCTAGTTATAATAAATCATAAAACATTTAAACATCGATTTGTCAAATGTAGTTTACATGAACTAGCACTTAGCATTATTTATGCCAGACTGAATGAAATGGCTGATATGTTAGCAGGGTTTTCAGCCAGTTAGGAAACATGCAGTGAGAAAAACATTGTTCTGGGTGGTATGTTGGTTATAGAAAATTACACGACATCACCATATCCCCAAAGTGCTTACCATCTGGATAGGGTACTCAATCTTCAATACAAGGTAGAATATAAGATGAGCCTGTCTACACCAGCTCCGTTTCAGTTAAACCAACCAATCAAAATTACACATTCTTATCTAATTCCGTCCATCACCCATAACTGGACATCATCCATTAAGAAAGCTCCAGCCCTGTAAAACTGTTGACCTGAACCTATCTCATTCCATCTTGTGCTCTGCTTCTAACACTGACATTTTCAGCAGCAGATGTCTTGTCTTGGATGGCTTTACAATCTCTTCTGGGACCAGCCCTGTGTTCCACTCTTTAAATATGACTGTTTTTTATAGCTTAGATACATAGAACTTGAGTCATTCTGTAATGTCCCAATGCAATTCAATTCATACTCTGGGACTCTACCATAACGCAGGCTGATTTGACTGATGTATTGCCTGATCTGCCTCTGTTCTAACAATTGCATAGAGTCATAGAGGTGCCATGAGGATTTTCATCTTTCTTCAGAAATTAAGGTAGGTCACAGAGGAAAGGAGAACAGCATGATCAGTGGAAATTTATTCCCCTAGCATGATGATACACCGAAGTTCTCAGATGAGAGGACTTCACCAGGAGAACAGACCAGTTGCAATGTTCAAGTGCTTCCTAAAATTATAAATAATGTCTTCCTCCTTAGCATCAGCACAAATTTGTCATCATAGGCAGAGCATGATTTCAACTATCAATGGCAAATGCCCCGGTATAGTCCCTCATCTCCCAGTTATTTCATAATGTGCAGGATATATACTTTGTTTCATCTGTTACTCTTTCATCTGTTAGCTCTATTGTCAAGAACTCAAGATTGGTGATTTTCATCCAGAGACTTTATGATAAGGGCTTGAATTATAGGAGAGAGGAGTTATGTTGTAAGGAGAAGAGGTCAGATATGGTTGCAAAGTTTGAGTTGGTATGCTTAGAGTCAAGAGATATAAGAGGAAATGTATACTCTTACATGGAGATTTAGAATTGGGGCAATATCACATTGTTAAATCATTTTTTCTGTTTATGTCCTATGATTTTTTAATAGACATCAAGTCTTTTTAAAAGTATTATTCAATGATAACAGCAGGTCAGCATCTGGTTGGCCAGGATTTGCTAAGTCTGAGGGTTTAAGGTTATTTTCCACTGTAGCCTTACTCAACAGGGTGTTTTGTTGGGTAGAAACACCCTGGAACTCTACAAGTAGGGAAGGAGATGCAGAACATTAATGGTTGGAAAAAGAGGACCGATAATCCAAACCAGGGGAAGTCTGCTCCCAAAGGAACCCGGCCTCTGTATAAAATGTATGCTCCACCCATCCCCAGACTTTGCTCTGCTATATTTTTCATGTCTTTCCCTCTGGTGGCAAACATATAAGTGATTTAACTTATAGGCTGGCCACAGGATCCCTTTTATCCAAGGCCACAAATTTCAATGGGAAACTACATTAAAACCCAGGCTTGGTTATAGCCCGGTCAGACTTTCTTTCATGGTCTAGTCTTGAGGATGTATTGTGTTCTCATCCCAAAAATTACACTGTAGCCAACATCTCTGGTGCCTGTTCCACTGCTCCTTGACTCACCTTTAACTTCAGCTGTAGCTCTGGTGAGTATCTCCAACTCCCTTTGCACTTCCAGCACCTATCTCAAGAGTGTGCCTGGTTTCTTTACACATTCTAACTCCAGGGCCTTCCCCATTGCCAAGGGGGTTTGAGTATACAGGAGCAAAGGCAGCCTGCGAGTACAGACGAGTTGATGCTCCCCAAGAAAACTCAGCTTCAGTACTTTGTTTATAGTTCTATATACATTTTTAGAGATCACAGCAGAATCAAATTCCATTTTTTTCTTTTTTCTACCCTGGTCTTCCTCCTGATGTGTCTCACTCTCTGCAACTACCTCATATTGTTTTATCTAATTACTTTGCAAATAAACTACCTGCACACAAGTAATAGTCTCATGTTCTGATTTAGGAGAAGCCCAATTGGTGCCCATACTAAACCAGAAATCCTCCTTTTTCTTTCCCAAAGTATATGTGTACACAAAAGAAGCATACACTTCTCAAAAGCTATCATAATGTTTTGAAGCAAGACTTCCATCAAGTTTTAGGGTATGAGAACTTGTCTTTAAAGGAGAAAGGGACATTTGTTTCTTCCTTCGAAGGATTAATTGCTATGGGAATTGCCCTTCTAATCGAAATCTGGAATATATATATAACTTATCAGACACTGGCCAACGAGCAGCATGGCATTGATTCCTGACAAAAGGGAAGTAGATCAGGTGGGCCTTACAATGCAAAAGCTTACTGCCTGGAGGCAGTTTCTAGAATGCAGCTCAGAGAGTGTTAACCGCACAGCCTACAAGTCTTGCTTAAAAGAGGAAATGGTATATCTCAGGAGGTTGTAATGTCTTGGATTTGTAAGGGCAAATACTAGCGAAGAAAAAGATGCACAGAGTGAGAGCTCTGAAAATATTCAGAGGGTCCTCTTGAGTCTTGGTTGAGCAGTCAGTGTACACACGAGTAGAAATTCCCTGAGGCCAGGAAAAGAAATACTGGAACAAAGTAGACCAAACAATCTCTAGGGCTCAGAAAGGAAAGCCATTGTGGAGAAACATTGTAGTCCACAGAGAATTTGATACAGCCCTCAGAAGTCTTTCACCTTTGTAGTAGAACTGAATTATCCCTAGAAAAAAGGATACTCTAGACCTGACTTAATAGAAATTAAAAGCATGCCAGAAGTGGATCAAACTGACCCAAAATAACTGTATATCAGAACAAAACCCAACTCTCCAAAATAATACAACAAAACACATCACTCAAAGTGTAAAACTCACAATGTTAGTATCCAATCAAAAATTAAAAGACATGCAAAGAAGAAAAAGTAAACCACAATTCAGGGACAATCCAATCATTATAAACAGGTCTAGACACGACAGAGAGGATAGATTCGGACACAGAATCTTTAAATACTATTATAAATATTAAAAACATTCTTGCCGGGCGTGGATTACAATCCCAGCACTTTGGGAGGCTGAGGCGGGCAGATCATGAGGTCAGGAGTTTGAGACCAGCCTGGCCAACATGGTGAAACCCTGTCTTTACTAAAAATACAAAAATTAGTGGGGTATGGTGGTGGGCACCTGTAATCCTAGCTACTTGGGAGGCTGAGGCAGGAGAATTGCTTGAACCTGGGAGGTTGAGGTTGCAATGAGGTGAGATCACGTTACTGCACTCCAGCCTGGGCAACAGAGCAAGACTCCGTCTCAAAAAAAAAAAAAAAATTATCGAGAATGTGAATGGAAGTATTAACATTATTGGGAGAGACACAGAAGACATTGACAAATAACAAAATGGAACATGTAGAAATTTAAAGTGCCTAAATGAAAATACACTGGATGAGATTAATAGCTGTCTATATTTTAGACACTGAAGAAGAAAAGATCAATAAACTTGAACAAACAGCAATAGAACCTATACAAATGACACACAGAGAGAAAGGAAAAAGTTATAACAGTCTCCATGATATCTATTACAATAGCAAGTGGTCTAATATAGGTATAATGGGATTCTTCAAAGAGGAGGAAGAGATTTTAAAAATTTGAAAAAAATCTGATAAAACAGTTAAAACTGTTCTAAATTTTATAAAAACCATAAACCTATAGGATCAAAAAGATCAATAAATATCACATAAAATAAACGTAACAGAAATGAAACTAAGGCACATGGTAAGATTGCTCAAAATCAATGATAAAGAGAAATTTTAAAGACAGCCAGAGGGGGAAAGAGACACATTAGGTACAAGAAACAAAAATATGAATGACATCGTACTTCTCATTAGAATTTTGCACACCAAAGGAGCAGGAAGTGACGTCTAGAAGGCATTAAAAAAAACACTAGAATTCTATACCAAATGAAAATATCTTTTAAAATTGAGGGTGACACAAAGGTTTTTTTCAGATATCAGACCCTCAATGTAAGAGATGTTAAAGGAAGCTCTTCAGGCAGAAGGACAAGGACACCAAATGGAAATTTGTATCTATACAAAGGAATGAAGAGGTCCATAAGTGGTAAATATAGAATAATATTGCCCTTATTTCCTATTGCTGCTATAACAAATTGCCATATATTTGACTTACAACAACATAAACATTACTTACAGTTCTGGAGGTCAGAAGTCTGAAATGAGTCTCAGCTAAAATTAAGGTGTTGACAGAGCTGCGTTCTTTTCTGGAGGTCCTAGAAACGAAATGGTTTTCTCGCACCTTCCAGCTTCCTTGTTCATGCCTTTTTCCATCTTCAGTGGCTGATCAAGTCCTTCTCCTGATGTCTTGTCTCTGGTTCTGACATTTCTGCCCCTCATCAGCCCCATTTAAAGGGCTTGTGATTTATATTGGGCTCACCTGAGTTACCTAGGCTACTCTCCCTATTTTGAGGTTAGCTACCTTAATTCAGTCTTCAAACTTAATTGACTCTTGCCTTGTAATGCAACAATCACAGGTTCTGGGGATTAGGATTTGGAAAGCTTTGGGAGCCACTATTCTACTTTCCATAAATATAAATTTAAAACTTCCCAACTGCAATCCTTTTAAGAGACAATTCACTGCTTAAATTAAAAATAATAACAAAATATTGTGGGAAATACAAACAAAAAGTAACTACATCTAGTTGCAGAATTATTTAAATAACAAAAAAGGGAACTTTATAATGGTAAGGAGTACATTTCACAATGAAGATAACACAGATATGAGTATCTTTGCACCCAAAGCCATTCCTGAATACAAAAACAAGACTAGAAATCTTATAACAAATCTAGGAATTTAATAATGAAACAAGAAGGTAAAAGGCAATTCTTCCTAAAAGTTAAAAACAAACAAAAAGTTTTAAAACAAAACAGTATCATCACTAACAAAAAACTTCTCTTTTAAATCTTGTGTCAAAAAAAAGAAAAAAGAAAGGAAGAAATCCAAAGGAGATTCTTGGAAGATGACAACAGTGTCATCACAGATTTTTGAAAAATCTTTCCAAATCCCTGCATTTAAAACAGAGCGACTAGATAGAAAAAGCAAATTCCACAGACACTATTTATATTAAAAACTGAATGATGAGATGGTCTGTGAACTCCCAAACGCAACCAGGTGAGAGCAAAGCACCAGGAGGCCCACCTGAGAACAGCAGCTGAACTGGAGAGTGTTTTCCCTAGTTCAATTGTAGACCAATGCAAGGGGCTCACAGGGAGATTTGAAGGAGTTGGATCAGTCTAAACTCCATACACTCTCAAAACTGACTTTCCAGGGCTCCCTTCCAGGACAGAATTTTACACTGAGGAAAACCTGTTGGAAGGAGAATCCAAATTGAGCAGAAAAGGGTCACTAGAAATGAAGGCAAGAGAAGATTCAGATAGAAGAATAGTGCCAGGAGATCTCAGAAAGTGAGCCATCATATTTTTAAACACAACACCCACCCCCCTAAAATGAATGAATAAATGAATTAATTAATGAAAAATAAAAGAGAAGAAAAAAGACAAAAAAATAAGCAAAAAACAGAAGGAGCTGTGAAACTTAAAAAGGTAGCCTGAATCATGCCTCCTTCTAGAAAACTAATTTTACATAAAAATGAACGATATAAATATATCAAAACCAAATTCCATACAAAGTTATTAGGGAGAGAATGGGAAGGGAAGAGAGAGAGAGAGAAAAAAGAGAGAGAAAAAAATGCTGTCTGTATACCAGAAACACACGCTCAAACCTGGGTCAAATTGTAATGCGCTATTTCAAAACAGGCTAAGAAACGCCAAGAAAATTATACAAGATATAACATTGTATAAATTGTCTTAAATGACATATAACATTTAATATATAATATAAATAACATAGTAACATATAACAATAATTACACAAGATCAACATTAGAATTGAAGTATAAAATAAAGTATCAGACATCAGGAAAAAAATGTAAAAATAAAAGAAAACCTCACTGCAGAAATAAAGACGAAGCTAAAAGGGAGACGAGAATAAATGAACACAACAGATAATGCCTTAAGAAGAACAAAAGGTTATAAAACAGGGGGAAATTTTTAAAATAGAAAAGAAATGAGGTACAAAGCATTTTAGAAAAAATAAATATGTTGAGGAGAGGCAACAAATATTATGTAATTCAAAAATCTTTGCTGATTTTTTTTTTTTAATTTTAGTTGGAGTCTTGCTCTGTTGCCCAAGCTAGAGTGCAGTGGTAAGATCCCAGCTCACTGCAACCTCCACCTCTCGGGTTCAAGTGATTCTCCTGCCTCAGCCACCCAAGCAGCTGGGATTACTGGCACAGGCCAGCATGCCCAGCTAATTTTTGTGTTTTTAGTAGAGACAGGGTTTCACCATGTTGGCCAGGCTGGTCTTGAACTCCTGACCTCAAGTGATCTGCCCGCTTCAGCCTCCCAAAGTGCTGGGATGACAGGTGTGATTAATTTTTTTAAAATTAAGACTGAAAGAATGCATCATGTACCTGAGAATGTGATGACCAACACAAAAATATATTCTAGTCAAATAATTGGACTTTAAATAAAAATAAAAATCTTCACACTGTTAAGCAAAAGCAGCAAGTGACTTATCAAGGGAAAACTATTATATTATCAATAGATTTTTTTTGATGGCAACACTTCATGCCAGAGGAAAATGGAGTGACATATTTTGGATGTTCAAGTAAAGAAAAGAAAATGTAAGTCAAAGATTTCACATCCAGAAAAATGGACTTTTGTGCATAAAGTGTATCCTTATCTATTAACAGTACACAAAAACTCAGAAGAGATTGTTTCATGTCCCCTTCTTTAGAAATTTAACAGAAAAAACAGCTTCAGACAATCAAAACGAATGGGTAGACATTGCAAAGACTGGTGGTGCGCATTAAGCCTCTAGTTGTTTACAGCACTGATGAATAAGGGTTTCAAGTGGGAAAGCTTCCTATCTAATGGCTGTCTTCTCAGATAATGTATGTAGTGCAACTGTTATAATTTCAGTAATTATATTGCTGTGGCATTATAGTTCTGAAACTTTTATGAGTGTAATGTTAAACAAAATAAATGAGTGATCCTGGAATATTCTAATTCTATTATCTTCTATGTCCTTGAGAATTAGGGTTTTCAGTTTGGGAGAACAAAGATGAATAAATGTAATACTGAAAAGTTTTAGAGAAAAAAAAGGAACACTGAATTGGAATTGGAATTGTCCTATAAATTCACGAGGTGTTGATGGGTTCTGTTTACTGGAAAGATGCCCACATTAGTAGTGAGCACTCCCAGCACCTACATGATGATTTTGAAATACAGTGTGTCACTGAAAGAAACCAGAGATGTTTCTAGGAATGGTTGGTTGCAGTTCTGGGGCAGGAAATTCACAAGATGAGCCTAGAACATCTCATTATTCTGGAAAGCAAGGAAGCTATCAAAGACTTCAGAATTGTGTCAAAAGGACCCAGGAGCCAACATGAAGAGACTCTCACTGGCCAAAAATAGAACAACTTGAGCTTTACAAAAGATAATCATTGCAGTTGATTGAAACCCATCAAATATGTTTAAGTCCATGAATTATGATGATTTAAACAGGCTAATTGGTCACTCTTAGAGGAAAGCAGCAAACCAAGTAAAGTTGGTGAATAAAGGGAAGGATCTGAGGACTTAGCTTGTCTTTCTTATGTGACTGGCAGGTAAGGAAAATAAAAACCTCTTTGTACAAGTAATAAATGAAAAAGAAATGATGAAATTAGATGATCACCAATTGAAGCCCCCAATGAATTAATGGATCTAGGCAAGGAGCGTCAATGGCTGTCAGCACCAACAAAAGGAGAGACAACCCGATGGAAGAACCCATCCTCACTTACACTTCCTGACAAAGGGACAGAGCACAAGTCTGATCTGGCTGCCAATCTGGAGGAAATGCAAGGGTCAGAGAGGCAAGCCTGTGGATTAAAGAGTGTGAAGGACACGAAGTTTTTTTAAATGAGAAACACTAAGATCTCTAGGCTGCATGTGGGTAATAAACCGTGAAGATATTCAAGGAGGTGAAAAACTCCAAATAAATTCTGAACACTATCTAAAAAATAATAATAAGGAAAATATGCATCAAGCCAGCTGAAAGTGTCAACAGGAAAATGCATAGTCCACAGTACTTATACTAACAAGAAATAATTTTTTAAATGGATTAAGAATCCAAATCAAGAAGTTATTTAATGAAAGTAAGAAAATTATTAAAGTTAAAATAATATGATGTTTTATGAAAATACGTACATTTTAAAATTGATATACAAATCCAGAGGCTGAATGAGAAAACCGGTAAGCCCAATTAACTATTTAATAACCGGATCCAAAAAAGTGAAAGGGGAAATCATAAATATGTAAACAAGATATGATAAAGGAAATTACAAATATAGAAGAAACCAAAAAGTACCATATGCAATGACTTTCTCAACTTTATGTATATGTTAGAAAACCTTAATTAAATGAATAAATTTTCTAGCAGAATAAAACTTACTAAGCTAACTGTCTATAGAAGGAAAAAACAATCTAAATAAATCAATTACTATAGAAAAAATGGAGGAAGCTAATAAAGAGCTATTTTCCTTCAAAATCACCAGCCCTAGACAGTTGTATGAGGAGCCTCTATCTGTTCCTAAAAAAAAACAATAATGATCCTTCAGCTAAACTGTTCCAAACAGGAAAAAGAAAGCTCCCACCTTTGTTATGCATCAAGCGTAACATTGGTAAAATCCAACACAGATGGCACAACAAATCTATAAACCAATCTTATGATTATTTATGCAAATATCAAATAAATATTAGTAAACAGACCCCAGTAACTCATTAAAAAATACACTACATCCACTCCTGAAATCCCAGCACTTTGGGAGGCGGAGGCGGGTGGATCATGAGGTCAGGAGATCAAGACCATTCTGGCTAATACAATGAAACTCCGTCTCTACTATAAATACAAAAAAATTAGCTGGGCATGGTGGCGGGTGCCTGTAGTCCCAGCTGCTGTGGAGCCTGAGGCAGGAGAATGGCTTGAACCTGGGAGGCGGAGACTGCAGTGAGCCGAGATCATGCCACTGCACTACAGCCTGGGTGACAGAGCAAGACTCCGTCTCAAAAAAAACAAAAACAAAACAAAAAAAAACACTACATCTAGTAATGTATTCCAGCAATGTGAAGGTGGTTTAATAATGAGAAAAAAAATTGTGATCCAATATATTAATAGCTCTAAAGAAAACAATCTTGTGATTTTCTTCATAGATTTGAAAAGGCATTTGGTAAAATTCAAAACCCATTATTGATCTTAAAAAGTAATTGAAGAAAATTGTTAATTAAATAGAAGATATAAAAATGTTCTTAACATAATACAAATCTCTCAACACATTAGCCAGAATGACTAAAGCACTAGAAATATTGCCATTAAAAACTGAAAAAAGACCATGATTTCCACTATGACCACTAATATTTAACTTTATTGGCATTAGTAAAAGCAATTTTGGCCGGGCGCGGTGGCTCAAGCCTGTAATCCCAGCACTTTGGGAGGCCGAGATGGGTGGATCACGAGGTCAGGAGATCGAGACCATCCTGGCGAACACGGTGAAACCCCGTCTCTACTAAAAAAATACAGAAAACTAGCCGGTCGACGTGGCGGCCGCCTGTAGTCCCAGCTACTTGGGAGGCTGAGGCAGGAGAATGGCGTAAACCTGGGAGACGGAGCTTGCAGTGAGCTGAGATCCGGCCACTGCACTCCAGCCTGGGCCACAGAGCGAGACTCCGTCTCAAACAAACAAACAAACAAACAAAAAAAGCAATTTTGCCAAATAAAGAAATTAAAGATATAAAAACTGGAAAAAAAAAAAAGAAGAAGTAAAAGTCTCACATTTTGCTGGTAACTGAGTGAAAATTAATATCTAACCAATACATGTAATGTAGACAGAAATAAGGAAGATAAATTTACATTTACAGTAGCAGCAAAAAGGAAAAGTACTAGAAAAACCAGCATGAAATGTCAAAGTTTTCTCTTTGAATAAATATTTTAAATATTCCTAAGGGACATAAAGAAGACTTGAACAAATGACAAGTAATACCACGTTCTTGGAGGGGAAGACTACACATCATAAAAATGCCAGTCTCTGCTAGATTAATTTATAAATACAACATAATCCCAATAAAACTATTGACACATTTTTTTTTTTCTGGAAGTAGGCAAGCTGATTCCAAAGTTTAGGCAGTGAAATAAACAAGCAAGAATAGACAGAAAAACTCTGAAAAAGTAATAAGGATGTATTACAGAAGAAAAAAAATTATTATAATAAAGTTTAATTTATTATTGTAGGATCAAGAATTAAAACAGCATGATACCGGCACTTGAATAGATTACTGCACCACAATAGAAAGCAAAGAAATAAATACAAATCTAGAGAGGAATTTAGTTTTTGCCAAAGATGATATCTCAATTTTGTAGGGAAAAATTAAGTAAACGGCCAGAGAAGTCAGAGGTACCCATCTCTAAAAACAAACAAAAAACAGTGGATTCACATCACATACATTACTCAAAATAGATTACACAAAGATAAAATAGTAAGTATTTTAAATATAAACATTGCAACCATAAAAGTTCTATAAGAGGGAACATTCTCTTATAACCTTTGATCAGGAAAGGCTTTTCTAGCTATGACATAAAACCCAAAAGCTATAAAAAAATTTGTTAAGTTTGGCTACCTAGTTTTTTTTTAACTGCAAAACAAAAAGTATCATATACAAAGTTCTTTTTTTAAAAAAAGACAAATTAGAAAAAAGTACTATTGATTTATGTTACCAATTAAGGATTAATTTCTCAAAGATACAAATAACTCATAAATTAATTAAAAATACAATATGCCAGTAGAAAAATGGGCAAAGGAGCAATTCGCAAAAGATACAATTAACTAGCTCTCAAAAAACATAAGAAGACATTTAATCCACTCATAATAAGAGACTTGCATATTAAAAATACACCAAGAAATCATGTTTTATGTATCAGATTATCAAATATCAAAAAGTTTGATAACACACTCTATTGATACCCACGTGGAGAAATAGGCACAACCATGTACAGCTGGTGAATACAAACTGGTTCAACCTCTGTGGAGGCCAATTTGTCAATATTTCACAGTTAGACATCTATACACTCTTTGACCCTGTGATATCACTTCTCAGAATTAATTCTAAAACGCAAACTCACACACTCAAAATGGCTTTATAGTTTTACACAGTGTGACTAACCATAAAGTTTGGAAACAACCTAAATGTCACCAACAGGGGACAGGTTAATGCATAACCATGCAGCCATTTTAAAAACACTTAGGAAACTATATATTTATATAAAAATTTTTCCAAGATAAATTGTTAAGTGAAAAAGAAAGATATTTGATCTTTCTGGAAAATGACAAGGTGTACATAGCATTTTACCATTCATGAATGAATGGGTTTGGAGGTGAGGAGAATGTGTGTGCGTGTGTGTGTCTGTGTGTGTGTGTTGTACACATGAATGTACATACACACATATACATATATGTAACATATTATATATGTGCATATGTATACACGAATATATTTATATTCATTTTTTTCTTGTATGGATAAAATAGTTCTGGATAAGACATCTCCAGAGAGCCATTCAAGAAACTATTAGATTGGTGCAAATGTAATTGCATTTTTTACCATTGAAAGTAATGGCACCAACCTAATGTGTTTGCAGCAACCTAGTAAAAATTATTTTGATATGTGGAGAGGGAGATTGTAAGCCTAGAGAATAATGGCAGGTAAGACTTGTAGTCTCTATACTACAATACTTGTAGTCTCTATACTTGTTGAAATTTAAACTGTGTAAATGCACTAACCTACATATATGTGTGTCTGTGTTTATATCAATGTATATATTAAATAAATAAATATAAACTATATATGTATATGCCTGCATATACATACATGTGAAACATACAGAATATTAATAGTAAGTGCTTCTGTTTGGTGTGATTACTGGTAATTTTACTCTGCTATATTTTCTGGGTTTTCTACAATAATGTTACATTATAATTACATAACTATAAATGTCATATTTAAAAGATTACAGGGATCCTGGTATACTAAAATAAAGCTCAATATGAGAATCAGACAACCTGGGTCTCATCCCAGATCCAACAGTTACCAGCTGGGTGCTATTTATCATGTCTTTTAACTTTTCTACCATACATGATAAAATGGGGACAATGCTGGTTTTCCTGTATTCATGGGAAAAATGAAGTGAGAAAATTATTTGAAAGTGTTTATTAATTATGGTGCTAAAGAATTGTGTGGTAATACTATAGTAAATGATGTAAGAAGCATTGCTGAAGTATTAGATTTCTCTGTTTCCTGCTTAAGATTCAAATTGGCCAGTGAGTTGAGCAAAACTAATTAGGGTCTCAAACTACTACAAGGCAATTGAATCCTGTCCTCCACTGTGACTTCCATTTGGAAAAGAGAAAGCAGAAAGAACAAGTTAAGAAGGTTCTACAGGATCACTCTAAAGGAAAAAAATTCTCACCCAGGGAGACAGCATTGCCCCTTGTTCTCCTAAAGTCAATAAGCCACATCCAATTCTACCCACTCCATTTTACCAGGACCAATTTGTTTCTGCTGCAAAAACAGATTGCACTATAAATACTGGTGCTTTGGGTACATCTGCTTTGTTGTCCATACACAGAAAAATCTGAATGGACCCAAAGCCAGATCTGGCACTCGCCTGAGAGATTTTCCTTCCCACCCTACACCTAACACACACACATGTGCATACACATGTACACACGTTTATCTCACTATTTAAAAAATAGTATGCATAGGGTTACTGGAGAAGAGGCTGAAACCATGAAACAATTATAGTTATATCAGTAGGAATGGGGGATTGGAGCTCAGCACTGCTTGTAAAACAGTATATTGTTTCAACAAAAACAAGGCCAAAAGATCAAAAACAGTTCTGAATCAGTGTCCAAAAAGCTCCATTTTTAAGTAATGGTTTCAAAAGATTTTTTCCTTTAACATCTGAGGCAACAAACCAGACATGGCTAAGCGCAGCTGGATTCCCCTCATGCTGGCCAACTTGCTGGCTGTCTTACTGTTGCTTTTTTTTAGGCATCGGGATCTTTCAAAATGTGTAAAGCGAAAACCCTAGCCCTGGTGAGTGCTAGGAAATTCATCCACGGAAGGTCAGGGGCTCACGCACTCCTATCTGCTGCACCGCTCAGCAGAGTGCTGCGCAAGGGCAGTTGCAAAAGCCTAGAAATAAATGAAAAAAACACACACACATTTAATTGTTTCGAGTTTTTTTCCTTTTAGTTTTTAAATACCATACAGAACCCTTTAGGAGAATCAGGATGGGGTTAAAAAAAAAATCAGTCCCTCTGAAAAAAAATTACTGTGCCTCGTTTTTTCTACTGCATAGAGTTCCTGAAAGAATTCAATGTAATTATTCCGGAAAAGTATTGCGCACAATGCCTAGGACATAATAAGCATTCAATAAATGGTAGTTGTTATTTTGCTTCTTATTAGTGGTGCCACAACAAAAATTACTAACTGGTGCTTGAACACCTTGAAAGAGTTAATGTACTTCCTTAAGCACCTACCCTCAGCATCTTAGTACCATAGAGACTTGGGAACTCTGGAGAATTAAACTCTCCAGATAGCAAGCACTGTGTAGCTTCTTGTCTCAAGTTCAGAAAACTCTGCCTCTCAGCATGGACTGTCAATGTGTGCTTCAAAAAAACTTATGCAAGCAGGCCAAAACTAGGTCTTCTGTCTTGTAGTGAAGGATGCTGATGGGTTGGTATGTTGCATTCGATTTTTATTAGACTGGCTCTTCTCTTCCTGCGTTCCAGCTCATCCCTGAGGGTCAACAGACGGGTGGGCAATGCAGGAGTAGCACGGAACACACTGCTTTTTTCGGCATCTTAACACTTCTGACAGATGAAAAGAATAAGCCTTAAACTGGCCCTTCATTGTAGACTGTGTCTTCAACAGTACATACTTCATTTTTTCCAGAAGTACAACCAAATGACCTATTGGTGAATGTTTTAGGGAACAGCTCATAGCAAGAAGAAAACTAAAGGCATATTTGAGTTTATAGAGATACCTAATTTTCCATCCCTGAGAGATGTTCTTCTTTATCTCCATGTATGTTATTCATCAAGGCATCCTGACATTATTTACTGGAAAGTAATGTCACTGTTTACCAGAAAACTAGCTTAATCTGCTACTCATTGTTTTCATCAGTTAAATAAAACTGACCTTTCATCTTTAGCATTGTGCTTCCAACAAAACGTTGCCAAAATCACTAATGATCTGTACTCTTCAGACAGCTGCAAGACATTCTCCATGAGCTAAGGAATGGTGGTATCGTCACCCCATTCAGAGATAGGAGGGATCAGCCTTGCAGGCCATGTTAACAGGTTGTCATTCAAACCAAGCCGTTAGGATCCAGAGGAAAGACTAAGTGAAGGTAAAAACTTGGGAAATAAAATACGCAAACCTGGTATAGAAATCATGGATTAAAATCCCCTAAATCAAGGGCATCAAATCATTAAGACTGAACTGACAAAGCTCAGGATCAAGGGTAGATTAACAATCAGTTGATAAAATCAAGTTTTATAGAGTTTCACACCATAAAATTAGTATAGATATTACACAGTGGAACATGATTTACCCTAATCAGTGTTCTTTAGTCATCAAGACTAGGCAAAGACCTGTCAGCTGTCCTCTTCATGTAGAATGATATCAACACAATACGTAGTTTTATTTTACTGCTCACATTGATGAAGGTGCTTATGTGAACTTCAGTTCATTCTCAGTTTATCTCTAAAAGACAAAACCTTACCCATTCACAGGTTATATGGTGGTTATTCTCAACTTAGATCTAACACCCCAAAGCACGCTATCAGCATTCTCACATAGTTCAACCAAATTGCAAAAGTAAACATATTTAATGTAAACAGGTAAGTTCTCCAATCTTGGGTTTTTGCCTGACGCTTTTGCTCACCCACCATCCATTGATCCAACCTTCCTGAAATAACAGTACCTTGATTCTCCTTTGAGAAATCATCTCTTCCCACTCCTATCCATGTATTTTAGTTTGTATTTCAAATTAAATACACAAAAATTTTCAATGCAGTTAAAATTTAGAAAAGAAAAAAAAACTAAATTTGGGCTGTTTAATAGGAGGATAGTTAAAGAAACTGTAGGTCATCCACTTAGTATAGTTTCCTCCTGTTTCATCCATGTTGTCACACACGATTCCTTTTTTTTTTTTTTTTTTTGAGACAGAGTCTTGCTCTGTCACCCAGGCTGGAATGCGGGGTGGAGTGGGGGGGGCGGTGATCTTGGCTCACTGCAACCTCTGCCTCCCAGGTTCAAGTGATTCTCCTGTCTCAGCCTCCTGAGTAGCTGGGATTACAGGTGTCTGCCACCAAGCCGGCTAATTTTTATATTTTTAGTAGAAACAGGGTTTTGCTATGTTGACCAGGCTAATTTCAAACTCCTGACCTCTAGTGACCCACTTGCCTCGGCCTCCCAAAGTGCTGGGATTACAGGCATGAGCCACTGCGGTAGTCTCTCCTTTTTAAAGGCTGAATGGTATCCCATTATATAGAGTACACACACACACACACCACAATTTCTATATCCACTCATTAGAATATAGAATTGTGGACACTTAGGTTGGATTCATATCTTGGCTATTATGAATAAAGCTGCCAGGAACATGGGGGTGCAGATAAATTTATGAGGTGCTGATTTCATTTCCTTTTATTATTTACCCAGCAGAGGGATATGCGTGTGGTCATATAGTAATTCTATTTTTAAATTTTTTTGAAACATCCATATTGTTTTCCATATGGCTACACCAATTTACATTCACAGCAGCAGCACACAAGAATTTCCTTCTCTCCATGCCCTCACCAACACTTATCTCTTGTCTTTTTTGTAATAGTCATCTTAATAGGTGTGAAATATTTCATTATGGGTTTTATTTGCATTTCCCTGATGATAGTTATAATGAGCACATTTTCATGTACCTGTTGGTCATTTTTATGTCTTCTTTATAAAAATGTCCATTCAGATTCTTTGCCTATTTTTAATCTAGTTTTTTGTTTGTGTGTTTGTTTGGGTTGGGGGCAGTTGCTATCGAAATGAGTTCTTCATATATTTTTGATATTAACCACTATCAGTATGTGGTTTGAAAATATTTTCTTCCAGTCTATAGGCCACCTTTTCATTTTGTTGATTGTTTTCTTTGGTGTGCAGAAGCTTTTTGGTTTGATCTCCTACTTGTTTATCTTTGCTTTTGTTGCCTGAACTCTGGCACTATATCCAAAATTTATTGCCAGGGTCAATATCAAGGAGATTTCCCGCTATGTTTTCTTCTAGAAGTTTTATGGTTTCAAGCCTTATGTTTAGGTCTTTAGTCCATTTTGAGTTTATTTTTGTGTATAGTGTTAAGACAAAGGTTCAATTTCATTATTTTGCATATAGATACCAGTTTCACAACACCATTTATTGAAGAGACTAACATTTTCCCATTGTGTCTTCTTCATGGTGTCCTTGCTAAAAACTTAAAATTGACTATAGATGCTTGAGTTTATTTTGGGGTTTTCTCTTTTTCTCCCATTGGTCTATGGTCTCTTTTTATGCCAGTACACTACTGTTTTAATTTCTATAGCTTTGTAGTATAATTTGAAATCAGAAAGTGTGATGTCTCCAACTTTGCTTTTCTTTCTCAAGACTGCTTCAGCTATTTGAGGTCTCCTGTGGTTCAACACAAATTTTAGAATTGATTTTTTTTCTATTTCTGTGAAAAATGCCATTGGAATTTTAATAGGGATTGCATTGAATCTGTGTATCTGCTTTGGGTAGTATAGACATTTTAACAATATTAATTGTTCTAGATCACAAATATGGGATATCTTTCCATTTATTTGTGTTTTCAATTTCCTTCATCAATGCTTTAGAGTTTTCAGTATACAGATCTTTCACCTCCTTGATTAAATTTATTCCTAAGTATTTTATTCTTTTTGATAGAATTGTTTTCTTGATTTCTTTTTCAGATAAGTCATTATTGATATAAAGAAATGCAATTGATTTTTGGATGTTGATTTTATTTACTGCTACTTTAAAATACTGCATGATCTTGTCTATATGTAGAATCTTTTAAAAAGTTGAATACATAGAAACAGAGAGCAGAATGGTGATTACCAGAGGTGGGAAGCATCAGGAAAGGGAAAGCTATAGGTCATAGTGTACAAACATGTAGTTAAGTAGGATCAATGAGTCTGGAGAACTATTGTACAGCAGGAGGACTAGAGTTAATAATACTGTACTTTAAGAATTTGCAAACAGAGTAGATTTTATGTGCTCTTATCACACACAGAAATGAGGTAACTATGGAAGATTATAGATATATTAATGTGTTTACTTTTAGTAAACATTTCACTCTCTCTACATATATCAAAACATGTTGTACACTTTAAATATAGACATAAAATAATAAAGAAAAATTTGAGTAACAGAATTTCTAACTTTTTTCAAAATGGTTTGTTACTACATGCACTATAATTTTAGTGCTTTCTAAAAACTTTAACACCATAAACAGTGTGTGATATTATTTGGTGTCAATGTTTAATTTCTACAGAAAATCAACAAAATATTAGCAATTTTCTGCTACAATTTCTGCCAAATGAAGACAATTCTATTGTATTCATATTCATGAATAATTATCAGAATGCTAGACATCACCATGCCAAAACTGAATTACATACATTCCATAATGTTATGCCAATATTTTTTCTTAACATTTGTAAAGTCTATTCTTCAGCATTTCTATATATATGTCTTACAAATTAAATTTTAGTATACATATTTAGTATTATGTTTATGTGTATTACAGTTTCTTTACATTTACTAAGCATATCTGATAAGTGTTGCCAATTTTTATACTAATTCTCATTCTTCAGTGGGTTTGTCTTATTCCCCCAAAGTTTGCAATGCTGACAAAATACAGAATAGTAAGTAGTAGAATAAATAACTTGAATCTAGTGATTAATTTCACTATTTGGAATAAGTAATATAGAAAAAGTTTTACCATATATTTGTAATATCTTTCTGAAGCTTAAATTTTGTACTAAGGTGGTTAAATTTCTGATAGGACAATAACATTGCATAACATTCAAATTACACAACTACATACTTGGAGCCACAGAGAGTATGTTCAGTTTAATGAATTCTTCTATTTTGTCTTACAATAAAAGAAGTTATAGAGCATCCAAAAAATATTATGCAGAATTAAAAAGAATGGGAGAAATCTGTATGTACTAACAGGTAACAACCTCCACAATTATCATTAAGGGTAAGAGTAAGCATATAATAATATGTGTGGCTTAATCTAATTTATGAAAATGTGTTATAAATACAAATGTAAATGCACAAAAATTATCTCAATAGATATTCACTGAATTAATAACGATGATTACCCCTGGCTAGAGGAAGGAGAGGTGAAGGGGAACATTAGCTTAAATTACATTATTCTATATTAATTCTTAAAACTAATAAGATACTATATTATTTGAATTCTATATTATTTAATTCTTATAATAAGCATGATATAAACATGTAAGAGTTTAAAAATTTTCATGAAAATGGTATGAGATAAAAAATGAAGTCTTTTTATAAAAGTGAATTATGTCCTAAAACTTTTGGGAAACACTTTGTTAACAAAAGTAGTGTCTGTTAATGAATTTGTGGGCCTAGCTGTGTTATATTCTCTTCAGACATAGATAAATGAAAAAAGTGAGTTTTCAGCATGTAACTCACTCACTGATGAAGCAATATAGTATGTCTTTAAACTGCTCAAATAAAGCTGACACCCTCCTTGCTCCAATCACAAGCCCATGCCAAAGTAACTATTGTTGTTAGTGTAAGATATTTCCTTGCAGATTTACAAATAAGTATATGAGCATGGAAATACGTGTAGCTTAGCTGTATCTTTTGATTCCTCAGGTGAATTTTCAACATTTGCTTTCCGGGTCCTCAAACTCCAGGAAATATGTATCAGCCTTTCCAAGTGGTCCTCGCATAGCCTCTCTCACATCAAAGAAATAATGTCCTTAATTTTTAACTGTAAACTTTTAATTCTTTTACACCCTGAGTTACATCGAAATCTCAAGGGTGACAGAACTGGTTAGTCCTTTATGGATGACCCAAGCCCTAATTTTGGAAAGTGGAAGCAATTGCCACCTATTCTTGGGACCTCACCCAGAGCGAAGAATGAATTGCATGGTTTTAATTACAGATTGTCAAAATTTTAAAAGGAATTTTAATATGTTGTTCCCATATTTAGTCACTTTGCTTAACTATCTTATTGGTTTTAAGAGTTTTCAGTTACTTCTGTTGGATTTTTAATATAAAAAGTCATTTTGGACATACATGATAATTCTTCCATTCTTACATGTTTTATTTTTTTTTCTTGTTTTAGTGCATTGGTTAAAATTTCCAGCACAAAGTTTAGAGTCTCAGTGATAACAGACATCCTTGTCTTTTTGCTAACTTAATTAGAAATGCTTCTAATGTTTGCCCATTAAGTATGATGTTTGCTCTAGATTTACGTTAGTTACTCATCAAAAATTTTTAAAAATCTATCTTATTTTTAGATGACTAGAAGTGTTTATGATTTACTGGTGGCTAGATTGTGTCAAATACCTTTTCAACATCCCTTGGAGATAATTGAAATGGTCTTGTTTAATTACTCTATTTTTTATTATTTGCATAAATTTAATCAGCCTATTAATGTACTAAATTACATGGGCAAAATTTTCTTGTATGGCATCACCTTTGAGTCCTTGTATAACTTTACTGAGTCATGTGCTTTATCTTTTTAATAGAGTTCTGTTCTATTCACTGACATTTCAATTTAAAATTTTTGCTGTGTATTTTTAATTAAGAACAACTTATACTTCCCTTATCTATTGTTTCCCTTTCAAAGTTTTTGAAGGTTGGTAAATGAGTCATATAGGTTTCTAAGTTTTTATGTTCTGGAATAGCTTGTGAATTAGGAACCATTTTCAAATTAAGGTCCAGACATAATTTTAAAGGGTACAAGCCATTGGGCGGCATGGATTTTTATACTTCGTCTATGCAAGGACGGGGTACCTTTAAAATATTTCTAGTTTACCCACATGTCTTGAGCTTTCTACTTTCACAAAAAAAAAAAAAAAAAAAAAAAAGCCGTTGCTTGTATCTATTATATTAACAAGGAGGTCTGGGCTTCTGATTAGAAGTTTAACATCCTAAACTACATACTCTTAAATAGTATATGCCTGATCAGAATACTAATCACGCCTTAACTGTAGATTAAAATCAACTCATAATTTTCACAGTGGTTAGGCAGTAAAAGTAAGTTACAGATAAGATAACAAGAAAGAATAAGAAAATAGCAATTTCGTAATTTCTTATTAAGTTCCTTTCTTATACAAAGAAAGGTCTTCACCTTGCCTCACCTTCCAACCACTACCACGTTGCCCTACTTTTTTAGAGAAACATCTGAAGAGCTGACTTCTCTTGTGGCCTTTCAGCCCTCACCTCTCCCTCATTCTTTATTTCCCCTGGTCTAGCCTCCGCTTTTACCTAGCCTCTGGGATAGCTCTTATTAAAATCACAGTGCAAATATTTGATCTTCCTTCTCCCTCCTTTCTATATATCATTTTACTTTTCAAGTTTTCCACCTAACTTTCTAAGCATTTCTTTTCAGTCTCCTTTGCTGACTCAAATGATCCTTCATAATTTTAAAGTTTGCTTACTTTATTAGCCCATCTTAAATTATTTCATCCACAATTGTCTTCAATTACCATTTATATCCAATATCCAAATATATACATCCAATTCTAACTTCTCCAGGCTTCAGACACTAATACCCAACTGCCTACTTCACATTTCTCTTCAATGTCAAAAAACCAAACCTCAGCATCACAAAATATACCCATGTAACAAATCTCCACGTGCTCCCCTTGAATCTAAAACAAAAGTTGAAATTTTTTTTTTAAAAAAAGCACTTCAAACTTAGCATACTTCAATTGGAATTTATTATTTTATTCAAAACAATGTCTTCTCCTAGTGATTTTTATTTTATTAAATGGTTCTACTATCTGCTCCCATCCATGCTAGCCTGAATTCTGGAAGTCACCTTTAACACATTCCCTCTCCCAGGCCATTGTTGACTCTAGTTCCTTGATGTGTCACTTGACCCTGTCCATTTCTTTACATCTGCATTGCTACTATTTTAGTCCAAGTCATCCTTACCACTAACCTGAATTCTCGCAATTCCCTACCAGTTTTGCCAGGTAATTCAGTCTCTTATGCTTTAAAACTGAGTCTGCTTTATGTAATGCACCACAAACTGCTAATTGCCTTCACAATTTATTTTGCCCTTCAAGAAAAAGCTGATTTTATTTGTGACGCTATAAAAAGATCACATTTCTCAGCCTCTTGGAGCTAAGTATGGCTTATATGGATAAGTTCTGGTCAGTAAGATGCAAACCTAATAATGTATGAGACTTCCAGAAAGACCTTTTAAAGAGAAGTGTTCAATTGAAGATGGCACCTCCTTTATCTCTGTCCACTTTGCCCTTCTTGGTGTCTGGAACACAGGTATGTGGCCAATGTCCCAAAAGCATTGCTGAGATCCCATACCAGAATTGTCCAGCGGAGCCCATTCTGAATTCCTGACCCACAGAAGCCATGATTGATAGTAAAAACGGATCACTCTTGTTTTAAGCCATTGTGTTTGGGAGTGATTTTTACACAGCAAGAGAGGACTGGAACATTATTCACTGATTAGGTGGAGGGCTTTTTGAACAGGTGTATGATGTTCTATGCTCCCCTTGAGAAGGCAGCAATGATGCCATCTGCTCCGGGATTCTCCCAAAAACTTACATAGTACATTCATTACCCTCCTTTTTTTTTTCAGGAATCCTCTGTGGAGGAGGAGCCAAGGTGCTGAGCGTTTTCCAGAGACCCACGATGTTTAAGTTTCTAGCTGCTTCCTTTCTCATCTCCTTGTTCTCTCTAGGGAAACATGATGTTACTCCCTTTTCATTGAAACCAGTTCTTACATTCTTACGTCCCTGAGCAGATTCTTTCCAATCTGCTGTTAATGAGTGAACTTTATGCTCTCTTCCTTTGGGTTTGGACTTGATATTTCCAGTAAAAGACCTTTATCCTCTAGCCTTTTGAGTTGAAAGCCATGACTTTTATAGTTTTTGTCTCTGCTATATGTTTACGAAAGTCAATGTAGTAAAAATGGTTAAGACGCTAAATTTTATGGTATGTGTTTTAAACCATAATAATAATAATAACACATAACAACTAAAAAACTCAACATAGAAACTCAAAAGCCAGGATCTGAAGTGTTTATTCTCTATGTATCAAACTTTCCTGAGAACAGTGTATATGGAAAAATAGAGAAGCAAAAATAACTGAAAAGTGAAATATGCAATTTACCTGTTACACTCTTTAAGTAAATTAGAATTGAAATTAGAATAAAATTCAAAACATTGAACCTGACCTATAAAAGCCTGCATAACAGGGCCCTGGCTTACTCTAACTTCATCCTGAATCATCCCCCTTCACTCAGAACACTCTAGCTACCTTGGATTCCTTTCAGAGTTTTTGGTGTGGCATGCTTCTTCTAGCCTTGGAACACAGTTTCCTCTGCCTATTTCATTCTTCCCCTATATCTCACTTCCTCAGAGATGCCTCCATGACTACTAGACAAGGGAAATGTTGTCCCTTTAAATGCTTATTTAGCAATCTTTATTTCTATGAGAGTAAATAATTAACTATGTAAATAGTGGCTTAATCTTTACTTCCCTTTCTAATCTATGAGCTTTGTGAGGATAGGTCACTAAGTCTATCCTATTTACCACTGTATCACCAGTGTCTATCACAATACTTTATGTACAATAGCAAATGAATAACCAGTTATTAAATGAATGAGCACATCTGTGAATGAATTAGTAGGTCACTTTGCAGTTCTTGGATCATACCAGGGGTTGGATTTCAGGATGTCTAAGTTCATTCTAACTTTAAAATTACATGTTTTATGATTGTATTTCCATTTCAGTAAGGATCGTTTATCACAGACCTAGCCCATGCATATAACAGTGCAAATTCTGACCCATGTGAAGTTTACATTGTGCAGATGTTCTCACTGGTATTTGCCTTTCCAGATGCTTAGTTGATGCTATGACTGCAAATATAATAGGAGATTGAATGCACAACTGAGAGGATCAGACAAGGTCATGTGGTGATGAAGATCCAAAGGAGACAGGGATCCCAATCATGGTCCTCTTGCTATTGGGAAGCATTGATTGTTTGATCGTCCAAGGTATAAAACATTTTAGGCTCTTGTTCATCACAATAAACTGAACATATAAAATAGTGTCTGAAATAGAGTAATTGTTCAAAAAATATTTGATGAATGAATGAATAATTGAGCGGTCTCTTGCTAAGAAACATGCACATGCAGCCCATTCAAATATGTTTGTAACCAAGCAGAGCATGATGGTGCATGCCTGTAGTCTCAGCTACTTGGGAAGCCAAGGTGGGAGGATTGCTTGAGTACAGGACTTTGGGTCCAGCCTGGGCAACATAATGAGACCTGTCTCAAAAAATAAAAAAAAGTTTGTAACCAATCAACCTCACCCTACCTACCACTAAGGGAGTATGATCTATGGGTCTCTAAAAACTAATTCTGGATGCCCTGCCCCAAGTGAAACTGCTTTAAGGAAAATGTACTGACCCAACCGAAGAAGGATCCAATTGAAATTTCAGTTAAGGACTTTGGCAGAATTGCCAGCCATCAAGCTGAAAGGGACCCAAGGTGTTTAGGTGTAATATTTGTACCTGGTAAACTTCAGAAGTAGGATCTCTAATGCTGGGTTTTTCAAAATGGGCCACTAACTGCTACAAGAGAATCAAACTGGAGCAGCACAAATAGGGAAGACGCTGGGAGATTAAATAGCCTAGCACGTCCTCAAATTCTATCATTTGAAAATGGCCTTAATTGGAGTCTCTTTTTAAAGTGTAATTCCTAAGTGGAGTAATAATACTCTCTGAGTAGCCAGTCGGGAGTGAGCTGGCAACAGGCACTTTTTTCACACAGCTCAAGTAACTAGAGGGACCAAGTGCAAATTCTAACACTCACAATATTACATGGACCGTGGCCAATTTTTCATGGATTTGATTCCATAAAAATGAGTTTTGGCAGTTCAGGACAGTAAAATATTGTTTCCTTGTTCTTAAAGGAGATTAATTCTGGGGAAACCTTCTTTTCTTCTTCCACCAGCCTCCTTAAATTTCAACCTCTCACATGCCCAATGAAGAAATGCTTATATAGATTTGTGCTGAACCTCAGAGGTCACAGTTCCCTTAATTTCATCATTCTAATGGGGTGACAATGAGCAACCTTGTTCTTGAGTGAAAAGTTCAGGTTTTCTGAGATTTGCTGATCCATGATAATAATTACCTAGCATCCCAGAGCTAGAGCCAGAAATTGGATAAATTCCAGAAGGCTGCTTGGAGGCTTTCTAATCCTAGTCCTAGCCTCAGTGGGCACTTCTGGGCTCTAAGAATGAAAGCAAGCAAAGGAAGACCAACTGCTTTTCTTGGAGAAAAGAGAAATGTTTCCATAGGAGAGAAACTGAGGTCCTAGGACACAGACTACATGGATATGAAACAAAACAAAGAGATCCCAAATACTAAAAAGGAAGCAAAAAGGGAAAGGATAAGTGATACTCAAGTCAAATTTCTCTGAAATAAAGCACTAGAAAAAAAGAGCATGATGATTCCTGAAGGATCTAGGACCAGCAATACCATTTGACCCAGCAATCCCATTACTGGGCATATACCCAAAGGATTATAAATCATTCTACTATAAAGACACATCCACACATATGTTTATTGCAGCACTATTTACAATAGCAAAGACTTGGAACCAACCCAAATGCCCATCAACGATAGACTGGATAAAGAAAATGTGGCACAGATACATCGTGGAATACTGTGCAGCCATAAAAAAGAATAAGTTCATGTCCTTTGCAGGGACATGGATGAAGCTGGAAGCCATAAATAGGAAGCAGCACAAATAGGGAAGACACTGGGAGATTAAATAAAATCTCAGCAAAATAACACAAGAACAGAAAACCAAACACTGCATGTTCTCACTCGTAAATGGGAGTCAAACAATGAGAACACATGGACACAGGGAGGGGAACATCACACACTGGGGCCTGTCGGGGGTGGGGGACTAGGCGAGGGAGAGCATTAGGACAAATACCTAATGCATGCAGGACTTAAAACCTAGATGATGGGTTGATAAGTGCAGCAAGCCACCATGGCACATGTATACCTATCTGACAAACCTGCAGTTTCTGCACATGTATCCCAAAACTTAAAGCAAAATTTAAAAGAAAGAAAGAAAGAAAAGAGAAGAAAAGAAAAGAAAAGAAGAAGGAGAGATGGCCCAAGTGTAACTGGATGAAAAAAAGTTACTGGGACCCAGAAAAGTCTCTAAGAGAAAGAGGCATTTTCTCACAGGCATAAAAATGATTCCTCCAGAGAGGGACAGAACCCAGGAAACTATTGTAATTCCAAGCCACAAGTAGTAAGCTCACAGTAAAAACAAGCAGAAAACTGCCCTATGAATGCTAGGAGAGCTGTATTAAGTATACCCAAAAAAAAGAAAAAAAGAAAAAAAAAAAAAAGTCAGGCCGGGCGCGATGGCTCACGCCTGTAATCCTGCCACTTTGAGAGGCCGAAGTGGGCGGATCACCTGAGGTCAGGAGTTGAAGACCAGCCTGACCAACATGGAGAAACCCTGTCTCTACTAAAAATACAAAATTAGCTGGGCATGGTGGTGCATGCCTGTAATCCCAGCTACTTGGGAGGCTGAGGCAGGAGAATCGCTTGAACCCGGAAGGCGGAGGTTGCGGTGAGCGGAGATTGCCCCATTGCACTCCAGCCTGGGCAACAAGAGTGAAACTCATCTCAAAAAAAAGAAAAAAAAAATTTTTTTTGGACAGATTTGAGAAGGGAAGGCTGGGAAAACCAGTGAAGAATACTTAAAGTATGATTTGTGAGTTTTGAGGCATACAGTCAAAGAGCTAAAAGTATTGCCTAGACTCTGAGGTGACCTGCCCTAGAAAGTCATAGAATTGGACTCTAAGGAAAGCACATGGAGATGAGCCACAGTGAAGGGGTACCAGGAAGAACAATAATAAGTCAACCTAGACCTGGGTTCAATGCCTGTCTCATGGTCAGAAGAGTATCTCCTGTCACTCCTGTACTCAGAGGCCTCCTAAAGCTCTCATTTCACTTAAAGTCAACACCTCAGATCAGACCACACCCTCTTAGACCTGTCCCACCCCTTCCTCTTCCCTCTCTGCTTTATCTCCTACCACTCCCTTCCCTTGCACACTCCACTCCTACCACACCAGCCTCCTTCTGCTCCTGCACACTCTCCTTGCAGGGTTTGGCTCTTTTTGTGCCCCTCTTCCTGGAATACTCTTCCCTAGATGTGTGCAAAGCTCTTCCTTATTTCCTGGAGAACTCTTCTTGGATATTTCCTTTTCAGCCAGGCCTTCCCTGACCACCCTACTTTGAAGTGTGACAGGCTGACCCAATCCCCACGCCTTCCTCCATACCTCTCTGCTTTTACTTTTCTTCCTGGCACTTTTCATGATCTGATAGACATATGCTTTAGCAATGTGTGTTTCTTGTCCATCTCCCTCCAGTAGAATGGATGCTCTTTGAGGGCAGGGTTATTTGCCTGTTTGCTCTGTGAATTATCCAGGGCAAAGAAAAAAGATGCTCAAAATATACTTGTCAAATATATTGAAAGATGTTTTTAAATAATGAAAGCTTTTAGCAGGCCTGGAATTGATTCATGCCATAGCTTTCTCTATGGGAGATACCATCTAACAAAATCTAAAGAATTTTACTAGAAAAACAAACAAAAGTGTGGGACTAAACGCAAAGCACAAGTAAAAGCAAGAAAACTGTTCTCTCCCAGCCCATAGCTCTAGCTCTGTATGTGTTGGAGAAGAAAAAGGTTTAGCTGTTGGAACCTCAAATAAGCTTCGCTAGAGGAAGAAGGAAAGAGCACATGGGAAGAAAACATTGGATGCATACTCCAGTGTTGCAGAGAAAGACACAATAGAAAGAAAGCCTCCTCAAGATCTAAAATATTCAAACCTTGAGGAAAGGAAAAGGATGCATGAGTTACTAATCACTGAAACCATGTTATCAGTAGACAAGGAATGTATTCTATTATTCTGCCTACTTTTATACACATTTGAAATTTTCTATTTAAAAAATGAGTTTTAAAAAAAAGTAGAGGAAGGGTAGTGCCCTGAGAAGCACCTGGCAGAGAGGTACTGGGAGTCACCAACCTCCCAGGGACATAATCTCCAGGAGCAAGGACAACAGCTCCAATTCATGAATCCGCTGAGGATGATTCTCAAGCTGAACAAATGTGGGCACAGAGACACCTTCTATCTAAAAAATCCCCATGAAGCAGCCAGCGTGACTCAAAGGAAAGAATGGATGCCATGTTACTACTCATGGACCTCAGTAGATAGTGCTCATCTCGGGTGCCAGAAACTGGATCTCAAAGGAAGCTGATAGACAAAAAGATTGGAACATTGCTTAAGACAATAACAAAAGCAGAAACAAAGCATACCTCACATAAGATCTGGTGACTGGGGCTGGTTCTAAACTTCATAAAGAGTCATTATTCTCAAAGGCTACTCTCTGAGAGAAGAAACAATGCTCATTGGTAAAAGACCCTGCACTCCATACAGTCCTTGCTCTCTTAGAAGACAGTCCCTTATATGAAATGGATCATGGGTTCTGGACAACTAACTGACAGAGTCTAACTACCTCTGAAGGAGCTGAAACCATGTTTTTTTTTTTTTTTTTTTTTTCCAGCAACATTCCTTCCCTTAGATGGCCATTGGTACTTGGCTCTAGCAATGTAATTTTGCCTGGAATAACTGATAAAGGCTAGGAATTACTTTGTTTCCTGAATATGGTGGGTGTGAGGCCCCTACTGTGATAAACGTGCCTGTCTTTGAATTCTTTTCATAGGAGAGCAATTTACAGACTTGGCGTTGAACTGGGTCAGCTTCACAAGTCCTAAAGGAACTCTGCCCACTGCAGAGATACTCAGCCCAGGCAGCATCTGCTGAAAGAATTCCAGCTGCCCCTGCCCACTCTGCAAACAAGAGCCCCTCAACAGCAGAATAAAAAATCAGACAAGGGTGAGTTTCAGGCTTAAATTGCTTTTAACTAATCAGGGCAAGATAATTTGATGCTGCTCTTAATTCCATTAGACTTGAAAGTTTGGGGTCTTTACCTTGCAAAAGGAATTAATTTGAGGGCCTTCATTATTTCCAGGCCAATTGATAATAAGAGCTTTTCAAATTCCAGCTTGGAAAGCTTCTATTGTGTTGGCATTTTATTATTAATGTGTATTTATGCATTTTAATATTGGAGTGTCTTAATGTTTCATTTATCCTATGGCAGAATCTCCATGTCTATATTTTACACATGGCTGAATATAAGATGGGATTGGAATGGGTAATATGTTTTTGGCCTTAAGGACAATATGGCATCAAAGTGTATTTTCATAATGCTCTGTTCTGACTCACCTCAGAGCTTTCTGAGGTAAAAATCCTCACTGCTTTCTAGATGTCCCTCAAAGGAAGGGTGTGGTCTCTCATGGGTAAGAAGGACTAACTTGATCAACTACCTGTCTCCTCTCTCAAAGGGAAAGCCACACTCCCATCTTTATCATACACTCAATAGGCAAACTCAATGGATAAAAGGAATTAAAACCTGGGGAACCATGGAGGGAAAAGCCCATTTCCCTCTTTTTATTTCAATGAAAAGGGATTTCTCTAATCACTCCTGGCCTCCCTCTCCTTCTCCCCATGGAGATGGTGTGAGGTACCTGGTCAGTGACACCCAGTCAGTAGCCACAGCTATCATTCCACAATTCTTCACCAGTGGAGCTCATCTCCCAAAGATTCTAAACACAGGAAATGTGCTCCCTTTCCCCTTTTCTCCACTTGTTCCAGGGGAGGCAATGACCTGGCTAAGAGTGCTTGCTCTGCAGATTCAAACTTTCCTTCTGATAGGTTTTTCCAAGGTCTAGATAGTAAATTAGAAAGACTGTTTATGATCCTAAGCTACATCCACTATCACAGCCTTTATCAGTAATAAGGGTCCTTGTTTATTACTCCATCTTTCTCAGGCAGAGAAGGGTGTGTTACATCAGCCCTCAGAGTTCTTTGAGAATTGCTTGAAATAATTCATATGAAGCTCTTATATTGGTGTCTGGGTACAATATGAGTGCTCAAACACTCTGGCAATGCCACCAATGAGCACTCTTATAGTAGGTTTCCATGTGACATGCTCCGTCTGGTAGTAGGTTTTCATGTGACATGGTCCGTCAGCCTTCATGTGTTACTTTACTACTTCTTGCTTTGTTTTCCAGTTATCTGTATTTATGTCATTAGGGTTTATAACTGTCGAGGTCAGAGATCACATCTTCATCATCTTTGCATTATCTGAAGCACCAACTATAATGCCTTATATGAAGAGCATTCTCGATAAATAATTACTTTAAAACAAGATGATCAAAGGGCAGTCCAATGTTTATTACTAACTCTTAAACCTAGAATTCCATATTTAAATAACCTCACAAAGTAGGTCAGCCATTCTTTTGAATCCAGCTGGAGTTTGTTCTTAGACAAAATCCTCAACAATAGAAAAATATGCAGCTTACCACATGGGTGACCTAATTACAGAAAATAAAATCAATCTCAGTGGAATTGACATAGTTGTTTCTCCAGGGAAGATTAAAGCACTTTACAGTTTGCACAACATCTAGGCTCAGAGCAGTCCTGGGAGTAGCTGGATGATCCCTCACAGCTACCTAAACACTGTGTATGCAATGCATTTCCCACTTTGAAATCCTTTCTTTGGTGCTAGAAACTATGTAGATGCTTAATAATATTATTATGAAAAACAATATTTGTTTGAGGTCCCATGGTGAAGCTAAGAAACTGAGCCCAGCTAAGGGTCATATCAAAATCTGCAGTCTCCCTCAGCAAAGCAGGAGAAATTTGTGACTACACATCCACTATGCCAGGCAGTCAACAAGATTTTTTAAGTGTTGCTCAGACAGGTAAGCCTCTATCACAAACCAAAGAAGAAATAAATACATAAAATACTGAGGCAGATATGATCCTTGGCCTTGAGTTGCTGTCTATCAAAAGGAAACAGAAACTTTTCCAAAAATAACACCATATACCACCAAATATGTACAGGTGCATAAAACTACTTGGTTGTATATAGCTACAACACTACATAATGAAGAGAGTTCCCAGGGTCAAAACATACGTGTTTAATCTTCACTTTGCTTTTATTTGTCTGATTAGTATAGTTATTTCCACTGTAGTTGTTCCATTTACAGCTATGTAGTCTGGGGTTTACTCTCTTTTGCCCTTAGTGTTACTATCTGGAAAATGAGATTTTAAAAGGTACCAATTTAATAACATTATGAGGATTAAATAAAATAGTTTATATAAAATGCTCAGCACAGTGTTTGTTACATAGGAAGCTCTCAAAATTGCTGACTGTTGTCTATCTTCTTCTTGCATGTGTCATAAAACTATATTTGTGTATCCTAGTTTATTTTAGTTTTTGTATTCTGATTATAAAAGTCTTATATAGTCCCTGCAGAAATTTTAATAAATGCAGAAAAATATAGTTTGGAAAATAAATCTCATCCATAATTCTATCACCCACAGGTTAAACTATTAACATTGCAATAAATTTCTAATTTCTAAAGTCAGGGATCATATTGTTTCATCTGTGTAAGGTAACTGGCATGTAGTAGGTACTCACTGAGTGGAGGTTGAAAGATCTCATAGTCAGGAACAAGTGTATGACAATAAAGCTATATTTATATACTGTATAAGTAAAAGGGAAACATTCTAAAGGATAATCCCTGGGCTCCTTTCAAAGTAAAAAATCACTCAGAATTAATGGAAAATAAAAAGACAGATTCCCTAGGTTATACATAGGGTAACCCCTAAGCCCCACAACCCAATACAATACTTGCTTGCTCTGCGTAAACTGCACTAATTTACTGTCCTCTGTGTGATGATTCTTATTATGTTCCTATTTTTTTCCTTTTAGTCCTAAATTCTATGACACTGATAGATTGAAAACGACATAAGAGCAGGCATTTGTGGCCTTCTCATCCTCTTGGATTCCCCATTATTTCCTAGTCCCCGACTTTGCACTCAGTGGTCACACACTACGTTTTATGGACTGATAAGCTGAGTTAGCATCTATTCCAGATCACTGACTTATCCTGACCAGGTAGGGACAAGTTTATTTAAATCTCTCAGACTGTAGGGACAGCCCAGTTGATCATTAGTTGTTCCTACTTAGTCTCTTGCATCATATCAAAGTCATTTCTTGAGAAACTGGGCCACTAAGCACCTCAGGTTTGAGTTCCCAAAACTCTTCTTTGCTGGTGCCAAGTGACTCTTCTATAGCAACCTCCTTCATGATCAAGGTAGCATAGAAAGAATGTAGCTTTCTAGGTTTTCTTCTAGGGTTTTTATGGTATTAGGTCTAACATTTAAGTCTCTAATCCATCTTGAATTAATTTTCGTATAAGGAGTAAGGAAAGGATCCAGTTTCAGCTTTCTACTTATGGCTAGCCAATTTTCCCAGCACCATTTATAATAGGGAGTCCTTTCCCCATTTCTTGTTTCTCTCAGGTTTGTCAAAGATCAGATGGCTGTAGATGTGTGGTATTATTTCTGAGGACTCTGTTCTGTTCCATTGGTCTATATCTCTGTTTTGGTACCAGTACCATGCTGTTTTGGTTACCGTAGCCTTGTAGTATAGTTTGAAGTCAGGTAGCGTGATGCCTCCAGTCAGGACATAGGCATGGGCAAGGACTTCATGTCTAAAACACCAAAAGCAATGGCAGCAAAAGCCAAAATTGACAAATTGGATATGATTAAACTAAAGAGCTGCTGCACAGCAAAAGAAACTACCATCAGAGTGAACAGGCAACCTACAGAATGGGAGAAAATTTTTGCAATCTACTCATCTGACAAAGGGCTAATATCCAGAATCTACAAAGAACTCAAACAAATTTACAAGAAAAAAACAAACAACCCCATCAAAAAGTGGGCAAAGGATATGAACAGACATTTCTCAAAAGAAGACATTCATACAGCCAACAGACACATGAAAAAATGCTCATCATCACTGGCCATCAGAGAAATGCAAATCAAAACCACAATGAGATACCATCTCACACCAGTTAGAATGGCAATCATTCAAAAGTCAGGAAACAACAGGTGCTGGAGAGGATGTGGAGAAGTAGGAACACTTTTACACTGTTGGTGGGATTGTAAACTAGTTCAACCATTATGGAAAACAGTATGGCGATTCCTCAAGGATCTAGATCTAGATGTACCATATGACCCAGCCATCCCAATACTGGGTATATACCCAAAGGATTATAAATCATGCTGCTATAAAGACACATGCACACGTATGTTTATTGCGGCACTATTCACAATAGCAAAGACTTGGAATCAACCCAAATGTCCATCTGTGACAGACTGGATTAAGAAAATGTGGCACATATACACCATGGAATATTATGCAGCCATAAAAAAGGATGAGTTTGCGTCCTTTGTAGGGACATGGATGCAGCTGGAAACCATCATTCTTAGCAAACTATCACAAGAACAGAAAACCAAACACCACATGTTCTCACTCATAGGTGGGAACTGAACAATGACATCACTTGTACTCGGGAAGGGGAACATCACACATCGGGGCCTATCATGGGGGGGAGGGGGGAGGGATTGCATTGGGAGTTATACCTGATATAAATGACGAATTGATGGGTACTGGCGGGTTGATGGGTGCAGCACACCAACATGGCACAAGTATACATATGTAACAAACCTGCACGTTACGCACATGTACCCTAGAACTTAAAGTATAATAATAAAATAAAAATAAAAATTAAAAAAAAAATGTAGCTTTCAGAGCCCCACTGCCACGGTTCAAATCCAGGATCCACTGCCACTACTGAATGTTGAGCAAAATACGTCACTCCCCTGAGCCTGTTTTCTTATATGTCTGGTACATGGCAAGAATTAAATAAATATAAATTAGCATTATTAGCAATAGTAGAAGTAGTAATCAAATCAAACCTACTGTCTAGTAACCTAGCAATATCCCAGCCTAGTGTGAGTACTGTCATGAATCAAAGGTTGCAGGTAAACAACCCAAACTGCTACAGGTCACATTTCTTTTTTATTTTTCTTTAAATAATTTCTCCAGAATGTTTACTTTTATCTGTAGATTTTACAACTTCTTCACGGCCCTAATCTTCTTTAAGAATCATCTTCTTGTCTCTGAAAAACTCTTAAGTCTTTTCATTACTATTATTATTATTATCATTATCATACTTCAAGTTCTAGGGCACATGTGCACAACGTGCAGGTTTGTTACATAGGTATACATGTGCCACGTTGGTTTGCTGCACCCATTAACTCGTCATTTACATTACGTATCTCCTAATGTGGAGAGGCCCCAACCCCATGACTGGCCCCAGTGTATGATGTTCCCCTCCCTGTGTCCAAGTGTTCTCATTGTTCAATTCTCACCTGTGAATTAGAACAAGCAGTGTTTGGTTTTCTGTCCTTGCGATAGTTTGCTCAGAATGATGGTTTCCAGCTTCATCCATGTACCTGCAAAGGACATGAACTCATCCTTTTTTATGGCTGCATAGTTTTCCATGGTGTATATGTGGCACATTTTCTTAATCCAATCTATCATTGATGGACATTTGGGTTGGTTCCAAGTCTTTGCTATTGTGAATAGTGCCACAATAAACATATATGTGCATGTGTCTTTATACTAGCATGATTCATAATCCTTTGGGTATATACCCAGTAATGGGATCACTGGGTCAAATGGTATTTCTAGTTGTAGATCCTTGAGGAATTGCCACACTGTCTTCCACAACAGGTGAACTAATTTACACTCTCACCAACAGTGTAAAAGCATTCCTATTTCTCCACGTCTTCTCCAGCATCTGTTGTTCCTGACTTTTTAATGATTGCTATTCCAACTGGTGTGAAATGGTATCTCATTGTGGTTTTGATTTGCATTTCTCTGATGGCCAGTGATGATGAGCATTTTTTCATGTGTCTGTTGGCTGCATAAATGTCTTCTTTTGAGAAGTGGCTGTTCATATCCTTTGTCCACTTTTTGATGGGGTTGTTTTTTTCTTGAAAATTTGTTTAAGTTCTTTGTAGATTCTGGATATTAGCCCTTTGTTAGATGGGTAGATTGCAGAACTTTTCTCCCATTCTGTAGGTTACCTGTTCACTCTGATAGTAGTTTCTTTGCTGTGCAGAAGCTCTTTAGTTTAATTAGATCCCATTTGTGTATTTTGGCTTTTGTTGCCATTGTTTTCGGTGTTTTAGTCATGAAGTCCTTGCCCATGCCTATGTCCTGAATGGTACTGCCTAGGTTTTCTTCTAGGGTTCTTATGGTTTCAGGTCTAACATTTAAGTCTTTAATCCATCTTTAATTAATTTTTATATAAGGTGTAAGGAAAGGATCCAGTTTCAGCTTTCTACATATGGCCAGCCAGTTTTCCTAGCACCATGTATTAAATAGGGAATTCTTTCCCCATTTCTTGTTTTTCTCAGGTTTGTCAAAGATCAGATGGTTGTAGATGTGTGGTGTTATTTCTGAGGCCTCTGTTCTGTTCCATTGGTCTGTACCTCTGTTTTGGTACCAGTACCATGCTGTTTTGGTTACTGTAGCCTTGTAGTTTGAAGTCAGGTAGCGGGATGCCTCCAGCTTTGTTCTTTTTGCTTAGGATTGCCTGGGCAATGCAGGCTCTTTTTTGGTTCCATATGAACTTTAAAGTAGTTTTTTCCAATTATGTGAAGAAAGTCAGGGGTAGCTCAACGGGGATGGCATTGAATCTATAAATTACCTTGGGCAGTATGGTCATTTTCATGAAATTGATTCTGCCTATCCATGACATGGAATGTTCTTCCATTTGTTTGTGTCTTCTTTTATTTCGCTGAGCAGTGGTTTGTAGTTCTCCTTGAAGAGGTCTTTCACATCCCTTGTAAGTTGGATTCCCAGGTATTTCATTCTCTTTGTGGCAGTTGTGAATGGGACCTCACTCATGATTTGGTTCTCTGTTATTGGTGTATAGGAATGCTTGTGGTTTTTGTACATTGATTTTGTATCCTGAGACTTTGCTGAAGTTGCTTATCAGCTTAAGTAGATTTTGAGCTGAGACAATGGGGTTTTCTAAATATACAATCATGTCATCTGCAAACAGGGACCATTTGACTTCCTTTTTTCCTAATTGAATACCCTTTATTTCTTTCTCTTGCCTGATTGCCCTGGCCAGAACTTCCAACACTGTGTTGAATAGGAGTGGTGAGAGAGGGCATCCCTGTCTTGTGCCAGTTTTCAAAAAGAATGCTTCCAATTTTTGCCCATTCAATATAATATTGGCTGTGGGTTCGTCATAAAAAGCTGTTATTATTTTGAGATACATTTTATCAATACCTAGTTTATTGAGAGTTTTCAGCATGGAGGGCTGTTGAACTTTGTCAGAGGCCTTTTCTGCATCTATTGAGATAATCATGTGGTTTATGCCGTTGGTTGCATTTCTGTGATGGATTTCATTTACTGATTTGTGTATGTTGAGCTAGCCTTGCATCCCAGGGATGAAGCCGACCTGATCTTGCTGAACAAGCTTTTTGATGTGCTGCTAGATTTGGTTTGCCAGTATTTTATTGAGGATTTTTGCATCAATGTTCATCAGGGATATTGGTCTAAAATTCTTTTTTTATTGTGTCTCTGCCAGGCTTTGGTATCAGGATGATGCTGGCCTCATAAAATGGGTTAGGGCGGATTCCCTCTTTTTCTACTGACGGGAATAGTTTCACAAGGAATGGTATCAGCTCCTCTTTGTACCTCTGGTAGAAGTCAGCTGTGAATCCATCTGGTCCTGGACTTTTTTTGGTTGGTAGGTTATTAATTGTTGCCTCAATCTGTAGCAATTGTGAAAAGATCTAAAATACCTCTTCTAGGAGAACTACAATTTGCCTGTTATTGATCTATTCAGAGATTCCACTTCTTCCTCGTTTAGTCTTAGGAGGGTATATGTGTGCAGGAATTCATCCATTTCTTCTAGATTTTCTAGTTTATTTGCGTAGAGGTGTTCATAGTATTCCCTGATGGTAGTTTGTATTTCTGTGGGATTGGTTGTGATATCCCCTTTATCATTTTTTTGTTGGGTCTATTTGATTCTTCTCTTTTTTCTTCTTTATTAGTCTTGCTAGTAGTCTATCAATTTTGTTGATCTTTTCAAAAAACCAGCTCCTGGATTCATTGATTTTTTGAAGGGTTTTTTGTGTCTCCATCTCCTTCAGATCTGCTCTGACCTTAGTTATTTCTTGTCTTCTGCTAGCTTTTGAATTTGTTTGCTCTTGCTTCTCTAGATCTTTTAATTGTGATGTTAGGGTCTCAATTTTAGATCTTTCCTGCTTTCTTTTGTGGGCATTTAGTGCTATAAATTTCCCTCTACACACTGCTTTAAATGTGTTCCAGAGATTCTGGTATGTTGTGTCTTTGTTCTCCTTGGTTTCAAAGAACATCTTTATTTCTGCCTTCATTTCGTTATGTACCCAGTAGTCATTCAGGAGCAGGTTGTTCAGTTTCCATGTAGTTGTGCGGTTTGAAGTGAGGTTCTGATTTGATTGCACTGTGGTTGGAGAGACAGTTTGCTGTGATTTCTATTCTTGTACATTTGCTGTGGAGTGCTTTACTTCCAACTATGTGGCCAATTTTAGAATAAATGCAATGTGGTGCTGAGAAGAATGTGTATTCTGTTTATTTGGGGCAGATGGTTCTGTAGATGTCTATTAGGTCTGCTTGGTGCAGAGCTAAGTTCAAGTCCTGGATATTCTTGTTAACCTTCTGTCTCGTTGATCTGTCTAATACTGACAGTGGGTTGTTAAAGTCTCCCATTACTATTGTATGGGAGTCTAAGTCTCTTTGTAGGTCTCTATGGACTTGCTTTATGAATCTGGGTGCTCCTGTATTGGGTGCATATATATTTAGGATAGTTAGCTTTTCTTGTTGAATTGATCCCTTTACCATTATGTAATGGCCTTCTTTGTCTCTTTTGATCTTTGTTGGTTTAAAGTCTGTTTTATCATAGACTAGGATTGCAACCCCTGCTTTCTTTTGCTTTCCATTGTTTTGATAGATCTTCTTCCATCCCTTTATTTTGAGCCTGTGTTTGTCTCTGCACATGAAATGGGTCTCCTGAATACAGCACACTGATGAGTCTTGACTCTTTATCCAGTTTGCCAGTCTGTGTCTTTTAATTGAGACATTTAGCCCATTTACAATTAAGGTTAATATTATTATGTGTGAATTTGATCCTGTCATTACGATGTTAACTGGTTATTTTGCCCGTTAATTGATGCCGTTTCTTCATAGCATCAATAGTCTTTACCATTTGGCATGTTTTCTCAGTGGCTGGTACCAGTTGTTCCTTTCCATGTTTAGTGCTTCCTTCAGCACCTCTTGTAAGGCAGGCCTGGTGGTGACAAAATCTCTCAGCATTTGCTTGCCTGTAAAGGATTTTATTTCTCCTTCATTTATGAAGCTTAGTTTGGCTGGATAGTAAATTCTGGGTTGAAAATTCTTTTCTTTAACAATGTTGAATATTGGCCCCCACTCTCTTCTGGCTTGTAGAGTTTCTGCCAAGAGATCCACTTGATGGGCTTCCCTTTTTAGGTAACCTGACCTTTCTCTCTGGCTGCCCTTAACATTTTTTCCTTCATTTCAAACCTTGGTGAATCTGACAACTATGTGTCTTGTGGTTGCTCTTCTCGAGGAATATCTTTGTGGTGTTCTCTGTATTTCCTGAATTTGAATGTTGGTCTGCCTTGCTAGGGTGGGGAAGTTCTACTGGATAATATCCTGAAGAGTGTTTTCCAACTTGGTTCCATTCTCCCCGTCACTTTCAGGTACACCAATCAGACATAGATTCTGTCTTTTCACGTAGTCCCATATTTCTTGGAGGCTTTGTTCATTCTTTTTACTCTTTTTTCTCTAAACTTCTCTTCTCACTTTATTTCATTAATTTGATCTTCAATCACTGATACCCTTTCTTCCACTTGATTGAATAGCTTTGTCCCAGAGGGGCACCTACCTGTATGAGGTGTCAGTCGGCCCTACTGGGAGGTGTCTCCCAGTTCGGCTACACGTGGATCAGGGACCCAATTGAGCAGGCAGTCTGTTTGTTCTCAGAGCTTAAACACCATGCTGGGAGGACCACTGCTCTCTTCAGAGCTGTCAGACAGGGACATTTAAGTCCAGAAGTTTCTGCTGCCTTTTGTTCAGCTATGCCCTGCCCCCAGAGGTGGAGTCTATAGAGGCAGCAAGCCTTGCAGTGCTGAGGTGGGCTCCAGCCAGTTTGAGCTTCCAGGCTGCTTTGTTTACCTACTGAAGCCTCAGAAATGGCAGATGCCCCTTTACCATAGAAAGGAAAGTGAATAAAATGTACATAGTCTCCAGGAAAGTTGAAAAGGTGAAGTGAAGTAACTGAGCCCCAATAATGGTAGATTACTGAATAAGGTAGCATAACTGCCTTCTGTGGGGAACACTGGTGAAGCTGGTGTAAGGCCACTTGAGTTACAGTTGAATATGGCTAACATTTTGGTTCTCTGAGGCCTGGCTGCAATTTTTTTTTCTACTCTGACTTCCTTATGTATTCTTATTGCACTAACTCGTTATTAACTAAGATAGCTAGGGAGTCTGTTCCTTGCAATATGAAAGACCCTAGCTAATTAGAATTACAGGTGGTAATTCTAGTTATTTAAATTACATGCCACTTGATGGCATACTGAGATCCAGTGTAGCTTAGTGGTTATGAACATAGGCTTTGAAGTTAGATTGACATGCTTTCAAATTCTAATCCTATCACTCAGAAACTGCTTGAACTAATATAAATTCCTAAAATTCTCTGAGCTTCAGTTTCTTCTTCTAGAAAACAAAAACAAGCCCACTCTAAAGTGAAGTTGTGGAGATTGCATAAGACCAGGTGTATGTATATAAAGTGCGTAAAGTTAGTACATAGCACACAGTAAGCATTCAATAAGAAGTAGCTATTATAATGACTATTTTATCATTAATGGTCATTTTCAAGCATTGACTCCAGGATTACCACATATTGAATGTATGGCATCCTTGGGTCAAAGCAGACGTGCCTTGAGGGCTTCCTTTTGGGCAAGCGAGCAGCAATTTCACCAAAGTGCTATATACTTGCGTATCTATTGCTGTCTCTAATGATCACCTTGTTTCTTCAGATTTTGATTTGATTTCATTTCTGGACTTCACAGTGTGCCATCTTTACTTGCTGTGAATACTCCTCTTCTACCTGCTTGCAAATCCGCTTCCTAGATTCCTAATTAACCCCGAGGTTAATGCTAACTCTTTATGCTGTAATGACTCAGTTCCTGCATGGATTCTCTCTCTGTCCCACACTCTCTGCCCTGTGTCTTAGGAGACATGGAAGGTTCTGGGGGATCCATATTCTTATCAGGCTGTAAATCCCTACACCTTGAGGACTGGTGTTTCTGTATTCTTGAATACATCTTTACCACAAGTTTACATCTGCATCTAGACATGCTAAAGCAGTTGTATGCCCTTTTTCAAGTCCTCTTCCTTCATCGCTCTGCACTCAGGGCCCCACAACACAAAGCAGAAGGAAGTAGTGAAGGGAGAAACAAAGCCTAATTGGTGACTGCTGCTTAGACCAATAGACTCACACTGTTTGCTTTGGAAGGGAAATGGCCTGAATGCTTTACCCTCTGTTTGCATGAACCTACAAAGCATGTGATCCATTCAATTACATCCCATAGTAGGGACTGATGGGTATTTAAAATTACATGGGTCAGGGCTCACATGCAAGTGCAGTTCTCCCGGCTTAAGTCAAGTATTTACTTTGAGACCAAAAGTACAAATTGTGGGCTGTTGAATCAGCTGGAGTTCTCAAAATAGAATTTGACCTGAATAGAGATAATTCCATGAAAACACTACTGGAAACCAAAATGCTTATCTAATCTGTAAGTCTGGCAACATGTACAACATTACTGATCACTGGTACTGGCAAGTCTTAATTTTTATGTCTAGAGGAAATGAAGCCAAGAAAAAGCGTACCATTTCATTCAGAGGAAAGATGTTCATACATTTTACATTTTAAATTATTCCATTTGAGCCTTGGAAAATTAAAGGGCTTTCAGCCAAAAACAGTTCTATGTCACTCAGCTATGTGGAGCTTAACTAAAGCTTGGCCTTATCTAACTTCTCAGAAATACACTAACCAGAGACTCTCTAAGAGTTCCAGAACTAGCATATGCCTACAAGGGATTAGAGAAAAGCCAAAGTCGAGGAAAGCAATTTACTCATAATGGAGAGTATAATGGTTATAGATACCAAGTATGAGAAGGGTCATTCCAGACTGTCAAAATGAGCTTCTCACTCACCATCACTAAAAGATCGTTCCCAGTATGGGCAGGAAAGAGCTCTGATAATTCCTAACAATAGCGAGAAATGAGATTCCTCTTGGGATCTTTAAAACCCCACCTTTTCTAACAGTTAAAGGCATGCAGTTCCAATGAGGAGGAGAAACAGCTGTTACTTTTCACAGAACTATGTATATTCTTAGCCTTTATTAACAGAGTACTCAAATATAATGTTATCAGGGAGGGCTTTTGAAACAGTCAGCAAGCTGGGAAGTATGACTTCAAGAATACCTAGAATGCCTTCCCACTCTGTTCATCTTACAGTCTTAGTCCATTAGGGCTACTATAAGAAATAGCATGAACTGGGTAGCTTACAAACAAGAGAAATTTATTTCTTGAAATTCTGGAGGTTGAAAGTCCAAGATCAAGGTGCTGGCAAATGCAGTGTCTGGTGAGGACCAGCTTCTTAGTTCATAGGCAGTGCCTTCTTCCTGTATGCTCACAGGGAAAGGATGAATGGGTTCCCTTGATCCTATTTCACAAGAGCATTAATCTCATACATGAGAACTCTGATATCATAGTCTAATCACCTCCCCAAAGGCCCCGCTTCCTAACCTTAGGAGTTGGGATTTCAACAGACAAACTTTGGGAGGACACCGACATTCAGGCCATAGCATACTAGCTATATACAAACACGTACACTAGGTGGAGAGTATACACATACACATACACACACATGTGTGTCATTGGAAGAAAAAGCTGGAGTTAGGGTAATTGTGCACTTAAGCTCAGACATTTAACTATGAGATCGAAACAGAAAGGGGCATAAAAAGCAGTGACTGATGGCTGAAAAATCAGCATGGCGGCCGGGTGCGGTGGCTCACTCCTGCAATCCCAGCACTTTGGGAAGTCGAGGTGGGTGGATCACGAGGTCAGGAGATGGAGACCATCCTGCCCAACATGGTGAAACCCTGTCTCTCCTAAAAATACAAAAATTAGCCGGGCGTGGCAGTGGGCGCCTGTATCCCAGCTACTCTGGAGGCTGAGGCAGGAGAATGGCGTGAACCCGGTAGGCGGAGGTTGCAGTAAGCCAAGATCGTGCCACTGCACTCCAGCCTGGGCCACAGAGAGACACTCGGTCTCAAAAAAAAAAAAAAAAAAAAAAAAGAAAGAAAAGAAAAGAAAAGAAAAACCAGCATGGCCTTCTGAATAATGCTGACAAAAACTACCCCTTTGCACAGCAGTTGAAGTTTAAACAAAAAAAATCCCATAATTCAGAAAAACCTGCAAATATCTAAACTACAAAGAAAATGTGAGAGATTCTTATGTCAATTTGTCAGACATTGTTTTTCCCACTGAGATCACATTTACAATTTTATTATATAATATGTATATCAGTACATAAATTTGGGCTCCAGCCTCTTCTGCAGTCACCACAACATATAAAAAGATATATGTATATACATCATATATACACACATATATAATATATGAACTATATACATAATTCTTTTCACAGAACTATGTATATTCTTAGCCTTTATTAACAAAGCACTCAATTATAATGTTATCAGCAAGGGCTTTTTAGACAGTCAGCAAGCTGGGAAGTATGACTTCAAGAATACCTAGAATGCCTCCCCACTATCCTCATCCTGTGGTCTTAGTCCATTCTTGCTACTATAAGAAATAGCATAAACTGAGTAGCTTAAAGTTGCAAAACTAATACAGTGCACATATGTGCACATATGCATATATGGACATATATAGACATGTACAGTCAATCCTCATTATTTGCAGAATCTGTATTTATGAATTTACCTACTCACTAAAATTTATTTGTAATCTTAAAATCAATACTTACAGTTATTTCATGGTCATTTGTGGACATGTGCAGAGCAGCAGATGTCTGATGAATACAGGCAATTTGAGTTGCTTGATGAATACAGTCCCAACTGAGTTAAAACAAGGCAACAGTCTGCCTTATTGTATAATATCAGCTCTTATACTGTCATACTGTAAACATGTCCTTTTGGTGGTTTATTTAGTGCCATATTGTTCACATTTTTGTGCTTTTGTTTGTGGTTTCATTGCTTAAAACGGGCCCATGCGTAGTGTTGAAGAGCTGTCCAGTGTTCCTAAATTTTAGAAGGCTGTGATGTGCCTTACAGAGAAAATACATGTGTTAGATAAGCTTCATTCAGGCATAAGTTATAGTACTGCTGCCTGTGAGTTCAGTGTTAATAAATCAATAACATATATTAAATAGATGTTATATATTTAAACAGAAACATGCATAAAACAAGGTTATATATTGATCAGTTGACAATAATGTTGTGGCCAAAGGCTTGCAGGAATCTAGCCCAGTACGTCTCCTAGGAGCAATGGTTCAGTATTCATTAATTGAATGTTCACAGGGACTTCAGAGAGCATAGCTAACACAAATAATGAGAGTTGGCTATCTATACCTTTTCATTTGGAAATAATTTAAGACTCGCACTCACAAGAAGTTGCAAAAATAGTACAGTGTCTGTATATATTTTACTCAGCTACCTCCAATGAAACACTCTTATTTTCAAAACTCAGAAATTGCTGTTGGTACAGTATTATTAAGTACAGACCTTAATTAGATTTCACCAGTTTTTAATATATATACAGTTCTATAAATTGTATCACATGTACAGATTCATGTAAAGATCACTACAGTTGGCATACAGAACTATTCTATCACCACAAGAAAAATTCCACATTACCGCTTAACAGTCATACCCTCTCACAACCCTATCCCTAAACAACCCTGCCAACCACTGATCGATTCTCTATCATTATAATTTTGTGCCTTTGAAAAGTTCTATAAGTGGAATTATACAGTTTGAAACTCTGAGATTAGGTTTTTTCACTTAGTCTAATGCTCTTGGTGTCCATCCAAGTTGTGCGTATCAATGGTTCGTTTCTTTTTTATTGTTGAATTCTATTCTATTCTATTGTATGGATGTATGACAGTTTGGTTATCCATTCAACCATTGGTGAAACTATTTGGATAGTTTCCAGTTTTTTAGCTATCCAAATAAAGCTACTCACTATGTCTGATACAGTTTGGATACTTGTCCGCACCCAAAACCCATGTTGAAATGTAATCCCCAGTGCTGGAGTGGGGCCTGATGGGAGGTGTTTGGTTCACAGGGGCAGATCCCTCATGGCTTGGTGCTTCAATAGTGAGTTCTTTTGGGAACTGGTGGTTTATAAGTGTGTGGCACCTTCCCCACCTCCATTCTCTTGTGTTCTTGCTTTTACCATGTGACATGTAAGCTCCCACTTAGCCTTCCACGATGAGTAAAAGCTTCCAGAGGCCTTACCAGAAGCCGCATTTCCTATATAGTCTGCAGAACCATGAGCCAATTAAACTTTTTTCTTTATAACCTATCCAGTCTCAGATATTTCTTTATAGCAGTGCAAGAATGGACTAATACAATGTCTTTTCAGATCTAGTTAAAGTGGGTTCAAACACCACACCAAGTACAGTGGGGGAAGAACCTTTATTTCTCCCAGGGACATTTGGGGTGGGTGTGGGATGTGACTGAGCACTTATATTTCTATTAGTTGCCTCTGTCTCCAAGATCCCACTTACTTCTTGAATTCTTAAACTCCATTTGCTTTTCACCTTTCTTGTATACTAGTTATTCTCTACTTCATGTTGTCCTTCTCAGCACGACTATGGTGCTTTCACTCTCCAAAGCACTGCCTTCACACTGAAGGTTATGCATGAGGGGGCTTTGCTTATGGTTCTAGACAATGGAAGAGGATTAGATCACTGTGAACTATAGCAGCAATGCATACATCTCTAGTCCTAAGTATGCTTGGATCATTCCTACATGGAGGATTTTGAGTGGTCTCTGTCAAGAAGGCAGGGCAGGTCTCTTTCTTATTTCCTTGACCTCCTTCCTTTTTCAGTCTAGTTTCTCAGTCCATAAACTCTCTGCCCATTTCTTATACAGAAATGGTTTGATTATTTGGTCTCCCTTTTTGCTCTTTCTGTACTAGCTCTACAAACAATCTTTCCAGAACCAAAATTGTTTACCCATTAAGGTGTTTTGCTAAACAACTTTCTCTTCAAGAGAGTTTATTCATCAGCTCTTAAACTACCTTATTTTTCTTCTTTCATAGGATTTATAATGGACACCATCAGAAACACAGGACTTGTTCTACAGAAAATGGCTTTATAGCCAGTTTTGTGTTATTTGAATCTATAAAAAATATGTATGTATGCTTCCAGATATTACCGTGTATTTAACATAAGCCAAAGGCTGACACTAATAGAAGTCTGCCATGTGCAGACTTTATACTTTATAACTCCCACTAAGGGGTGCCCATGAGTCCACTCCTGGGCCATCCAAGGCAAGAATACTTCTGTTTAGAGCTCATAGGCACTCTAACTGAAACTTCTCCAATTTTTACACTTCAGCGTACTTGTCAGCTTAGCAGGAAGACTGACTGCACGGTGGGGTCAAGTTCCTCTGCCACTCCTGTCAGAATAAGGGGAGCAGTGGAATCGCATGGGGGAAGAGATTCATGAAGAGCTTTGCCAACCCCTTGGAAGAGAACTGGCTCCCTCTATTCTTCTCCTATGTCTATTCTCTTCCCTTGTGCCCATTCCCAAGTCTATCCTATTCAACAAATAGCTGCTGAGCACTTACTTGCTGCTGGGCTGCGGGTGAAGGATACAAATATGAAAGCACATGGCCCTGTCCTCAAAATGTTCCAGTGGAGTGTCAGGGAAAGATAGGAAAAAAGACAAATCATTTTAAAATGGTGCTTTTCCAGAGACAGAGCACAGCTGAAAGTTAGACTGCAGGTATTTAAGCCTACAGAAATGTAAGCAGGAAGATAATGTGATCTACTCTGTAGGAGGCAAACTCCTTGGCTGTTATGTTGAAGGGAATGAACTCAGATGAGGCTAGAAAGCAAACACAATAATTCAGATTAGAGATGGTAACAGTCTTTTTCAACGCAGAGTTCAAGAAGATGGAGATGAGAGGCAAAACACAAGCAAGAGCAGTCTTAACAGGGTTTGGTGACTGACTACAATGTGGTAAGCAAAAGAGGAAATGAAACAGAGCAAGGTTCTTAGCCTGGGAGGCAGGGTGCACGTGTTCTATTAGCTAGATGGCCAAACAGGGGAAAGAACAGATTTGGAGGCGCATCAAACAGGGATGGGCAGGAAAATAATACATGTTTATCGTTTTCCCCCTCTGATGTAAAATATGTCTTTGGATACACAGGTAGGGGATTCAGAATGCAGCCTTAAATCTGATGGACATATATTAGGCACTCAATAAATGTTATCTGAATGAAATACATTTTGGAACTCAGAAGAGGGTTGAACATGTAATAGGACATCAGGGTTGGAAATGTGACCTGTTGTTACCTAAGAAGCATTCTGTTCCGAAGTGACATCTCATTCCCTGCCTTCTTCCTCTCCATGTCCCCCGTAAAAAAAATTTCTCTTCCCTTTGTCTTATTAGGAAAATGTTTGATAATGCTACCTAAAATGCTTAGAAATCACCTAAGCACCTGCAACTTAACTGCATGTATTATTTTTATGTAACTGTACATCTCTGCTTTTTACTATTGTATTTTTAAAATATTATATTAAAAAGAAAGCAGTTTTTAAACTTTTATTCTAATCATATTCTCTCAATAGTCATTTTTTATATTAAAAATTCTCTAACACACAACAGCAGGATTTTCTCCAGCTATGGGGGAAAAACCTTTATTTCTATGTGTCCCATCAGGAGACCTACTCTTTTGTCACCTTTGCTTTAATAAGCCTTGGAATTAGCAATTTATAATTCTTCTTTCACCTCACTCTTTTTTAGACAAATCAGATATACCTAAATAGGGATATGGGATAAAGTTTGCAGTTCTGAAACAAAATAAGAAAAACTATTCACAGCTCTGTTACTCAATAATGGAGTCAACAGTAAGAGGCATTTCACACGGTTGTGTAATAACCAGACGTTTCCAGCTTCTTCCAAATCATATTTTGGAAGTATTTGGAAGATTTTGCCTATAGTTTACCAAATCTTCCTTTATTAGCATTCTTACCTTTTGTTTTTTTTTTTTTTTTTTTTGAGATGGAGTCTCGCTTTGTCACCCAGGCTGGAGTACAGTGGCGCGATCTCAGCTCACTTCAACTTCTACCTCCCAGGTTCAAGCAATTCTCCTGCCTCAGCCTCCCGAGTAGCTGGTACTACAGACATGAGCCACCACACCAGGCTAATTTTTGTGTTTTTCAGTAGAAACGGGGTTTTACCATATTGGCCAGGCTGGTCTGGAACTCCTGACTTCAAGTGATCCGCCTGCCTCGTCCTCTCAAAATGCTAGAATTACAGGAGTGAGCCACCGCTCCCAGCCTTCATTCTTACATTTTCTATACATGTCTAGAATGGCTTCTGTGTTAGTGAATAACTCACATGCACCGGTTAATCCTTGCCGGGGGTCTACCTGAATGGAACTTTCTTTCACAGCATTTCTGGCAGCTGTGAAGGAATCACTCTGATCTAGCAGAAGTCTCCTCACTTTTACCCTCTGCCTCTTCTGTGGAGAGAAGCGCTGTGGGCCAACCTCCATCGCAGCTGACAAAGTGGACTGGCTCCTGGTGGAAGAAGAAAAGAGCCATGTCCACTTCAGAAGGTCTGAGGTGACTCTGCCTCCAGGTGTCCCCAGCAAGAGATGTGTACTGCCTGTGGGCCCAGGGCCTCTATGCCTATCTCTCACCCTCAGACTGGAAATCAACCAACAGTAATTTGGAATGTTGGTGGCTACGTGGCCTGATCTAATAGACGGAAAAGAATGGTGGCTGACTCCTGCCTTCTCTTGGGGAAAGACAAGCCAGGAACCACAAACTTTTTTTTCCTCCCTTTTTATAAGCTCACTGTTTACCCAAGTTAGCTCTAGAAATGCTTACTTTGACTCTAGAAAAGGAGCACCCTATTTTCCCACAAATCATTCACTGAGCCACTCGCCTACGGAGTTCCACTCAGTCGCCCAGGATGGAGTGCAGTGACGTGGTCTCAGCTCACTGCAAGCTCCGCCTCCTGGGTTCACGCCATTCTCCTGACTCAGCCTCCCAACCTATGCCTCTTTCTTGCAAAACAACAATGGTGACACACTCCTTATTAAACTTATTGTAAGTTTTATTTGATTACAACTCAAATGTTTTCACTTCTGTGTAGTCTCCAATGTTTGCTATTTATATAAGAAATATGTGGCTAGGTACAGTGGCTCACAACTGTAATCCCCGCACTTTAGGAGGCTGAGGAGGGCAGATCACTTGAGGTCAAGACTTTAAGACCAGCCTGGTGAACATGGTGAAACCCTGTCTCTAGTAAGAATACAAAAATTAGCCAGACGTGGTGGTGGGCACCTGTAATCCTAACTACTCAGGAGGCTGAGGCAGGAGAATCACTTGAACCAGGGAGGTGGAGGTTACAGTGAGCCAAGATTGCACCATTGCACTCCAGCCTGGGTGACAGAATGAGACTCCACTTCAAAAAAAAAAAAAATCAAAATTGAAAAGTATATGCATACTAGGGAAACAATTAATTTTAAAGTAAAGCAGAGGTAGGGGAAAGTGCATAAAAAATGTTGATAAAACCTGCTGAACTCCGAGTGGTAGCTATCTTTGGGGAGGGGTGGGTAGACTTCAAGTCATTTTTCCCCCTTCTTGCTGTGTTTCTCCATTTTTCACTTTTTCTTTAATAAGCATGTATTTCCAAAGTTCTACCTCCCATTTGCTCAGTAAATAATGACATGCATGTGCCCTTTTGACTCTCTTGCAATTTTTTGGAATCACCCCAGGTTCTTCTAAAGCCTTGTTGTTCATTGTTCTTGGATCATGTGGGAAGGCCGTGATTTGGATAAGTGTCTGACTATATGTTTTGGATGCTTCTGTACTTAAGAACTAAGATGGGTGGGAGAATGAGTAACACGGTGACTGAAAAATTAGAAAAGTGATTCATAAAATGTACCCAGATATCATGTCTTGCTCAGTTCTCTAAATGTCTCTGCACATTTTAGCCTCAGTTAGCATCATTGTGCTTTTCCCTGAGGGGACAGGACTGCTGAGGTCAATGCTGTGCATTCCAAATCCTCGAAACAAGCTGCCTTATGTCTTCAGTCCAAGAGTGTATACAATTCCTTAACAGAATCCAGAAGACTTTAGGGTCCAAATACATTTGCTTTATTGCCCATTTTCTGCCACTCCCATTGCCTTGGTTCTCTCACTAAAGAAAACATTTCTACCACATATTTCTAAGAAAAGAGAAACTCAAAAAGATATGGACAAGGGCTCTAAGGTCAGCTTTAATCATTAATTGGTGCATGAATTTTGTTAAGGCACATATCTAGGCATAAGAATCCAAGAGACAGCTCATGTCTTCAATGAGATCAAGATCTAATGAAGCAGAATGATAGAAAAGCAATTATAATATTCTCTACAAAGTGAAATATGGGTCAACATAGAGGCTTTAAGAATACATAGGAGACTTCACTCAGCTGAAGTTGAGGATATGACCAGAGAAGGCTTCCCAAAAAAGGCAGAGCCCTGAAGGAAAAATAGGAGATAAAGGTGGGGAGAGAAGGGTGGGCACTGCAAGCAGAGAGAATGTTGTGTTCAAAGACTGGACCAAGACAAACTCACTGTGAGTACTTCAGAATGGGTTGGCCACAGAATACAAGGAAAAGAGAAAGAGAAGATACAGCTGGAGAGGACAGTGGGGACCTAGCATGCTATGCTAGGTGAGGTTAGTAGGCAAAGTATTGTATTGTTTTTAAACGAATGAAAGATATGATCAGATATTATACAGTTTTAGAGCTAGAAAGGATCTTAGAAATAATTTGGTGTGTCATCTTGCAATTGAGAACACCAAGACCCAAAGAAGTGAAGTGACTTGTACAATGTCACGCAGCCTGCTAAGGGTAGTGTTGAATCAAGAACTATTTGGGATGCTTTCCAATCCATCACGTCTTTCCCAGTAGGGCTGATTGCAATCCTGTGAGTGGAGCCATATCCTCCAGAGTTTTGCATGAGACTGTACATTCAGGTTACAGGCTTATGTCCTCATGAGGCAGTTGCAAGTTTGGCCTCCTTCAATGTGAGAAGAGGATTCACCATCAACAAGGATTTTCCAAGCATTTCTGAAACCAGGGCAATGTTCAAGATTGAAAGAAAGAGAAGAACTTAAGAAAAGAATGAAAAAGTGGGTTCATCAGAGCAGAAGCCCTGTCCTTTCAGCATCTTCTGTTCCACTGCTTTTCATTCAAATAACCTCAACCTCCTTCCCCTCATTTTTTTCATGTCCCTTGTTTTATTCTGGTCTCTGTTTTTATCCTTTCCTTCCCATTACCCTCAATTCCTCCTTTCCTATGCCCTAAATGGTAGGCAGACACGGTCAGAATAAGGACTGAGTGAGAAGGAGGTTAGGATCATGAGGAGTGAGCTCAAAATGACCTAAGTTTCCTTCTTTTCCCAATTCCAGCTTCCAGCCCAATATTAGCCTCCTTCCCCTGACCTATTGGCAGGCTGCTGTCACACAGTGGGAACCCCAGTCATGCCAGTAAAGCCCACAGTCAGTGCCACTGCATCCTCAAGGCTAAGCAGTTGAGCCATTGACTCCCCTGATCCTCCCACCAGAGATGAAAAGTGACCCAAACACTAAGCCGACCAGCATTTCAGCTGCTTCTGCGCCGCCTAGGTAGAGCAAGTGGAGGGAAGCGAGGCACTTGGAGGTCAGCCATTCCTGGCTGGCCAGGCCTGGCTGCTGGGCCCTGGCAAGCACAGCAGAGAAGCTGGAGCTGCTGCCCCCACCTGAAGCCAGTCTGGGCTCTAGGACTTGGACCTGGCTGGATGAGTGGGAGAAGAGAGGAACATCCCCTTATCATCTGCTCTTTTGAACTTTTTTGTCTGCCAGCGGGAAGACCTTCAGGGACTGGGGCACTGCAAGAAAGGAGAAGATGACGCTCCTCGGGAGGGAGTCGCCAGGCCTCTGCATGATGTATCGGCCCTCAGAAGCCAATCTCACTTGCAGATAAAGCGCATTTGTTTTGTTCAGCTTGGAGCTGACAGGAGGAGGTTTGCTGGCGGGATGACTTCCGGCCTGTTCATCCCTCTTTTGGTAAAACCACCTCTTAGGGGAAGGCGTCTAGGTTGTTTCCTCTCCTCTGTGGCTGCTAAGCACCTGCTGGGCGTGGAGCCTTCTGCTGGCTCCAAACAGCCTCCACCCCACAGGGACTTCTTGCCGCAGCCACCTGAGCCACACAGGCTTCTAGCAGCAGGCTTGTTGACAGGGAGCAAATGACTGATGAGACTAGAGGATCTCACCCTCTTCCCAGGAAGAAGATGAAAGCAGCAGTGGGGTCAAATCCAGCAGAGGTGATTCCTGCTCTGCCTGGCAGCACTGGCTGGGCCTGATGGAGCATTGGAAAGGAATGTGCCCATGAGAAGAGGGCAAGCAGAGGCTCTGCTCTTGTCCTTGTCATCAGTCTGGCAACCTAGAAAGTCCTGGAGTCTATGGGAAAATCGGCTCTAGCCTTTTTATGTTCTGATTTAAGTTTAACACATTACATATTAGGTGCTTCCTGTATTTGCATTTAACAAAATAGCCCGATTGTAAACACATCGTTCTTTTCTATACCAAGTGGTTCCGCTTCTTTTGTAAGTTCACATTGGAAAATCATTTATTGGGTCATTCAGTGACTCTATAAATATTGTTGAGTGCCTACATTGACTTGCAGTGATAATGCAGAAACCTCACAACTTTTCTCCTTGTCTTCACTTTTACTTCCAATCCTTGCCCAATGACAATACCACAGACACCTTTCTAAAGTGCAACTCTGACCACACTAAAAACTATGCAACAGAAGACTTTCTCAAATCAGTCTGGTAGATGAGACCTTCACAATCTACCTTCAAAATCTCACCACCAAGCACACCGATGCAGGTCATGCTGAGCTACTAATTTTTCCCTGAATGTGACAATAATAGCTGTGATGGTTAATACTGAGTGTCAACTTGATTGGATCAAGGATGCAAAGTATTGTTCCTGGGTAAGTCTGTGAGGGTATTGCCAAGGGAGGTTAACATTTGAGTCAGTGGACTGGGAAAGGCAGACCCACCCTTAGTCTGGGTGGGCACCATCTAATCAGCTGCCAGAGTGGTCAGAATAAAAGCAGACAAAAGAACGTGAACAGGCTAGGCTGGCTTAGCCTCCCAGCCTACATCTTTCTCCCATGCTGGATGCTTCCTGCCCTCAAACATGGGACTCTAACTTCTTCAGCTTTGAGACTTGGACTGGCCTCCTTGCTCCTGAGCCTATTTTGGGAGCTTGTGATGGTGTGAGTTATTACTCCTTAATAAATTCCCCTTTACATAGACATCTATCCTATTAGTTCTGTCCCTCTAGAGAGCCTTGAAATACAATGGCTAATGCAGGGAGAATTTACTGTGTACTTGTGACTCATTCAATTGGCATAAACAGTTTTTTTTTTCTTTTTTTTGTAACCAAAACTTTAATCCCAAGGATTCTCACAAAACATATTACAAATGATAGCATGAAAACAAATTTTTGCATAGTAACTCAAAGTTTGCTTCTACAAAATACCCTTAAACTGGCAGGACATTGGTATTTTGAAATCTCAAATTTCCTAGTGAAGAATGTTGCAAACAACCATGTCTTCATATATAGCAATTACATAAGGAACTTATGACCTAAAGTAAAGGTAAACTTATTTGAAATTTAACAGATTCTATACCAACTTGGCAACCTCTCCCAGGGTGAAAACTAGTTGGATTTCTCAAAAACCTCTAATTTAGTTTGATGTTGCAGCTTTTCTTTTTATCCATTGGCTTGTGTTCCACAGCAACTTTTACCACTTGCTTAACTATAGCTGCATACTATATCACAGCTATGGAAAAAAAGTAAATCTTAGTTCCATTTTGGCCAGTTTTGTTTCTGTATTTTTTTAAATTACATTTCTACTGGGCAGGATTTAGAGGTTTATTATCAGTCTATGCATAACTAAAATTCAAAGCAAATTTGATTTTGCTTAAGGGAACATCATAAAGTAACAATTCTTGGTGTTACATGCTTCATAGAATCCATTTCAAACCACAGAGAATTGAACCTTTGTGTGTCACTGTGCCAAAAGGCAAACAAATTCGAAAAGTTAAAATATCTTTAAAATGTACCATGCTTATGAAGTCTCAAACAAAACTTGAGTTTTCTGCACATACTCTTGTCAAATGAAGTTATTTCCTGTACACAACTTCTCTTGCAAACTGATCTTCTATTTCCTTTCATTCAACTTAGACTGGCTGAGACCTAGAGAAGGATCGGGATGGCTGTGATTTCTCTCCCAAGACAGTGATCTCTGTGTTTTCTCCTATCTCTAGAAAGGAAGACACTCCCCCTGCGAGAGAAGCTTTTCCTTCTTGGACGTCTGTGGAGAGGTGGAGGACTCCTATGATGATCATCTCGAGGGTGACAGTCTCAAGAGATAGGTGGGCCATCATTTCTACTTCTTTTTTCACCATTTGACAGTTCTACTCTCACAGGGCAGTCACCCAGTGATCTTCCATCTAGCTTTCATACAGCTTCAGCCGCATCTTGGATTCAAATTCAAGAAAAGCTAAGTCGGGAGGATTTCTAGCAACCTACACACTTCAGAGTGGTCCTTAGTAGCGAAAGCCCATTCCAATTAGATTGTGTTGCCATTTTTCCAAGATAACCTCATAAACTTTGCCATTCACTGAACAGAAATCATGCTGCATTTCAAGAGCTAAGGTAAAAAGTGCTGAGGTTCAAATCCACATGCTCCAATGGACCTTCCTGCTTCCCTCTTGCTTGACTCCCACTGATGCTCTTGCTTACCAGGCATCCAGGAAATGGCAGATAAACAGCTCTTTGAGGGTAGATGCTATTATGATACTTATTTTGAAAAAAAAAAAAAAAAAACACAATGAAGGTACTGAAAGAGTAAGTAACTTACCTCTGGTACTATAACTAGTAAGTTGCTGGGCTGGCATTTCAACCAAACAATCTCTCACAGGGTCTGTGTTCTTAAGCACTACACTATTGTCTTGTGACTTTGCTCATCCTGTTCCCCCTGCTCTTCCTCACCTTGTCAGTCCAGCACACACATATGCATGCTTCAATACCCAGATCAATTACGACATCCCCTATAAAGCCTTTGTCCCTCCCACAGAGAGATACAGCAGATGCCACATACCTTTATTCACTCAAGTTGAATTCACTCAAGTTGAATTCTACTGCCCTATTAAGATGTAGATTACACTGGCTCAGATACCCAGTTTTTTAGACAGTGGGAATCCAAAACCCTTCCCCAGTATTTCTATGCATTCCTGGGAAGACTTTGAATGTGACGGGTAATTTTATGTGTCAACTTGACTGAACCAGAAAATGCCCAGACATTTGGCCAGAGGGTGTTCAGGGTGTGTCGGTGAGGATGTTCCTGAATGAGATTTACATTTGAATCAGCCAGGAGGGTGGCTCATGCCTGTAATCCTATCACTTTGGGAGGCTGAGGTGGGAGGATTGCTTGAGCCCAGGGATCTGAGACCAGCCTGGGCAACATAGTGAGAACTCGACTTTACAAAAAATAAAATTAACTGGGCATAGTGGTGCATTCCTGTAGTCCAAGCTACTTGGGAAGCTGAGGAGGGAGGATCACTTGAATTCAGGAGGTTGAGGCTGCAAAGAGCCAAGGTTGCACCACTGCATTCCAGCCTGGGCAGCAGAGCAAGACTCTGTCTCAAAAAAAAAAACAAAAAAAACAAATTGAATTAGTAGACCAGGTAAAGCAGATTGTGGCCCCTGAAATGGGTGGGCCTCATCTAATTGATTGAAGTCCTGAATAGAACAAAAAGACTGAGCAAAAGGAAACCCCTTCTATTTGACTGCTTGAACTAAGACATTGGTTTCTTTCTTGCCTTCAGACTCAGACAGAAAGCACTGGAAGGCTTCAGCTTTCAGACTAGAACTTATGCCATTGTTTCCCTTGGGTCTGCAGCTTGCTGACTGCAGATCTGGGGACTTCTCAGCTTCCTAATAAATCTTTGTATATACATACACACACGCACGCACACACGCACACATACACACATCCTATTGGGTTTGTTCCTCTGAAAACTCTAATACAATAATAAATATTTATTGTATATTAAATAACAAATAAATGATACTATGGGTGAATTTTTATATTGATTTGCATTACTTAATGATTATAAGTGTATTTAGGTTGTTTAATTTATCTTGATTCAATTTTGGTCATTTATGTTCTAGAAAAAATTGTCTTTAAAATTACCAAATTTATTGGCATAAACTTCCCTTATGGCTTTTAAAATCTCTAGTCTTCTGTAATATTAGTGCTTATTTCTTCCTAATATTGTTTATTTGTATATTTGTCCTTTTTTCTTGATTAATTTTGTCAACAGTTTGTCATTGTATTAAGATTTTCAAAGTGGTGTTGGTTTTCTATTTAATGACTTTTTACCCTTTTCAAAAATTATTTTCTTAATTTACTTTCTTTGGATTTTTTCTCTTGTTCTTTTTCTAAATTTTGGGTTGAATGTTTAGCTCATCAATTTTCATTCTTTTTTTTTTTTTTTTTTTTTTCAGATGGAGTTTTACTCTTATCGCCCAGGCTGGAGTGCAGTGGCGCAATCTTGGCTCACCGAAACCTCTGCCTCCTGGATTCAAGCGATTTTCCTGCCTTAGCCTCCTGAGTAGCTGGGATTACAGGCGTGAGCAACTGCACCCAGCCTGTCTTTTTTTTTTTTTTTTTAAAGGAGAGAACTAGAGTAATCTTCCTTTATAATTGTGGAGTAGTCAATTTCTCCTTATAATTTTTTTCCACACTGAAGCTAAATGTTTAGATATACACAGATTCAGAATTCAACATATTATTAGTAAACTGTTCCTTTTATTATTAAATAACTTCATCTCTCATATTTTTCGCCTTAAACTTCACTTTAAATAATATTAATATTAGCAATATTAAAGATATTAATATTGCAACATTAATATCTTTTGCGGGGTCATTAATTGCCTGACATACACATTTTCCATCCCTTTATTTTTTTATGTTTTGCCCCACACTTTCTTTATATCTCTTTTTATGTCTTCTCTTTTTCTTTCTTCTGCTTTTCAATTTGTTTTTATTTTACTAGATTCTTTAGTTGAAGGCACATTCATTCCTTTTCTTCTTAATGGGCCTTTTACTTCTGTTGGTCAAGCTGCTCTCCCTTCTCACATAAAGAATACCCACTTTCTTAGGTGCTTCACCCTCTCTCTAACACATGTTCTGAATAGGAGGTAGATTGCACCTGCCTCTCCGGCGCAGTGATTGGTATTGGTCAAGAGGTAGGAATCTGATTATGCTAGGCCAATCAGAGTTCTGCTCCAGGATTATTCAAACTGGGGCTGAAAGAAATGGGGAGGTGGAGTGGGGGGACCTTTTCCTTTGTGATGGTGTAAATAAGGACCTTGATGCCACTCCATGGAGAAATTCAGTCTGCAGTAGGAGAGAGTGCACCTGACACACAGATGGAAGCAGGAATAGGAGGAGAGAGAAAGAATCCTGGGACAACTGAGCACCAGCAACATCCATCCATACTTCCTGTTAGTGAACCAATAGGTGTTCCTTTTTGTTCCAACTAGTTAAGGTTGGATTTGCTTCCATTCATAAGATTCCTGAATAATATTTGTTTTAATGATGAAAAATAGGAAGGAATGACAGGAGGTATGAATGCAGCTTTCATTGCATCCTTTAAATTTTGCTATAAACTGTTTACATTACTGTTAATTTGTAAATTGACCAAGAGTATTTAGGAAAGTATTTTTTTTTCAAATGTATAGGATTTCCTCTGTTTATGTTGTTTAAATTTATGCTGTTAGTTTCTAGTTTGGCTGCCTTGTAGACAAAGAATATAACTCAACCCCAATGTTTTTATTTTTGGTGTGTATTGGGATTTTCATTACGGCCTGTTTTGAGGTCAGTTATGAGATCTGCTTTTGTAAATGATCCGTAAGTGTCAAAAAGAAAGGTATGCTCTTGATGGCGTGTTATCAATGAATAGCTCTTAATACTATTAGTAATAAAAACATTAATGTTTTATTAAAAAGGTAACCTTAGTAACATTTAATGTCCCTTATTTTTAGTTTACTTAAACCATCAAATACTAAAAATGGCATATTAAATTCATCCACTATTATTGTATTTCTGGTGATTTCTACTAGTATATATAAGCTTATTGTTATTTGATTTACTTTTATGTGTTATTTTTGTTATTTTTCAATATTGTTATTAAGTGCAAAACTGCTTCATGACTATAACACCTGTCTTGTTTTTTTTACAGCTTATCAACAACATAAAATAACTTGCATTCATTTGATGTTTTTGCAGCTAATTAATGTTGTCTAAAGGAGATATTGTCAAATCAGTTTTTGGTTTGTTATTGCCCAATAAATATTTCCCCTTCTGTTACATTTAACTGTTCTCTGTCATTTTGCTTTTAGGTATGTAAGATCATCAATCTTATTTGTCAGCTTGGCTGGGCCATAACACCCAAATATTTGGTCAAACAATTATTCTGGATCTTTCTGAGGGTATTTTTTGGGTGAGTTTAACATTTAAATTGGTTTACTTTAAATACAGCAGATGGCCCTCCATAAAGTGAGTGGGCCTCATCCAATCAATTGAAGGCCTTAATAAAATAAGACTGAATTCCCTCGAGCAAGACAGAACTCTACTAGCAGGCTTCAGACTTGAACTACAACACCAAGAGAGTGTAAAAGAGAGAAGAGATATAGATGTTGATACACACACACACACTCTCACACACACACACACATCCTGTTGGTCTTGTTTTCTTGGAGAATTCTGACTAATACAGTGTGTTTCTTAAAAAGAGCATGAAATACAGTTTTGCATATTAATCTAAAAATGATCATCTTTGTTTATTAACATAAATATCAGCAAATTTAAGTAAAAGCTGTTATGTTTGGTCATCCGTAATCTCATGTTATCTCTTTTTAATTATCCCTGTTCTTTTCTTTCTTTCCCATATTTTAGTGTAAGTGCTGTGTAGTTTTATTTACTTGTTTGGTTGGTTTTGGTTTTTTAATGAATTGGGAAGAAAATATGCAATTTTTAATTTTTCCAATGGTTACTTTTATATTTTTAAAATACATTCAGCTTATATTTTTCTAAGTGTCAATAATTAATACCTACAGATTGAAATAGAAACTTGCCTCTCCCAGAAAGTCCCCCATGAGTCCTATCCCAATCACAGTCCCTACCCTTACCCTAAAAAAGAACTCTGTCCCGACTTTCCTTATAATCCCTTCCTGCATGCCTTTAGGGTTTGTTTTATCCCCGAGTGCACATCCTTTAGTCTTGCCTATCACTTATCTTTTAAGTCTTTTTTGGCCTTCACTTTCCCTCTATTCCTTTCTTTTCCTTATAAATCAAGCATTGAAGAGCCAAAGATTTTAACCTGTAGCGTTTCCTATGGCCTGTTTTTGCACAGCACATGCTTTTTGTACAGTTCAACACGTTTTTGGTCCTCTGAGTTTCCTGCAAATGGACAGCTGGATCCAGAGACATTATGTGCCTCTTATTATTTTGCCAATCCCATTACCCCATTGGCAAGATAATAGGAGGCATATTATGTATGATTTCTCTGTTTTCATAATGTTAGTAGCCACTGGTGATCAGAATTGTAGGTTGAAGCATGGTAACATTAAATTCTATCATTTTGTTTTCATTTATTAGTGAAATAATTTTATGTTTCCTCTCATCTACCATTTGGTTACACCATGGTACAGATCATACACAAAAGAGCAAGATTCTTTTGTTTATTCACCCAGTTTTCAACTTAACATATTAATTCCCTATTGTCCTCAGAAAATGACCAATTGGTTTGTTTTAAAATATCCCATGGATTTAAGACTATTAGATGAGTTTTGATCTATTCCAGCTTTTATCTTTAATAAAATGCAAAATAGTCTATCTTTGACTAGTGGGATCCTCTTCCAATTGGTTATGAGGGTTTTGGTTTTTGCTTTTGATGCGATCCTAATAAGCTTTTACAGCTTGCTTTCTTTTTAAATATATTTTATAATGTATAAAATAATTTTATATTTAATGATATATATATTTATCCATTTACTAAAATAAAATACTTCGCAATTTTATACTGCTATTTACTGATATTTTCCATTCAGATCTAGAACTGCAGTGTTTTTGTTTTACCTCTTCTATGTTATATCTGTATCCCTTTTATTCCACTGTGAGAATTCTGGCACTCAAATACACAAGAGATGATAGAAATAGAATACCTCATATTTACTCGCTTGCTTTATCCACTCTTCACATACAACTGTCTTAGAATGGCAACTTGCTACCACCAATTATAATTACTAGAAACAGTTCTAATTTTGATTTGCTCTTGTTCTTGCCATTCTTTCTCACAATTTTATGGTTGGGTTGTATCTATATTTTCAGATCTTTTAACCATTATGTATTATAACCACTTCCTTTTAAACCTCATACAGTCTTATTTTTGCAAATAATTATATGTTTAATACTTACCACGTGTCTTTAGGCTGTTGTCTTACTCATCATTTTGCTTGTCTAAAGCCTGTGTTTTCAGGAGATTATTTATCAAATCTCATGGGAGCAATATTTCTTGAGTTCTTTAAAGTTTACAACAGTTTATATTTATATTTGAAAGAAAATTTTACTGGACATAAAATTCTTGGCTCATGTTTTTTTCCTCGACTATCTGAAATATGTTATTTCATTTTCTTCTTATGAAAACATTAATGTCAAAAGTCTGAGGATAATTTATATTTTCTTGTAAGTTATTATTTTTACCTAGACAACAAAAACATATTTTTCCTTAGTGTCCAGTAAACTTGCTGGAATATATCTTGGCATTGGTCATTCTTCTTAGATATACAATGTACTCTTTCAGTACAGTATTTCAAGTACTATTTTATTTTAGTGAATTGAATTATAGTCCTCGTTATTCATTCTGTTCATTTGCTTCCCTATTCTGTGGTGGCTGCTATATCAATATTTTGGATCTCCTTTTTCTGTCTTCAATATTTGTCACTTTCTATCAATCCCTTTTTTGTCTTTTTCTTCTCTTGATTCTGATATTTTCTCTTTTATGTGTTCTATTTCACTTCAGGTATTTGTCATATTTATCCATTCTTGCTTTTCTTCTAGTTTAGTCATTTCTAAAATGTTTTTTTCTGGCATGTTTAATTATTTGTTGAGTTATATCATCTCATTTCTTAGGTTTTCTAATTCGGGTTCATGTTCTTTCACGTATAGTATAATTTTCTTCATCTTTTCCATTGGTTTTGGAATAATCTATTACAGTTTCATCATTACAGGTTTATGAACATGTCTTTCTGGCATGATTTCATTGTCTGCAAGGATGTTATTCTACTTCTTAATCTCTTTTTTCCTATAATACCCTTGCAAGAGATTTGGCCTCCGTAATTTTCTGTGGCTTATTTTTATGTGAATTTAGCTTTTCTTAACTTTTAGAAAGAGGCTTGGCTCAGAGATCTCTTTTAACTTTACATTGGACAACCTCTTACATTGTTTTTGTGTAGTATTTTAAAATATAGTGGCTTATTTTCAAAAATTCCTGGCTCTGCTGCCTCTATACTTCTTCCATAAGTTTCTTTGGTATGAAGCCCTGGTGGGTCAGTTTTGAGATTTCATGGAGGTGTACTGTTTCAGTCACTTTAGGCCTTATAGGGAGTCCCATGCACTCACGAACTACTATAAAGTCAAAAGTTTCCTCAGATCTATCAACTTTCTCAAATCAGCTGACTATGATCCCCAGGAAATAACTTGGGCTATGCATTCTCTCACTCACAGGTCCCTCTGCTTTCTCTAGCACTGATGGAACACACAAACTTGTGGCTATGGTGATTTGTCACTTTTCATTTACATTTGGTTTGTGGAGATACCTTATCACATAGTTTTTAAAATGATATCCATGAATTTTGTTTTGCTATCAACATGCTCTGTTTTTTTAATGTGGGGATTTAGGAATGTCCCAGAGCTATGCAGTCACCACCAAAGCCGTCTTTCCTAATTCTTAAGATGTTATTAACTTATACTCTCCGGACTAGCTGAAGTGCAGCTAATTAGTGTTTTCAGCTGTTCGTTTATTCCAGGAACATACATAAATGATCTATTTCCTGAGCTCTTTCTTATCCTGAAATTTCTTTCACATTTGAAAATGTAATGAGTATAGAACTCTTGAATCTCAACCATTTCCTTTAAAGTTCTGTACAAAGTATTGCTCTGTTCCCTAGATCTCAGTATTGCAAAAAAGAAATTCTGTATCAGGTTTCTTCATGTATTTATTTAAGGTATTTTTGTGTTGTTATTGTTTATAAGTCTTGTTGTTGTTATTGTTCATTTGATGATCTTTGTATAATTTTTATTTGTATAATTTTAAAGTTTTATCAAAATATATCTAAATCAGCTTTGCCAAAACTGAATCCTGCAACAGTGATCTTCAAACTGACATACACACAGTCCTGATGGTATAGAAAGACTTTCCAATTTGTATGTGGGCATAGATGTAAAGGAATTAATTTCCAGATTCTCAGCTTCTATATGTAAGTTTTCATAAAATTGATCTGCCTAGCAAAAGACATGCTGTCAAGAGATCAAAAGTTTCTTCTTTTGTACTTCCCCTTTCACAATTACTCTTCTGCTACTGCTATAGTTTGGATATTTGGCCTTGCAAACATCATGTTAAAATTCTATCTCCAGTATTGGAGATGGGGTCGGTGGGAGGTGTTTGGATTGTGGGGACAGATCCTTCATGAATGGCCTAGTGCCACTGTCACAAGAGTGAGGGAGTTCTCAGCCTTAGTTCCTATGAAAATTGGTTGTTGAAAAGAGCATGGCTCCTCCTCCTCCTCCTTCTTCTGCTTTCTCTCTCTCTTCCCCCTGCCCCCCTCCCTGCTTTCACCATGGGATGGGCTTCCCTTTGCCTTCTACCTTGAGTGGAATCAGCTTAAGGCCCTCACCAGATGCAGATGTCAGCACCATGTTTCTAGTACAGTCTGCAGAACTGTGAGCCAAATAAACTTCTTTTCTGTATAAATTACTCAGCCTCAAGTATTCCTTTATACCAACACAAATGAACTAAGACAGCCACTTTAGAAAAGAACTCTCTCACTCAATCTAAATCTTAATAAGGTGGTGTAGTGGTTTTTAAAAAGTGGATGCTAGTCCTTTGACATTTCTTCCTTCAAAAAGTGGAGTCCCCTTAGATTTGGGCTAGATTATAGCTGTTTTAACCAATAGAAGATGGTAGAAGGGATGCTATATGACTTCTAAGAGTAAGTCATAAAAGGCAATGCAGTTTTTGTTTTGCTTACAGGAAAACTTGTATTGGAGCTCTGAACTCCCTACGAAGTCTGACTGTACCAAGGCTGCAGTGGTGTAGCTCAAGCCACATGGAAAGGCTATGTGTGGGCCTTTGGATGGACAGTTTCAGCTAAGTCCAGACTTCAAGTAATTTCAGTACAGATACTGGGAATTTGAATGATAGTCCCCTCCAAAATTAATATGTTAAAATTTAATCAACAATGTAGTAGTATTAAGAGGTGAGATCTTTAAATGGTGATTAACTCTTAAGGGCTGAGCCCTCATAGATTGGATTAGGGCTTCTATAAAAGGGTGAGGGGGAGTGAGTTTGCTATCTTCTATGCTTTCACCATGTGAGGACACAGAAAGAAGGCCCCCACAAGACATACAATCTGCTGGCACCTTGATCTTAGACTTTCCAACCTCTACAACCATGAGAAATAAATTTCTGTGCTTTATATCCAGTCTGTGGTGTTCTGTTATAGCAGCACAAATAGACTAAGATGAGAAGCTTCTAGACAATTCTGGTCCCCAGCTTAGGGTCACACAAGCCTTTGATTTTTCTCAGCTGAGTCCCCACACATCAAGGACAGGAGATAAGCATCCTCACTACGACCTAACCAATTCTTAACCACAGAATCTGTAAATAATAAAAAAAGAAATGGTTGTTTGTCTCTGAGTTTGGGGATAGTTTCTTATGTAACAACAGGAACTGACCCAGGTGCATTGGCCCAGGGTTTAAAAACTTCCAGGGCACCAAACAAAGGAACCATCTGGAATGTTGGAATAGATGTTGGTAAAAATGAAGGACTCTAATGACTGGCTAGCACACATTGTTACATGACATGTGGCTCCTAATCTTTTCCTTTCGACAAAATTATAGCAAGACTTTATAGATTTATTAGCCGTTAGATAATTAAAATAATTTTTTATGTTTGGTAGCTATGTGACTTTTGGTACATAAGTCATAAGTCAAAGAATATATAATATTGGCTATAACAAAAATCTTTCTAGTCCTATTTATGTAAACAAAATTTCATTGCATTTGCATTCATAAAAATAAAAAATAAGAATAGAGTGGATACGAGATCATGTTTCATTCTAGTAGTAACATTCACTCAGGATCTGTGAACTGACTGACCAAAAGATAAATAGACCTAAACATCTCATTAAGAACAGCATTTCCAATAAAAATCATACTTCTTACGGTTAACTATTATTTATCAAACTGTGTGATAGCCAGGTGCAGTGACTCATATCTATAATCCCAGCACTTTGGGAGGCCGAGGTGGGTGGATCACTTGAGCTTAGGAGCTCGAGACAAGCCTGGGAAACACAGCAAAATCCCATCTCTACTAAAACCACAAAAATTAGCTGAGTGTGTGCACCTGTAGTCCCAGCTACTTGGGAGGCTAAAGTGGTGAGATCACTTAAGTCCAGGTCAATGCTACAGTGAGCCATGATTGTGCCACTTTACTCCAGCTTAGGTCAGAGCGAGACTCTGTCTCAAAAAAAAAAAAAAAAAAGGCGATGTAGTTACATCATTTTAATCAGTCAATAACAACAATTGTAATTATATCTCAAACTAGAAAAAAATTGTTTAACACTTAGAGCCTATGGTCACAGAAAAAATATTTTCTATCTTTATTGAAGTATAACTAGCAAAAATTACATATATTTAGTGTGTACAATGTGTTTTTACATATGTATGTATTGTGAAATGATTACCACAGTAAAACTAATTAACATATTCATCACTTCACATAATTTGGGAGTTTTGGCATGGGGAAAAGAGGAGATAATGGTCAAAGGATACAAATCTTCAGCTCTAAGATGAATGATTACTGGAGATATAATGTATAGCATGGTGACTGTAGTTAATAATAATATACTGTATACTTGAAATCTTCTAATAGGGAAGATCTCAAGTTTTGTCAGAAAACTTTTTCAAGTTTAAATTTTTAAATGTATCAATTTAAAATTTAAATGTATATCATATTTCTGCTGTTGAAAATATGATAATCAATATTTTAAAAATCCATGCTTAAAATATATCCTACAGGGAAAGGAAAATCAAACTGAAAATCTGAAAAACTATTTTAAATTTTCAACTGTTAAAGATGAGCTTGTTCATGTACTTTTTAAAGTAGATAGTGGTCATTATGAAAATAAGCAAAGTATTTAGATTACACTGGACACGTTTTAAGTAGTGATCATATATTTTTGTCTTAAAATATTAATGTTCATAATACACTAGAAAGATCCTTTGCAACTGTTTAAACTTATGATCTCAACTTTAAAAGGTATGAAGCAGCCAGGTGCAGTGGCTCACACCTGTAATCCCAGAACTTTGGGATGCCAAGGTGGGAAAATCACTTGAGCCCAGGAATTCGAGTCTAGCCTGGGCAACATAGTGATACCTTGTCTCTACAAAAAATATGAAAAATTAGTCAGGTGTGGTGTCATGCACCTGTAGTCCCAGCTATTCGACGGGTGGGGGGAGCCTGAGGTGGGAGGATTGCCTAAGCCCAGGAGGTGGAGGCTGCTGTGAATTCTGATTGCACTACCGTACTCCAGCTTAGGTAACAGAGACCCTGTCTCAAAAACAAACAAACAAAGAAACAAAGGTGTGAAGTATTTACATTCTTCATTACCTTTCTTTACCTCATTGAGCCTTTTTAATCTCTTCCTACATCTTAAACAACTTACTTTTAATCTTAGTCTATTGTCTCATCATCTTCTCTTTCCTTTTATTTGATAAAGGACATGGGTTGAGAATTTTATCAAGAACACAAAACAGATGCTTTCAAAGATTTATTTTGTATTCTTTCAGTTAACTGTTTTTTCTAACACAAGTTTTCCTTGGTATCTTACATGAGCTCTTTGTTCTTTCTTATATTTCCTAATATTTTCACAAGCCATTTGTTGATTTTTTTCCCTTTGTTGGTTCATGTGCTCTGATTATCTACCTACTCCTCAGATGTGTGATTTTATTACTGTATGTAAACAATGGAGGTGGTTGGACATACCCAGCTGCATTTCTTCCTAATCTTGCTATATCTTTTAGGATTCTATACCAGGGTGACTGGTTAATAATTCTATATGTTAGGGATGAGAAGCTTTCCAATGTTTATATCAATATAGCAATCTTTGTTTTTATAGAGTCATAAGGGGAATGGAGTGTGTAGAGAATGCCTCAAGTGGCAGGAAGAGGTGTGTGGCAATGAATCCCAGCTCACAGTTCACTGAAAATCAGCATGCTGTAAGATGCTGATCTTTGATTCAAGCATTTCCTTAGCCCAGCTGCTGCCTAAGAGCCTGTAATTAGAAGAAACACAATACTTTTTAAACTGTGATGTTGGCTAGCATCCATTTGTATTTGGTTCTTACAAAGGCCAATATTTAATGCCATCAGAGCTCACTCTGGGGAGAGTTCGCGCCTAACCTCCCAGAGCCAAAAGTATCCCCCAGACACAAACACAAACATGGGTTCCATTCTACACTAAGTTGAAGCAACGTATTATTTTTCGATAATCAGCAAAGTTGTAAGGAAAACAAGTGTGCAAAAGGCGTTTCTCCGAATAGTGCTGAGCTATGCAGATGACACCTATGGCATTTTCCTCTCAGTACCTCCTCAATCCACAGTAGTTAACATGTGAAACTCCATGCGAGCATGGTATGACCCTCACCCTCCACTCAGCTGATCGACCCAGAACTGGGCACCAGATCCAAGCTAGACCAATCCAGAGTCTCATCTCTCCAGCTACAGCTGACTTTCCAGGGGTGAGCACCTATCCCAAGCCCTGCCAGTAAGTTCCACACTGAATACTTGGACTTGGAACTGAATTAGGTCAGTCTCTTCTCAGTGGTGAAGGGAGAAACTCAAGTCATATTTTCTGCCATGTAGAGAAAGCCAGATGACACTAGGAGAGCGTTCCAGTTAAAATGGAGGCGCAAGACCAGGCGCGGTGGCTCACCCCTGTAATCCCAGCACTTTGGGAGGCCGAGACGGGTAAATCACGTGGTCAGCAGATCAAGAGCATCCTGGCCAACATGGGGAAACCCTGTCTCTACTAAAAATACAAAAATTAGCTGGGTGTGGTGGCATGAGCCTGTAATCCCAGCTACTCGGGAGGCTGAGGCAGGAGAGCGGTTTGAACCAGGGAGGCAGAGGTTGCAGCAAGCCAGAGATCAAGCCACTGCACTCCAACCTGGTGCAGGGCCAGACTCCGTTAGGAGAAAAAAAAAGGAGGCTCATCTGCAACCCTGCTACTTCTTGTTTGTTGTTGTCGTTGTTTGTTTGAAATGGAATCTTGCTCTGTCACCAGGCTGGAGCGCAGTGGCCTTGATCTCCGCTCACTGCAACCCCCGCCTCCCGAGTTCAAGTGATTCTCCTGCCTCAGCCTCCAAGTAGTTGAGATTACAGGCGCCTGCCATCATGCCCAGGTAACTTTTGTATTTTCAGTAGAGACAGGGTTTCACCATGTTAGCCAGGATGGTCTCGATCTGCTGACCACGTGATCTGCCCTCCCAGGCTTCCCAAAGTGCTGGGATTACAGGCTTGAGCCACTGCACCCAGCCTACCCTACTACTTCTATAGCTAAAGTCTTTAACTCTTCCTTGGATTTCCCTTGAGGATCAAGAATCTTGAGAACAAATTCTCATTCTTGGTTAAAATGGTTTTAGTTTGATATCTAGATTTGCAAACAATGAATTCCTGACTTATAAAATCAGGTTTATCAGGTCTGACTACAAATGAGTTACCAGTCTTTATTTTTATGAAACAGAAAGCTATATTATTTCTCTTGGTCATTGAATCTTTTCTTTCGTCTATTTCTTGTAGTTTTCTTTTTTACCCCACTTGGGGTTAAAAAAAATCCTTCTTTCAAAATGGCCTCTTACAAACAGCGATTGCTCTGAGAGTTTATCTACATAGGACTGTTCCCACATGCACAATGCTTGATAACTGCAGTAAAATATCCAGCGGTTGTGCCTTCTACTGCCAAAATTCTCTTAGAAATGGAAACCAGAACAGCCTTTTTTTTAGATAGGCCATATGCCAAGATCTTGTTCATTTAAGAAAAAGTATAGGAAGCAAAACAAATGAAAGAAAAACAAGTCACGGCCCCAAGAAAAATTGTGCACATCATTCCACAGCTGCTACACTGCACAGTGGGCACATGGCTACCACATAACACATGGAGGGCTCACCAGAAAGCTAGGAAATCACTGTTCCTGCCCCAAAGGCAGAAGCCATGAGCATGAGTGTCCCCATGATCAGAAAGGGTGATGGGGTGAGATGGGATGGGATGGATGTGTGTGCGTGTGCATGCACGCGCATTCATGGTTTCAGTATCTCAAGCAATTAGGATTGTGAATAAAAACAGAAATTTTCCCAGGAGACACACCAGAAACTGGCAGAAACTAATGAAGGCAGTAGGAAGAAAGAGTGGTAATCTCACTATTATTCATGATTAGCCACATACCAGCTTTGGCATAGCCACTCTACAACATCCCTACCTTGTCTTTCCAGCCTCCATTCTCAATTGCATTTCAATGTCACCCTCAAGGAGTCCTCTCCAGTGGATTCTTTCATAGTCAAAGTAACTCCTGCTGGAAATGAAATTCTTTCAGAAGGAATACACATGAACCAAATAGGGGTGGCTCTTTGTTCCCCTTCTTCTGAAACATAGCAGGTGCTAATTTCCATCTCCATCTCCCATTTAAAAATAGATGTAATTAAAGTTTTCTTCTTGCTCTTCCATACACAGGCACCAGTTAGCTCTTACTCTTTGAGAGTTGCTTGCACAAAACCTAGAAATGAACATCAGTCCCTGTTTACATAGCAAAAAGGTGCTATGTAATTACGCCCAGCTAATTTTTGTATTTGTAGTAGAGATGGGGTTTCACTATGTTGGCCAGGCTGGTCTTGAATTCCTGACCTCAGGTGATCCATTCACCTCTTATGAACCAAGATCTCAGACCCCTTCTTCATCCTTTCTTTGAATTTCTTCTATTCATCCAGAAGATGCTGCTCTTGCTGCAGACGTTGACTGCAACTTCTAGCACATGGAGTTAATTAACTGCCAATTTGGTCAAAACAATCAGTCTTGCTGTATTTGTTTTAGCGTCTTCTCCTTTCTAGTTATATACAGAAGAGGAAGCCACGGAATTAGATATTGAGGCATGGTCATTCCACAAAAATGGACAGTCACAGCAACATGTAGGACACAAACAGAAGTCCATTGCCAATTACAAAACTTGAACTCAGGAGCCAAGCCCTGTTGCCCACTATGTGTTTGAGATAAGGTAGCAGAGCACATCCAGGAATCAGGCTGGGAAGATATTCCCTGAAGTTTGTTGGTTGCTTCCTCTGTCCAGAAAGTTCTTATGTATAAGACTCAGAACAAGAAGCCACAGATGACAGACAAGGGCAATCCTTTTTTTTTTTTTTTTTTTTTTTTTTGAGACGGAGCCTTACTCTCTCACCCAGGCAGGAGTGCAATGGCGCCGTCTCGACTTACTGCAACCTCCGCCTCCCAGGTTCAAGCGATTCTCCTGCCTCAGCCTTCCAAGTAGCTGGGATTACAGGCACATGCCACCACCCAGCTAATTTTTGTATTTTTAGTAGAGATGGGGTTTCGCCGTGTTGGCCAGGCTGGTTTCAAATTCCTGACCTCAGGTGATCCACCCACCTCGGCCTCCCAAAGTGCTGGGATTACAGGCATGAGCCACTGTGCCCTGCCACAAGGGCAATTCTTATAGGAGATCTTCTTTTGCCAGGTTCTTCATCTCTGGTTTTAAGTGAAGACAAGTAGGGCTGCATGGGTTGTGGCCTCTAGAGTCTCCAGCAGAGCTGCAGCTGTGATCATGTTCCTACATTAGCATTGCCACATAGTGTACAATTGAAGACAGGCAGTAAGAAACAAGCCCAGGTTAGGCTGAGGCTCAAGAAAGTGCTTGGTCCGCTATTATTTAAAAATTTAGCTAATATGGAACATATTGGTTTGAATGCAGTTCATTTTGAAGAGTTAGAATCTTCTAGGAGTGAAGTCTGTTAACCCTATCAGCCAGTACTGCAAACGTGTGGGAGTTCACATTGGCACATCAAAATTCAGTTCCAAGAATTTTTCTTACAAAGGAAAAGGACAATCCATATGTGACATGTTCTTTGCAGCAGAGGCTGCCCACAGGTCCTAACTGCAGGTGTGCGAGCCAGCAGCTAACCCTGGGAAACCCACACTGCCTTCGGGAAAAGCAATGTGCCTGCCGGGGGCGGTCAGTCATAGCACACAAGGCCTCAGCCGCGAGGCCAGGAGTGCATCATTGACTCCTCCCATACTATTTCCTCAAACAGAAAAGGAGAGATTGAATTAAACGATCTCTAACGGCCGTGTCTGGGAGGAAAAGCCATGATTATTCTATGATTACTTAGTAGAATTCAGGGAACTCAGTGGCATATAAGGGTTTTGTTGTTGTTGTTAATTACTGCTGTGATAAATGACATACTTGGAACATTATTAGTGCGATAATCAGGTGCTAGACAGCACACAACATACTCCTAATATTTTCTCTCGGGTCTTACAAAGTACACACTGACATAGCAGAGATGATCAGTGTGTGAAGTAAGTCCCTTAATGAGAATTAGCTCTTTTTATGACAAGCCACATTTTGGTCACATCTCTTACATTGGCTTTCAGCCAGGGGGAAAGAATTATTTGAGCTCAAGATAGGAAATATTACAAAAATTAATAAAATATTATAGCAGCTTTAATGGATGTTATTACCTTAGGGGTTGGGGGATGGGTGGTTACATACACAGTGTGACCCCTGAATCATTTGCTCATGAGAGAACTACATGAGTTCATATTGCAAGCAGGTTCCCGCATGTGTTTGCCAACCAAAATATGAGTGCTAAGTTCACACTAAGCTCGGGCTTTTGAAAGAAATTCAAGACTGATGAAAGAAAGAGAGAGAGAAAGACAGAGAGACGGTGGTGGTGGGGGAAGGGAGGAAGGGAGGGAGGAAGGAAGGAAGGAAAGAAGGAAGGAAGGAAAGACTAATAATGGTTATTTAAAAGTGTACAAAATTATAGACATGACATGTATTTCAAATTAGAATACTATACTAATTAGGTTAAACAGCTAAAGGCAAAGTTGTGGAGACATTAGGGAGACAAAAAGAAAACTTCAATGAAAACTACTAAAAGGCTTACAGCAAACAGAGAAGCTATTAGATTCATGGAAAAAGAACAAGGCGCTATAAAAAAAGAACATTAAAGAGAACAACAAATACTCTTGGAAATTAAACTATGAGAGCAGAAATTACACACACTCAATAAAAGTTTTGAAAATGAAAGTTGAGGAAATCCTGCAGAAATTGGAACAAGAAGACAAACAGATAGGAAATGGGGGGAGAATAAACTTAGAAAACAGTAACAGAAATAACATACAATCTAGAATCCCATGCCCCAACCACACTGAGAGGTAAAATGTTCAAGCATGAAACTATCAAAACAAAATCAAAATAAAACACTCCTACAATGCACTCTTTCTCAGGAACCCGTGAGGGTTACTGAGCAAATGTCTCCCAGCTTTAACTTCCCCTTCCTCCTTCCTCGGATGCTGGGCTGGACTCTGCAACCATCATTTCTCCTTTTGCAGCGGGCTGCATGCTAGTCTCTGCCAACAGGGGGCACCAGCGAGAGAGGCCGCAAGGCTGGAGGAGGAAGAAGGGATGTGTTCCTGTTGGCTTCTTGTTTCTGTAAGTTTCATCCCAACTTAACGGTTCTCACCTGGGTAGCAACAGTTACTTCCAGTTAGCAGGTTTTATACATTATCCTTTCAGAGATAAAAGCTTTAATTGGTGCCCACTGCTCAAGAGGCATGAATCCCAGCAATGTCTCCCCTCTAAGCTCCAGAGCCACCATTACTGGCTGAGCAATACTCCTTTCCCCAGGGTTCTGGATCTCAGCTCGGCAGGAACCCCTCTCTGAGCCTTCCTAATTGTTTCTTTATATTCTCAGTCCTATTAGTAGCATCTGTTTCCTGTACTCTCTTTCTCTGTAATACCTTACGTTTTGCCTTTTTTAGTTTACTTGCAATTCACTATATGATATCTTCCCTGTGAAAATAATTTGATGTGCTTTCCGCTTCTTGACTGGACCATGACTGATACAATGCTTCCCTAGAATGATGGAGCAAGTCGTGAAAGAGGAAGGCATGGGATCCAGGAATGAGATCCATACAAAAGTGGAAATATTTAAGAGGATGAAGAGAAACACCAAGACAGTAGCCGTGCAGCTGACCTAGAGACCAACTCGTCCATTTTAGAGCACAACAAAGGGCTCTCAGAAAGATTTCTTCAAGAAGATGAAAGTCACAAAATACTTCATATGCTTAAATATGCTGAGAAGAGATTTATATTGCTGAAGGAAAGTTTGGGATTGAATAAATAATCAGAACGTAAAGACTAAACAAACAAAAAAACAAACGAAGAAAGAAAGGACTTAAAATGCCAGGGAAAAATGAATGCTAGGCAGCTAAGGATGAGTGTCCTCACTGTCCCTGGCTCTGCTGTGAATAGCTTTTTCACGGACATAATAATGTAACTACTTATTACTGATCTCATTAGAATTTTACTACATATACATAGGGAGGTTTGGAAAATATAAAGTGTGTGTTTGCATGTAAAAGAGGTCCCATTTGCATGTGAAAGAAAGTGAAATCTTCGTTTTTCATAAGGGGAAAGTCAGCATATAGGCCTAAACTGAAAAAAGTAAAATTAAGAAGCTCACTTGTACAATGATAAGAATAATACTAATAATTTAGTCTGCCTTAACGGTTGTCAACATCAAGTGAATTAATACATATGTAGCATTTAGAACAGTGCCTGACGAATGGTAAGAGCCATAGAGCCATGCAAGTGTTTGTTGAGTGAATGAGCCATATGAATAATATAGGTAAACTTTTCGTTAGGTCTCACTGAAGGAACTTAAAACTGCATTTCTACTGCATTTCACCCATAGCTCAAAACAAGCAAGTACCTGAAAATTGTTTATTTTCTTGCTCCTCTTCTAGAAATCACCAGTGGTGGAAAAGATGATGCAATGAATCAAGTTTTTTCAGAATTTTAAGGGAGAATTAAGAAACATCAGGAATGGTACCTGGAGTTAGCCAAACTGCCAGGTGAAGGGTATGATCCTCCAGACTGCCAATGCTGCCCAAGACTTCTGACCCCAAAGATGAAGAATTAGGGTCCAATGACAAAGTTAGAGGGAAGAGCCCACACAAGACCACCCTCTCTCTGACACCAACTAAGTTCAAGAGTTTTCTGAAACCACCCTGAGTTTCGATAACTCAATAGAAGACTCACAAACTCCATGAAACCCATTATATTCACGGTTACATTGATTATAGGGAAAAGATACAGTGAAGTCAGCCAAAGGAAGAGATGTATAAGGTAGAGTCCAGCAAAATCCTCCAGAGTTCTGCCATCCCAGGACACCTGAGCTTCTGTGTCCAGAATTTTATTGAGGCTTCATTACATATGTATGATTAATTGATTGGTCTATTGATTGTCCACATGAATGAACTCAGTCTCTAGGTCATCCGATACCGTGTAACCCAGAGCTACCGCCCTACATTCATAAAGTTGATCTTTCTTTTGTAGTCAGGCCCCACCCTAAGACTGTTGGGTGTGGCCATCCAAAGGAGGAGAAAAACAAGGGAGAGAGGACTTAAAGATGAGGGGAGGCCAGGAGAGGAAGGGACAGGGCAAGAAGTTTTCTTCTGAAAAAAAAAGAGATTAATTCCCCAAGCTCGTGACCACAACTCAGTAATAACTGCCATTTGCTTCTCCCTCCACATTAGCCAGAGCATTTTTATGCTTCATAAATTTCACAACTACTCTATGAGGTGTTTAGAGTTTTACAGATGAGAAAACTGAGACTCCAGAAGACCAAGTAAATGACCCTATATCCCCCACGCCAGAAAGAAGACACACTGAGGCTGGAAACCAGGTCTTCTGACCCCACATTCCTGTTCTTTCCAATACAATCTACAGTGCCTGTTTTCCACACTTACATCAGTCTTCTTTGTTTCAATCCTGCAAATTTTCAACTTTTTAAGTACTCATAAGTTTCTTTCCTTCTCTGTTAACTTTTTAAACATCTCATAAAATTTTGTGAATTAAAAAGACACAAATCCAGCGAAGTTGTAACCTGGGAACAATAATCTTGGGCCAAAATTTATTGTCAAAGGAACATAAAAATTTTTGCTTTGTTCTGGAATTTAGTCATAATAAAGCGTTGTCATTTGTCTCTTAGATTCTTTCCTTCCCAGCTCTCCCACCACCACTCCCTACTGGTGAAATTTGCACACGTCAAACAGCTAACAAAGAGATCTTCCTAAAAGGCGTCATTGTGTGCACAAAGGGTTTCTGGGCTTGAACATCATGGTGGACAGGTAAGAGGCAGGGAGGGCCAAGCGCAAGACATTTTGACCCCGATGTTTAGACTGTCCTATATCCAATTCCTGTGATTATTATTTTTGCCACTGCATTGATAAAAATTTCCCAACCAGCAGCTCTTTATCTAATTCTTACTGAGTGTTACTGGAAGAAATAATCAACATAGATCATTAAATGCTGGTGAAACTAACACTGGCTAAAACTGTAGGTGGTAAAATTTGTTATAGATGAAACCCTGAAAAATTAAAAGTGGGAAACAGACTTGGTTGAAATAAATTTTTAAAACAAAATCTATAGTATATAAAATTGCACATGATTTAAAATTTTTTTTAGTTAAAAGTGGATCAAATCTTTATATATTTATATAATTTGACCTGAGAAATGAATTGGTAGACATAATTTCTGCAAAAGAAAACTCATAATCACAGAATATATAACTAGGTAAAAGTTGAGTTAAAATAAATAAATCACACTAGAAAATAATTGATCCTAATAATAATTAATATTAAAGTAATGATTTTATAAAAATGGCTTAACGGTTTTTGAAAATATTATCAAATGATCGAATTAACAGAGATTCATCCTTAAAAAGTATTAATTTTGGTGTAATTCTTATTAAAATATTTGTGTATATAAACACAGAGATAAAATATTTATGGAATCAATAAGGAAGTCCAAAACAGTGGGGTCAAAACAGCAGGGTCAAAATATTATTTATTCTTTTGTTCCTTTCTGTGAGATGGATGTAAGATTATAAAACCACTAATGTGACCAAATGCAAGAAGTTGCTATTGAAAATAAGATCAATACCTACATAAATGATGCTAATGTAAATAACTTGGATTTGGTTCATGTATCACCTGAAATGTAGAAAACGAAGTCAAATTTTATCTTGTTCCTGCTTGGACTTGTCTTGGACCTGGGACATAGAAGCAGAGAAGAGCAGATGGTGACTTAAATTGCTGGAGCCTTCCTTGCCTCAAAAGTTCTCACAGTGACCTATAAGGCCCCACCTGATCTAGATCCCCTTCTACTGTGACCTTATTTTCTTCCACTGATTCCCCGCTCCAAAACCTTTTCCATCCACATCTATGGTAAAGGAGGGTAGAGAGGGAGATAAAAGGGAAATGAGAAGTGCTTTAAGTAGTTCTGATCTAATTCGTAGATGAGTCAGCATCAGTTTATCTGATTTTTAGACACCATTTAACAGGTGGGCATCTTCCAGCTGTTGGAACTAATTTCCCACTCTGAAACTCAAAGAAATCTACTCTTCATCCTGTTACCCCAGCACCACACCATGAGTATCCCCTCCTACCTCAAACCAGCTTTGAACACACAATGGTCAGAATCCTGCCCTCAAACTTTAGTCTCATGCTTGGGTAAGCCACCCGCTACCAGACTAACCTGAGCCGACCCTCAAAGGGCTGGTGGTCATAAGGCTGCCCCTGCCTGAGGAAGACCTTACTTTTGTTCTGGTCATCTCTGTTTTCCTGAACTACCACCAGAATGTCTAAGGACTAAACACAGTTTAGTTTAGTCTGCAGTATTAACTACATTTCTGTTACCCACTTTTGGGTCTGCCTCTACCCTGGGCACCTGTCTCAAACCAGTGACATGTCTGATTTGAAGTCCAAACCCACTCTGTCTGTCAATTCCTGCTTTTTTTCAGTCCAAGTATAACAAGATGAGCCATGGGCTGGCCTCCTTCTCCAAATAGCCTTCACTGTCAAGTCATTCTAACTCAGGCAGACAGCATCCCAGCAGGCCCAGATGGATACATGGTGATCTATAAATGGCTGTCGTGTCCTTTACAGGGATCTCTGAATTAAGTTTAGGACACTGGGAAACTATACATGTGCTGAAAAAGTCAGTCAAATTCTTACCAAACACGTACTAGGTCCAGACAAGGCATCAGCCCAAAATATTTCTTCTTGAAAACAAAATAAAACTATTCTCCTCTGACCTCCTGACTGCCACCCCCATCTCCTCCTCTCATCCTTCCAGTCGGATTCACTACAATTGGTTTCTCACTAAATTCCATTTTACTCTCTTGGTCCCAATTCACCTGGCAGTTCTAAACCCACAAGTTGTTCTGTAGAGCTAGCTTTCCAAAGGAGTCATGAGTTTCACAATCAATAGGCATATTACAAAACAAAAATAAAATAGAACATCACACTGGGTTGAAGCCATCTTGTAGATTTTTTTTTTTAAACCAGAAGTGGGGATTTGTGATATAAGCAGCTGCTACAAAACCAAACAAATGACAGCACTCAACTCAGAGTTTGAGCCTATCCAGGGGCTGAATTATGTTTGCTTTGAGGTTTTGTGAAAGGTCATGAGGCCTAACAAAGTTCGGATGAAACTTGGCTGTTTCTCCGTTAGGCTCTGGCTCAAAACTTGCGGCGTTTCATGTGGTTTGGAGTTTTCAAACACAGTGCTTTGCACGGCGCTAATAAATGATTCTCTCTCAGCATGGAAAGCAATTAAATGTATGGCCTCTTGGGCTTTGGTCTTAGAATCAGTATTTATTTATTAGGAGCTGGGAGAAGGGCTAAATGGCCTAGAAGAGGGATCACGCATAATGAGGTGAGTGAATTTGCTGAAGACACAACATTTTAGATGACTGGAGACCCGAAAAGCAAGAGAGGAACTCCTGAGGAACCAATAAAATTAGGCCATTGGGAAACTTGCTAATGAATGGAATTTAGCGTCAGCCTACAAGGAACAAGTTAGAACTGCTTGCAAAGCCCCAGGGAAGACCACATGAAAGGACCCCAGCACCATCTGTCTTCAGCCTTCACTGGCCACTCTGAAGGGCCCCTGTGAGTTTCTAGTACATGCAGCTCTCAGAGCTTCCTCCACGGGCATGCCTCTCCAGGCAAACAGCTTGGAATCACCCTCTACTCATGCTGGGAAGGGGCTGGGGGAGTCCCTTCTAAAAAGCCTTCCGCTGGCTGTTCTCTTTTAACTAAGGGAGTACATTAGTTTTCTAAAACTTCATAACAAAGCACCACAGACTGGGTGACATAAACAATGGAAATTTATTTCCTCTCAGTTCTGGAGTCTGGAAGTTGAAGATCAAGGTGTTAGCAAGGCTGGTTTCTTGAAGCCTCACTCCTTGACTTGTAGGTGGTCATCTTCCTTTGTGTCTTCACAAGGTCTTTCCTCTGTGTATGTCTGTGTCCTAATCACCTTTTCTTATAAGGACACCAATCATGTTGGGTTAGGGCTCACCTGTATTATCTCATTTAACCTTAATACTTCTTTAAAGGCAAATCTTTCCTCATATACAGTTACATTCTAAGGCACTAGGGGTTGGGATTATGATATGAATTCTGGAAGCACACAATTCATATTCCCATAAGGAGAGGCATCGTACCCTTCAGTTCAGTGTTGTATCTGTTCAAGCTGTACATCTGAGCCAACTCCCCAACCCTTATTGGAGAGTGATGAGGTAAGAGAAGGCCCTGATTGAGGAAAGGCTCATCTTCTTGTATTTTATGCCTCCAACTGAGCATTAAGTTAATCAAACCTGAAAGAGAGAAAGTAAAACAGCAGTGCAGCCTGCTTAGAGTACAGAAGGAAACCATATTCATGCTTGTTTATTTTCAGGTACAATTGTCTGCTTATGCAGACTTGCTGGAGCATAATACTTCCATGAAGACCATTCTCCAAATAGCGAACCCAGAAGCCTTCACTTATGACTTCAATAAAAATTCACCAATGCAACAGAATAGATAGCTCAGAAATAATGCCACACACCTACAACCATCTGATCTTCCACAAAATCAACAAAAACAAGCAATGGGGAAAGGACTGCCTATTCAATGATGGGTGCTGGAATAACTGGCTAACCATATGCAGAACATTGAAACTGGACCCCTTCTTTACACCATATACAAAATGAACTTAAGATGGATTAAAGACTTAAGTGTAAAACCTAAAACTATAAAAACTCCCAAAGATAACACAGAAAATACCATTCTGGATACAGGACCTGGCAAATATTTCATGATGGAGACACCAAAACCAATTGCAACAAAAACAAAAATTGACAAATGGGACTGGATTAAAGAAAGAACATCCACACAGCAAAAGAAACTCTCAACAGTGTAAACAGACAACCTACAGAATGGGAGAAAATTTTTGCAAACTATGCTTCCAACAAAGGCCTTCTAATATCCAGAATCTATGAGGAACTTAAACAAATTTACAACCAAAAAATAACCTCATTAAAAAGTGGGCAAACTATACTACAAGGCTACAGTAACCAAAACAGCATGGTACTGGTACCAAAACAGAGATATAGACCAATGGAACAGAACAGAGTCCTCCGAAGTAATACCACACATCTACAGCCATCTGATCTTTGACAAACCTGAGAGAAACAAGAAATGGGGAAAGGATTCCCTATTTAATAAATGGTGCTGGGAAAATTGGCTAGCCATAAGTAGAAAGCTGAAACTGGATCCTTTCCTTACTCCTTATACGAAAATTAATTCAAGATGGATTAGAGACTTAAATGTTAGACCTAATACCATAAAAACCCTAGAAGAAAACCTAGGTAGTACCATTCAGGACATAGGCATGGGCAAGGACTTCATGTCTAAAACACCAAAAGCAAAGGCAACAAAAGCCAAAATTGACAAATGGGATCTAATTAAACTAAAGAGCTTCAGCACAGCAAAAGAAACTACCATCAGAGTGAACAGGCAACCTACAGAATGGGAGAAAATTTTTGCAATCTACTCATCTGACAAAGGGCTAATATCCAGAACCTACAAAGAACTCAAACAAATTTACAAGAAAAAAACAAACAACCCCATCAAAAAGTGGGCAAAGGATATGAACAGACATTTCTCAAAAGAAGACATTCATACAGCCAACAGACACATGAAAAAATGCTCATCATCACTGGCCATCAGAGAAATGCAAATCAAAACCACAATGAGATACCATCTCACACCAGTTAGAATGGCAATCATTCAAAAGTCAGGAAACAATAGGTGCTGGAGAGGATGTGGAGAAATAGGAACACTTTTACACTGTTGGTGGGATTGTAAACTAGTTCAACCATTATGGAAAACAGTATGGCGATTCCTCAAGGATCTAGAACTAGATGTACCATATGACCCAGCCATCCCATTACTGGGTATATACCCAAAGGATCATAAATCATGCTGCTATAAAGACACATGCACACGTGTGTTTATTGCGGCACTATTCACAATAGCAAAGACTTGGAATCAACCCAAATGTCCATCAGTGACAGACTGGATTAAGAAAATGTGGCACATATACACCATGGAATACTATGCAGCCATAAAAAAGGATGAGTTTGCATCCTTTGTAGGGACATGGATGCAGCTGGAAACCATCATTCTTAGCAAACTATCACAAGAACAGAAAACCAAACACCGCATGCTCTCACTCATAAGTGGGAACTGAACAATGAGATCACTTGGACTCGGGAAGGGGAACATCACACACCGGGGCCTATCATGGGGAGGGAAGAGGGGGGAGGGATTGCATTGGGAGTTATACCTGATGTAAATGATGAGTTGATGGGTGCTGACGAGTTGATGGGTGCAGCACACCAACATGGCACAAGTATACATATGTAACAAACCTGCACGTTATGCACATGTACCCTAGGACTTAAAGTATAATAATAATTAAAAAAAAAATTTTTTTTAAAAAGTGGGCAAAGGACATGAACAGACACTTTTCAAAAAAAGACATACATCCAACCAACAAGCATGTGAAATAATGTTCATCATTACTAATCATTAGAGAAATGCAAATCAAAACCACAATGAGATATCATCTCACACCAGTCAGAATGGCTATTATTAAAGAGTCAAAAAGCAACAGATGCTGGTTAGGTCATGTAGAAAGGGAATGCTTATACACTGCTGGTAGGAATGTAAATTAGTTCAGCCATTGGGGAAAGCAGTTTGGCAATTTCTCAAAGAACTTAAAACAGAATTTCTATTTGACCCAGCAATCACATTGTTGGGTATATACCAAAGAAATATAAATCTTTCTACCATAAAGACACATGCACACATATGTTAATCACAGCACCATTCACAATAGCAAACATGTGGAATCAACCTAAATGTCCATCACTGGTAGATTGGATAACGAAAATGTGGCACATATTCACTGCATAGCATTCCACAGTTTTTACAACGTTTGGTTAAAGGGCCCTTTTACAATATTTGGACTGGGTTAAATAAACTCAGTTTATTATTGTTAAAATAATAAACAATATTTGACTGGTAAGTCAAAGGGATGCTCAAGCCCCCCAGGACTAGCAACAACCAGGAGTGTTACCCTACCTAGGCCTGGGGGCCATGGGAAGGAAGAGTTACTGAGAAATGGTGAGAGCTTTGGCTATAGGAAGGCACCACCCTGAAGAAGCCATTGTAAAAAGGCCTTTTGATTACCCCCTTTAAGAGTGCCATCTGTTTCCTGCTGAGACCTTTCCAACACATGACTTTTTCCAACCTTACTGATCACTCACTACTCTTCTTACCAGACCCCACATTCCAGACACAGTTTCATCCCCTTTCATGTCCCAGTACCCTTGCTTCTATTGTACCTTTTTCTCTTTTCTTTGAATGCCTTTCCCCTTTCTCGGCCAGACTCTCACACAAGCTAAAGATCTGAACTCATGTGTCACCTTCTCCAGGAAGACCTCTCTGACTTTTGCCCTGCCATCACATAATTCCCCATACAGAGTTAGGTGCTCCTCCTATATGCTGCCATCACAGCCCAAATCCTGGTGTTTAATTATCATCTGTGACTATGTCTGCATCTCCATGGTGAGCAGAATGATGGCCTCCCAAAGATGTTAGATCCTAATCCCCAGAACCTGTGAATATGTTGGACTACATGGTAAGGGTATTTAAGGTTGCTAATCAGCTGACTTTAAGAGAGGGGATGGCTGGGCGCGGTGGCTCAAGCCTGTAATCCCAGCACTTTGGGAGGCCGAGACGGGCGGATCACGAGGTCAGAAGATCGAGACCATCCTGGCTAACACAGTGAAACCCCGTCTCTACTAAAAAAAATACAAAAAACTAGCCGGGCGAGGTGGCGGGCACCTGTAGTCCCAGCTACTCTGGAGGCTGAGGCAGGAGAATGGCGTAAACCCAGGAGGCGGAGCTTGCAGTGAGCTGAGATCCAGCCACTGCACTCCAGCCTGGGCCACAGAGCGAGACTCCGTCTCAAAAAAAAAAAAAAAAAAAAGAGAGGGG
>NC_045440.1:96741838-96743825 GCF_002776525.5 Piliocolobus tephrosceles
GCCACTGCACTCCAGCCTGGGCCACAGAGCGAGACTCCGTCTCAAAAAAAAAAAAAAAAAAAAAGAGAGGGGATTATCTTGGTGATAATCCGAGGTGAGCTCAGTGTAATCATGAGGGTACTTAGACATGTAAGGGGGAAGCAGAAAAGTAAAAACTAAGGATATGGCCATTGGAGAAAGACTTTACTGGCTAGTGCTGCCTTTGAAGATGGAGGAGGAGGGCCCCAAGCCAAGGAATGTGGACAGCCTTTAGAAGCAAGAAAAGGCAAGAAGCAGATTCTCCCTGAAAGAGTCTAGAAGGAAGACAATCCTGCCCGCATCTTCACTGCAGGTCAGTGAGATCCATTTGGACTTTGGACCTCCAGAATTGTAAGACAAAAAAAAAAAAAAACTGTCATTTAAGTCACTACATTTGTGGTAATTTGTTAACAGCAGCAATAAAAAATGAAAATAATCCCCCAGTAGACAGTCAGATTCCTGAGTGCAGGAATCATGTCTTTCTTTTGTGTCTTCCAAGCCCCCCTAGCAAAACTTGTCTTAGAGTGGTTCTCAAATATATTTGCTGAAGAAAAGATAGGATGCAAAATTATCTGGCTCACGCATGTTTTCTGAATCCTTCTGGGTCTATGGTCCATGTAACAATAGTTTATCTGTAGGAAGAGATCTGCGTTTGCTTATAAAATTTTTAAAAATAGCTTTCACTTATCAATCTACCAGATAATCATTGAGAAAAATTACTTAACTAGTTTTCAAAGAGAACTAGGATACAGGAATGTGAAGGCACTCATGATGTCCTCCACCTCGGGAAAGCAGCTGTGGTAACAGCGTCCTGCCTCAGGACATGCCCAGCTCCCCGGATAGGCAGGGAAAAAGAAAGTGTTCCTTCCCCCAGAGCCACTAGCCCTGGTTTTGGCTGAATCTGGATCCCTGGGCCTCACGGGCACTGCTTGCTGTAGTTCGGCAAGGGCCTCCAGCCCTGGTATTTCCAGAGGGCTGTGCTGTTACTAGTCTGAAGCAGATACCTCCTCTCATCACCATAATTTTGTTCTTATGGTAGCATCAACAACAGATGATCTGCAAATCCCCCAGCCTGTTCATGAAATGAAGCTAATATCTTGATTTAGAGCCCCTTTGACTTTGCTCAGAGCCCTGAGTCAAGGGCCCTGAGGTGTAGTCTGGCTCTGCTTCCAACCTGCTATGTGACCTTGATTGATTTCCTTACCTAGCAAGTGAAAGGGGTAAACTTCTGTGGTCACTGTGAGCTCCTGCATTCTAAGGGTTTATGACAATCATACAATTCCCAAACACATTGATGCTTAGAAAATACCAGTGACAAACTGTACCCACTAAAAAGGGCATTTCACTGGGACAGAAAATAAAAGCTAGAACCTGAGAAAGGAATAAAAGAAAGGAGAGAGAGAAGGAAGGAGGGAAGGCAAATGAGAAGAGGTAGGAAGAAAAGAGAATTTACTGAGCACCTTTCTCCTGTCTCAGCCTCTTTCACTTGTCTACCAGCCCCTTTCACCTGTCTCAGCTCATCAACATTCCAGACCAAAGCCTCACAAAAATTCCCACCAAAGTACCTCTGACCTTGAAAGAGAGTGATAAAACCTCTGGGAATCAAGCCTATAAAGCAGGAAATCTGAAGTCTCATTTTATCTTAAAAATAATGTGAATTGGCCAGGCGCGGTGGCTCAAGCCTGTAATCCCAGCACTTTGGGAGGCCGAGATGGGCGGATCACGAGGTCAGGAGATCGAGACCATCCTGGCTAACCGGTGAAACCCCGTCTCTACTAAAAAATACAAAAAACTAGCTGGGCGAGGTGGCGGGCGCCTGTAGTCCCAGCTACTTGGGAGGCTGAGGCAGGAGAATGGCGTAAACCCGAGAGGCGGAGCTTGCAGTGAGCTGAGATCTGGCCACTGCACTCCAACCTGGGCGACAGAGTGAGACTCCGTCACAAAAAAAAAAAAAAAAAAAAAAAAAAAA
>NC_045440.1:96743925-96813177 GCF_002776525.5 Piliocolobus tephrosceles
GAGACTCCGTCACAAAAAAAAAAAAAAAAAAAAAAAAAAATGTGAATTTTCTGTTCTACGCCATAAACAGGAGTTTTATTTCTTCCATGGAATAAAGCTCTTGCTACAGAAAAATGCAGCATGTTGACCCTGTGGTATGCAAACCCCAGCCCACTTTTGTTTCTCTCTGAGATAGAACATTCTAGTTTTGGAGGTAGGAACCTGAAGTTGAAAGGCAAGATTTATTCCTCTAGCCCACCAAGGTCATGAGAAAACTGGGATGTTACCTGATTTATTACACACAGAGAAACCAAGCAAAAAAATAAAATTCAACTAGCCTAAAAATGTTGTCTTTGGAAAACAAGAATGCTCATTTTACTGGGGCAGTTCTACCTGTCCAGCAGTCTGTGCCAGGAGAGAGGCCATGTCTGCTTATAACTCTGTTTACAGCCGTGAGGCACATTAATACCCTATTTGCAGCATTGTCAGCAACTTGGCAAGGCAGATTTGGGAGTGTTTATTTTTAAAAGCAGTAGAAATCAGAAAGAAAGGGAGCAAAAGTGCTAGGAAATAGAGACCACATGCTTGGGGGTTATGCAGGAGGGCCTAGCCAGAGAGAAGGACTTAGATGCTACCAGAGGAAAAGATGGGACTTAGTCATGGACCCCGCAAAGTAAGGAGGCAGCACTACATGAGACTCTTGGAAAGCCAACCAGGGCCAAGTCTAGATGCAAAGGAGTTGTTGTTATGAGTGGAGAAAGCCCTGTAGATCATCCTCAGGGCAGCTGGGAGGTGAAAATGAACTTGTAAATACCTGCCGTATGATAAGTGCAAGTGTTTGCTGGTATTATTATTATTATCATAATCATCATCACCATCATATATCAGGAGTGAGGTCACCTTCTTTTGTAGCAAAATCAACCTTCAGGAGCAGACTTCAAAACTGGGCAGAAGACAGGAAACAGGAACTGAAGCTATATTTGCAAAACTACAGGGGTCTTGAGGAAAAGTTCGAAAATTATTGAAGCCACTGAAAGGAGACTGGGAAGGGGTCTTTTCTTCTGTGCAGGAGTTAAGACTCAGAGGATTCAAAATGATGTTGAGTTACAAAGAGATGGAGCATCACAAAACTAGAATTGGCAAGAAGAGCAAGTAACAGGGAAGAGGGAAGGGCAACATGACCCAGGATTTGAGATCATGGATATAGGTTTGACTCTTGACTAGCACATCTGGTTATATGACTTTTGGCAAGCCAGGTAACCTCTCTGAGCCTGTTTCTTCCTGTTTAAAATGAGAATAATTAGAGTACTAGTATTAGTTTTTCTTACTATCAGCTGTTGGGTAGCTATTGCAAAGTAAGTAAATGGTGCTTTGTCTATATTAAGATTCTGAGATTGGGTATGAAAAAACTTTGCCAGGAAAAAAATCCTTCATCAGAGATTTTATTTTGGAGCAGTCAAGAGTTGGAAAGAATAAAGAAGAATAAAAAAGAAGAAAGCAGGGGGGAAAAGGGAGGAGGGAAAAAGAGGAAGAGGAAAAAGAAAAAGTGGTGGAGGAAATGATGACAGGAAGAGGAGAATGGGGAGAGAGAAAAAGGCAAGGAAGAATGGTCCTGATAATTATAAACAAGGTAATTAACATGAGAATATTCCAAAACATATCTTCCATTGACCCCTTCTTCTCAGCTTCCCTCACTCTTCAGATCAACCCTTATATGTGAAAGTTCTTTTGGGGCCTGGCTCTGGCCCTATTTTTCTCTCAATTTACAAGATCCTCTTGGACAATGGCATGCTGCCCATGGCTTCACTTACTGCCCATTCATTAATCCTCAAGAATTTATTTCCAGCCTGAATATCTTTCTTGAGCTTCAAATTTGACCTGAATAGATCAAAGTCAACACAAAACAAATCTTGCATCTCTCCATAAAAATATCTTGCTCTTTCTCCTTTATGCTTTATTGAGGTTCCTGGCAGCCCCTCCCCTCATATCAGAAATTTGGGACTTATACCCAGCCCTCTGACACTTCGTCTGCCTTAATTTTCTTCAAAACTGGCTTTAACTATCCATTCTTATTTTTACTGCCTCAATTCAAATCCCCAGCCCTCAACCAGACCCTGGTAAGAGTTTGCCAATTGGTCTTCCTGATGCCACCCAATTTATACTCTATAATCAGACAGAGATGATGCAATACATGAAATTCCCTGAAAACTGTTTCAAGAACTTGTCTTCTAGCATACAGGACAAAATATAAATTTCTTAACATACAAAACCCTTCACCTGACACCTACCTGTTTTTCTAGCTTCATCTATCTTCCCCTTCCTTATTCCCTTACCCACACTCAAGTGGTCCTGACTGAACTGCTTATTTGAAGATATTCTTCACTCTGCCTGGAGAATTTATGATTATCCTATCAGCCTGGCAAACTCCTGAAGTGAAGACTCTACTTCCATGTTACCTCGTATGGGAAGCCTTGTCTGTGAGCACAATTAAGCTTTCCTATGCCGGTTATTTTTATGTAACTCTTTTACAGTACATATCACATTCTATGATTGTTTAAAATATGCTCTTTCCAACTGAACTGAGAGCCCTTGATGGGCAGGGACTGTGCACTATTCATGGTTGTATTCCCAGTGTCTCATAATATGCCTGGAACATAGTGGTAATCAATTTGTTACATAAATAATTGAATAAATGGGCCTGGCACAGTGGCTCACACCTGTAATCCTAGCAATTTGGGAGGCCGAGGAGGGCAGAGCACCCGAGGTCACGAGTTCCAGACCAGATTGGCCAACATGGTGAAACCCAGTCTGTACTAAAAAAAAAAAAAAAAAATTACGTGGGTGTGGTGGCTCATGCCTGAAATCTTACTTGGGAGGCTACTTGGGAGGCTGAGGCATGAGAATCACTTGAACCCAGGAAGCAGAGGTTGCAGTGAGTCAAGATCATGCCACTCCACTCCAGCTTGGGCAACTGAGCGAGACTGTCTCAAAAATAATAATTGAATAAATGGACAAGTAAAGAACGTTTAGAAGAACACGAATATAGTTATACCTATGAACCAAATCCCAACTAACTATAATTTCAACAGAGTTAAAACAAACTAACATTTAACTCTCTTACATTTACAGCAAAGGAGATACAGAGCTCCTCTAGAGACCCTGGTGTCTACTCAGGTCCCACCACCTTGGAGGTCTACTAGGACCATCTAGGGTCACCATAGACGCTGTCTACTAGTGTTATGCACAGCATAACTGCCCCAAACTTTAATTGCCAGTGTTCTATAGTCAGAATTCTCTCAGCAGGAGAATCTATGGAGAAAACAAGATTATAATCAGAAAATTTCCTTGATAAACATGCAGTTAGACGAAGAGGAGTCGGCTTAATTTATTCATCCATCCACCCACTCAGCACTCTCTATATCCTTCCTGAGTTGATGGAAATGGCCCCAAAGACTAGCCAGAGTGTCATCTTCTCTAGATAGTGATAGAGAGGCTCTTAAAAAATTACATTTCTTTAGCTTCTCATTTTCTAGACTTCATGCAGACAGTCCCCTTGTGTTCACTGGGAAGATCCAACTGACCAGGTTTCAACATTAGACATGTTAATATAGTCATATACATTCTTTTTTTAACTTTTACTTTAGGTTCAGGGGAACATGTACAGGAATGTTACATAGATAAATTAGGCATCATGAGGGTTTGGTGTACAGATTATTTTGTTACTCAGGCAATAAGCATTGTGCCCAAGAGGTAGTTTTTCCATCATTACCTCCCTCCCACCCTCCACCCTTGGTGTCTATTGTTCCCTTCTTTGTGTCCATACGTACTCAATGCAAAGCTCTCACTTATAAATGAGAACAAGTAGTATTTGGTTTTTTGTTCCTGTGTTAGTTTGCTTAGAATAATGGTCTCTGGCTCCATCCATGTTGCTGCAAAGGACATGACCTCGTTCTTTTTTATGGCTGCATAGTATTCCATGGTGTTTATGTACCACATCTTCTTTATCCAATCTACCATTGACAGACATTTAGGTTGATTCCATGTCTTTGCTATTGTGAATAGTGCCATGATGAACATACATGTGCATGTGCCTTTGTGGTAAAACAATTTATATTTCTCTAGGTCTATACCCAATAATGAGATTGCTGGGTCGAATAGAAATTCTGTTTTAAGTTCTTTGAGAAATCACCGAACTGCTTTCCACAGTGGTGGAACTAATTTACATTCCCACCAGCAGTGTAAGCATTCCCTTTCTATACAACCTTGCCAGCATCTGTTGTTTTTTGACTTTTTAGTAATAGCCATTCTGACTTGTGTGAGATGGTATCTCATTGTGGTTTTGATTTGCATTTCTCTAAAGATTAATGATGTTGAGCACTTTTTATGTGCTTGTTGGTCAAGTCATTGCATTCTTAACATTACACTTGGGTTAATTAAATATCTCAGCCACTATGTTCAAATTATTGCTTAGGAAAAGTTAATTTTCTCAGGAGATTGATCTCACCCAAAATAAGTTTTCCTAAAGCTTTGAGGGGAGCCTTATTGTTGTGCCTTTGTGCTGAATTCACTATTTTTTGGAGGTATAAACATTCTAGAGTATTAAAACTTCACTCCAGGGGGAAGCATTTAACACAGATGAGGCTAAATAGAAAAATACACTACGTAGGTAACAGTAATAATATAAATTGAGCTGATGTCTTTCTTTTTTAATTGTTGGGGACTCAGTTATAGAATGGGAGGATCACAAAGCTTCTGAAAGGAATAACCCATCCATGTAGGCCAGGATTCATCAATCTCTCCATCCCAAGATGTCTGTCTTCCCCACAGCATCACAGGATATTGGTTCAGGGCCTGGGGTGGAGGAGATAGCTGACTTGGGCTAGAGAGGGGTAAGCACCTCCCACCAGAGGATCTGGAGGGCTGAGTGGTGGGCTGAGGGCCACTGGGAAAGGGAAAGCCCATCGGCTGACACACCTGTGAGTATTAAACGTGCACAGATGGGAAGCCTGTGCTTGCCTATGGTTTGGACACAGGATTAGAAAGTCACATTCAAAAAGTGCCTCCTAAGAACCCCCTGGAGGAAACAGACTTTGGGTTAAAGCATTCTCTGAAGAGACTCAAAGCAATTTCTTCTCTCGTTGAGAGATAAGATAAATGAGGACCCTCACTCTTGGCCTTTCCCCCCCTACTTATAGTTTCTCCAGATGCTTGGAGTCACATGATCTACTCTAAGCAAATTCTGGCTGAGGTACGACAGAGGGGATCCAGGTTTTGTGAGGCCTGAACACAATATGGTTATTGTAAGGATTAAGAGAGACAATATACGTAATCTTTGGCTTGATGCTTTGCACCATGTAAGGACTCAATAAACAATAGCTACCTAAGGGATAGGTCATGAAGCAAGGAGTCCAGTGAGGATATTCCCTCAACAGTATGGCCAGAGATGAGACAACTTACACTGGCACTGTTGTGTGGCAACAAAGATGGAGACGGAGAAGGTGGAACAGCGCTGGAAGAAATTAAGAGGACAGGAATAGTAGGGTGTGCTTGATGATTGGATTTAGAGGATGATTTAAGAAGTGGGAAGAGGGAAGTGCCAGCCAAAACACTGAGGAAGAACAAACAGAGCACCAAGCATCAAGTAGTGATCATTGAATGACTCAATACTACCCAGCATGGACACACCTAGGAAATATTAGCCAAAGAAATGTTATACTTGTCTAAGTGCATAAATGTCAAATGAAGGGGGCAATGTATAAATTTTATTTAAAAAATAAATATTTTTATTCATGGTTATAGTCTCATATGAATTAAAGTACTAAAAAATGACTTAAGTTACCCAAAATTGTCAATATAGTGTAATAAAAATAAACTAGAAAAGAATGTTATGATGGCTAGTAAATTATTAGAGACATAGACAAAAGACAGATTTAAATCACCACTTTATATTTTTTTCAGAATAAAAAGAACATTTTTTTAAATAGAGAATAGAGAATCTCATATGCTTACCTGTTAATAAACAACAACCCAGTTGGGAAAGGATATTTGATTGGAAGTCAGAGTAGTAGTCTCAGTTCCCTAACTTACCCTATGACCGCTAGGGAATTACTTACTCAGTTTCATGCTATGTTGAAATTCTAACACTAGTTATGCTGATGCATACAGCAGGCATCAAGGAGTCAAGCAGATAGGTCATCAGGAAGAGAGAAGACACCTGGTATGAAATATACTCATCATTAGCACAGAATAAATCAAGATAGGCAAATAGGCTCTGATTTCCCATGTTATGCTGATAGAGACATTAATAAATCATAGCATCCTTTTCCTCCGAACCCAAATGTACACTTCACAGTTCAATGCTCTAAGTAGCCATTGGCAATCAAGAGTTGACATCACAGAGCAAATCTATCCATCATCTTGGTTTTTCAGTCAGCATAGGGTAGGTGATGTTTCAGTAATAAATAACTCCAAAATCTGAGTAGCTGGAAACAACAGAGATTCATCTTTTGTTTAGATTACACATCCTTTAACAGCTGGCTAGGGGCTTTGCTCCACATCATGATCATGCTCACTTCAAGGCTCTAGCTAATGGAGTACACTTATCTGGAACATTGCCAATCAGAGAGGCAAAGGAAATGTGTGGAAATAGAAACTAGCTGTGAAGGCCCCACACTTCTGTTCACCTCCCATCCATCAAAAGAAGTCATACAGCACAGCCATACCTAACATATAGTGGACAGGGAGATACAATCCCATCATGGGCCTGGAAGGAAAGAGCCTGAATACTAGGCAAGCTCTGATGACTGTCACATTTGGGATAGACCCACAGGAATCTGGCCCAGTTGCAAAGCCCAGCTCCAATGGTACAGGCGGGTCAGTAAGTCCCACACTTACTGGTAGTCTAGTCTATAGTTAGTTCTTAGGAGCTTAAAGTCTATTTTAGAGGGACTTCAGAGGGAGGATAATGTTCAAGAAAACAGGCAATAACAATACAGAAGAACAAAGAGCTACCACAGGGTCATCGGATGCAGTACGAGAACATACAAAGGGCACTGAACCCACGCCAGAGGGATCAGAAAGGGACAATATCTAAGCAAAGACCTAGAGAACTGCTAGTAGTTCCCTGACTATAACGAGGGGAAGGAAGGAGAAAGAGCAGCTCATCTGCAGGTAACATGACCCAGGAGTGAGAGGGAACACGGCCAGTTGCAGGAACAGCCCAAGGCATGTATGACCAAGACTGCCAGGGAGAGGGAATGGAGGGGAGGGAGATTGAATCACAAAGGGCCTTGGTAGCCATGCAGGGGACTGTGGGGAATCAGGAGGTAGGATCAGTGTTATGCAGAGGAACCCTATAACCAGATTTACATTTTAGACTTACCCAGGGTCATAAAGCAAGAAGCTAGCAGAAATTCTGCTTAAAACTAAGGCTGCACAGGGTTATTTTGTTGAGAACATTTTGTGGCAAAATTTATGAAAGAGACTGCATATGTGGTCACTTGAAAATGAAGGAAACAATGTCTTTTTCAGTTAGATGTATTTAAAAATAGCTTCCAAATATGTCTTATTTTTCCTTGGCCCTATTTGGGAAAATATCTTTAAAAGCAGAACAACATGCCCAGTGCAAAGCATTGACTCCTTCATCAAGAACTAATGAGAGGGTCAAATTAGATCAAGACCCAAGTTGGCCACAGGCACAGGCCTGTAAGATGCTCTGGCCTTCAGACACAGCAGAGGCATCTGCTGGTGGGACTTGAGAGACAAGCTCCTGTTCTCTGAAGGGCTTCCCCAGAACTGGAGAATGAGGAATTCCATGTGTGCTCACATATGCAGTCTGCATCTTCATCTGCTACATGAGCTGAATCCTGAAAGGAACATCTGCCTAGCAGGGAATGTAGATGGTCAGATCTCACTGAGGACGCAAACAGAGCCCTTGCAAAGGGTGGGTCCTCAGGTACAGATGGCCTCCAGGGGAGCCTCCCACCTTGGAGGAAAGCTGCTAACATCTCGGAGTTGCTAAGCATGAGAGAGCCAGATAGTCCAAAATATCTACAGGAAGAGGATTCTGCCTGTGCCATGTCAGAAGCCAGGTCTTCTTGGAAGATCTATGCTCCCTTTCAAGGGCTTTCCCGCAACCCAGAACATCACTAAAGAGAATCAAATTCATTTCAGACTTCCATTTCCTGAAGTTAATCATACGGTTCCATATAGTGGCTCCCTATCAGTTCTAAGCAATATGCCCTTTGAGGGTCTTTTCAATTCACTTGTGACCTGCTTTTGAAACATTTTGCATAGCCCTCCAATTGCTAGACATTTTCACATGAAACTCAGTATAAGACAGAGTTTCAGTTCTTTCCTTGTCTCTGTCAGAAGCAGAATGGCAAGGAGAAATGTATACTGGGTTTCTTTTCTTGAATGGTTTTCATTTTCACACTTCACAGCAGTGGCATTCTTTGTGGCAAGGATTATCCAAAAAACATAAATCCCTTTTCCTGAGGTTTGCCCAATTCCACAAACTATTCAAATTTGAGAACTCTGAATTCTTACTGCATCATTAGGTGCACAGAATCATGCATTTTTAAAAGCTTAGATATATGCATAAGGATTTTTTTCATCTAAGGATTTTGATTTCAAAAGTAAACTCTCTTACAAAACTGTAGTCTTTTCTTTGAGAAAAAGATTCATATCATAGTCCATGTACAAAAAAGCATGCAACAAAAATTGTGCTACAATGTAGCATGAAGTGTATTTTCAAAATACAGACATTTACGTATTTCTTTCAAAATGAAACTACTCCATACCAACTGGAAGAGATGATCTCATGAGAAATGGCAACATCACTTGTTCATACTAGCTGCAAATTTTACAAGTTCATCCTGGATTTATAACTACTTCCAAGGCAGTATCACTCTGCAGCATCAAGAGGGCAAACTTAAATTAGAAGAAAAAGTGCATTCTTCATAGGAATCCACTGGGATCCCAGCCAAAACACTTGCAGGTTAACGTAAGAATGGGTTTGGGCAAAGAAAGAAAGAAATGTGGTTTCATTTTAAGTTAATTCAGTATCAGTGTAGTTGGGCTGAATTTCTGATTAGTTTAAAGTAAATGATCTTTATTTTCTTATTTTGGGAGGACAAGCAGCTGCTTCCTTTCCTTTCCTACATTGAATTATTCATTCTTTCCCTCTTCTGTCCCTACAAAGCATGACAATCCATGCATTTTCTACCTGGCTTAGTAAAAGGTTACTCACTTTCTGCTCAACTCTTTCACTGCTAGTCAAAGAAGAAGCTGTCACTCATGGGATAGAGGGCATTATGTTGAGCAACTCACTGAAATGGCCAAGGTTACCCAAGTCTGCAACTGGCTGACAAGGAACCTCAATATTAAAATTTCTAAAAGCACAGGCAATTCAGAATATGAGCTTTTGAAAGTTAAAAATGCAGTGATACTGTTACTGTCTTGATTGTCTGAATAACCTATTAGAGGTTGCACAGCATCCTCTACTTGGGAGAAAGGCAGAAAGTATTGACTACTAGACTCAGCTGTGTCTTTTGGAGCCAAGGCATGAAGCAGTCTTGATCTACTACAAGATCACAAATATCCACCTCAACATGTTTTTAAATGTGGGTTTTATTATTATTCAGGCGCGAAAAGGCCAACAGTTCAAGAGACAGTTGCCATTGAAAAGACAGTACATTCTTTTCAAAAGGGACTATTATGGAACATTGTGTCTTACAATATTTTAAGTCAATTATATATTGTGAATATTTCCTCATGGCATTAAATAATATTTTACCACATATTTTTAATAGTTTCAGAGTATTTAACAAATAAATGTAGGGTATTTATGACTCGATCTCCTATTGTTGGGTTAAGTTTGGTACTAGCATGATGCTACAATGAACATTCCCGTAGCAATACCTTTGTCAGCTTTTACAATCTCCTAGAATTGCTGAGTTAAGAGTATTAATGTGCTTAACACTTTTGGTACTCATTTGTCATAGTCCCTTGAGGCTGCTATAACAAAATACCATAGACTAAATGACTTATAAAGAATAAAAATTTGTCCCTCACAGTTCTGGAGTCTGGAAAATCCAAAATAAAGGTGCTGGCAGATTTGGTGTATGGTGAGGGCCCATTTCTTTGTTCATAGACAATGTCTTCTCGCTGTGTCCTCACGTGATGAAAAGACAGAATGCTGGTCTCCTTAGACCGTTGTAAGGGCACTAATCCCATTCATGAGTGCTTCACCCTCACAACCTAATCATCTCCCACAGGCCTTACCCAAAACCATCACAGTGGGAATCAGGTTTCCACATATGAATTTTGGAGTGTGGTGACACATGCCTGTAATCCCAGCTACTCCACAGACTGAGGTGGGAGAATTGTCTGGGCCTGGGAGTTTGAGTCCAGTCTGGACAATACAGCAAGGGCCCATCTCTAAAAAAGCAAAGTAATAATAATGTAAATAAATAAGTAATAATAATGTAAATAAATAAGATAAAACATATGAAATTTGGGGAGCACACAAATATTCAGTCCGTAACGTCATTCGTTTGCTCAACAAATACGTATTGAGATAAATGGTATCCTGGGCACTGTGAACTACTCATACCAGGCCTTTGTCCACACGCAGCTTACACTTGTGGATGAGGCAGACAATTCACAATGAAAAAGTAAATTCACAATGTGATTGCAGAGAGTTATGAGTGCTTCAGAGAAAAGTAAAGTGACAGGTCCTTAATATTTTGCAGAGCATGGTTAGGGTCTGTCTGAGAGCATGACATGCGAGCAGAGACCACTTCTGTGGGTGTTCCAGGCAGAGAGAAAAAACAGGAAGAACTCGAGCTTGGCCCAATTGAAGACTTGTCAGGCCAAGATGGTTGGAGTGGAATGGGCCAGAGGAGGAATGTGGGGAAGGTCAGCAGGAGCCAGACTGCAAGGTTCTAACCACAGTGGGAAGCTCTTTGCACAGCAGAGTAATATGATTGGCATTCCACACTAAGAACACCATTCTGGTTGCTGGGTGGAGAATGGACGATGGAAGCTGATGTTCAGTTAGGTTGTGTGTTGCAATAGTTCAGACAAGGGTGAAAGCATTTGCTCTGGGGCAAGGAGAGAGCGGGGACATTTCTGAATGTGTATTTCAAAGCAGAGACCACAGACTTGCAGATGGATTAGGTGCAGAGGATGAGGGAAAGATGGGCAATTGGCGATGCCCTCCAGAAAAGCCGTGGTACTCAGCACCATAGACCCTCCTTCCCCACAATCTCACCAGCACTATCGTTTTCCTCTTTGCCAAATTGATAAGAAAGATATATTTAATTGTTTTCAGTTTCTTGATTATTACTGAGGTTAGGCATGTTTTGGATTTATGTGTTTATGTGTGTTTCTTTGATTGTAAAAATAATACTTTTAACTAAAATTGGTTTTTCTTTTTGAGACAGAGTTTCACTCTTATCATCCAGGCTGGAGTGTAATGGCAAGATCTTAGCTCACTGCAACCTCTGCCTCCTAGGTTCAAGCGATTCTCCTGCCTCAGCCTCCCAAGTAGCTGGGATTACAGGAGCCTGCCACTACGCCCGCCTAATTTTTGTATTTTTAGTAGAGATGGGGTTTCACCATGTTGACCAGGCTGGTCTCGAACTCCTGACCTCAGGTGATCCACCTGCCTCCACCTCCCAAAGTGCTGGGATTATAGGCATGAGCCACTGCACCTGGCTCAGCTAAAATTATCTATCTGAGAAACCGTAAAGATGGATGTATGTCTTCCTCAATGGAATGTAAGTTTCACAAAAGCAAAGGACAAAATAACCTTGTTTGTTTTAGTCACTGCTCTATGTCTGGCACCTAAAACAGTGTCTACCACACAGTGATGATAAAAATGCTAACACTTAGAAACCTTAATATGTGCCAGGCACTCTTCTAAGTGCTTCTCATGCAATGACTCCTATATTACAACCCATTACAGATGAAGAAATTGACCCACAGAAAGGTTGAGTAATTTGCCTAAAGACACACAGCCAGTAGGTGGTGGAGCTAGGGTCTGACTTTAGAGTTCAACTCTTAACTTCTGTGTTCTACTGCCTTTCAACAGTAAGTATGAAGAACCATTCGAGCATAAATTAATTTTCCAATCTGTGAAAGGTGAGTAGTACTATCTATTTAATCTTAAGTGTTTGGAAGAGAAGCATGAGAGTAATTCAATAACTAAACAAAACTAAATAACCCAACACACCACAGAAATCCAGGATATAGTTATTAGAGAAGAGAAATTATTTAAAACACATTTGGGAATAAGTTAAAGAAAGGCTTAGTACATTTGAACTCTAGGATTATGCTTCAAATTCTCATCAATGAACTCTGTCTGTTGTTAAAGACCTAGAGGTGTTAAATGAGACTCTAGAATAAACATTAGTCTTCCACTCCTTTCCTACACTTGAAAAAGCTCAAATCCATCCCATACTCTCTGCTAATCAGTCCTCCCAAAACATCGCTGAACACATGTCCTCATTGCCTTCTCAACAGCCTCTCCCCACAATGGAACAGAAACTTTGTTGAAAGAAGTGTGGCATACAAGGGAAACAGCTCACATTAGCTCCAGGGAGTACTGAGTGTGAATCTCAGCTCTCCTAGTGACCAGCAGAGTGACCACAGGAAGACCATTGAGTTGACTATCTTCCGTGTCTCAGTTGTAAAATAGCAATCATAGGCAATTGTCAGGATTGAGTAACATGAGATGTGTGCAGTGGTTAATTTTATGTGTCTGGGCCACAAGGTACCCAGACATTTAGCTAAACATTATTCTAGGCAATTCTGTGTGGATGCTTTTGGCTAATATTAATAGCAGAATTGGTCAAAAAGTAAAGCAGATTGTACCCCCGTTTTGTGAGTGGGCCTCATCCAGTCAGTCTAAGGCCTGAATAGAACAAAAAGACTGACCCTCTGAGTGAGAGAGAATTCTTCCTGCCTGATGACCTTCTAACTGGGACACTGGCTTTTTTTAATGACTTTGGACTCAAACTGAACCATCAACTTCAGTTTCCATTAATTCCTGAGCCTTTAAGACCCATCAGTTCCTGGGTGTTAAGCTTAACAGCCTTTGGACAGGAACTGCACCATCAGCTCTCCTGGTTTTCAACCTTCAGACTCAGACTGGAGATAGACCATTGGCTCCCCCAGGTCTCTAGCTTGCTGATTCAACCTCCAGATCTGAAACTTGCCAGCCTCCATAATTGGGTGAGCCAATTACACACATACACACACACACACACACGTACGTATATGTATACAAGGATGAAAGCATTTGCTCTGGGGCAAGGAGATAGCGGGGACATTTCTGAATGTGTATTTCAAAGCAGAGACCACAGACTTGCAGATGGATTAGGTGCAGTACGTATATGTATACGTGTGTGTGTGTGTGTGTGTGTGTGTGTGTATGTAGAGAGAGAGGATAGAGATGATATTGGTATTGATTCTGTTGACTCTGTTTCTCGGGAGAACCCACATTTGAAACAGGATGCTATCTCTCCCCCAGTGCATGTAGCAGCTACTCAGCAGATGTGCATCACAGTCAGATATTTCTGGATTTCATTTCTGCTCTGCCACTGTTAGGTGTATAATCAGGGCAAGGCAAATTAAAGTCATCTGTGTATGCTATAATTTCCTTATCTTTAAAACAGAGGCAATGCATCATTTTTTAGGCTGTTAAGATGATTAAATAAATAAGTTACGTAAATAATCCATAACATGGTAAGCTCTCAGGAAGCAGCTTGGGAATGTTTTGTTCCTTTAATACATCACTTAGTCATTCACATTCAGAGATAAATATTGGCCTTTTTCCATGCAGTAACTTTCATCCCACATATTTTTCCTATGTATGCCAGTCATGTCTTACTGTGCTTTGCTTTAGAATGGCACCTTAAATTATATTCTTTGACATAGACGTATTACATAGGTAGTGTTGTATCTCTACCTAGTAATCACTACTTCATTTCCTCCCAGCTTCACTTATACCTGGGGCCTTCAACCATTTGTTTCACCCCAGCCTCCTCCTCAGTGGTCATCTCCACATGGAGTCCACTTCATTGCCACCATAGCAGCAAGTATTAGAAAAGCACAAACTCTTACCAGTACATCTCTTATTGCCTTAGTGAACTGAATGTTTTCTGGGCCCTGCCGGGAACACAATCAGGTAGAGTTTGCAGGTCTTAAATGGTCAATGCATTTCTTTTCCTTTTCATTTCTCTTTTCTTTTCTTTTCTTTTCTTTTCTTTTTTTTTCCGGATTTCACTGTCACCCAGACTGGAGCACAGTGGTGCAATCATGGCTTACTGCAGCCTTAACCTCCCAGGCTCAAGCAATCCTCCCACCTCAGCCTCCCAAGTAGCTGGGACTACAGTCATGTGCCGCCATGACCAGCTATTTTTTTTATTTTATTTTATTTTGTTTTATTTTATTTTGTTTTATTTTATTTGTAGAAATAGAGTTTCACTATGTTGCCCAGATTGGTCTCAAACTCCTGGCTCAAGTGATCCTCCCACCTCGGCCTCCCAAAGTCCTGTGATTACAGGTGTGAAGCAACATTCCTTGCTTCTGCATTTTTTTAACAGCTTTACTGAGATATAATTCACATACCAGCAGATGTTTAACAGATACTTGTTTTAGCAAATGCTATTGAATTAGCAATATGTTATTGCTAATTGAATTAGGAAATGTTATTGAAATTATCTAAAAGAATCAATCTGCATGGCTATAATGCCTTCAAAAGAAAATAAAGCGTATAATTTTTTTTGCCACAATAATGCAGTTGTTTAGTTCCAAAGTGGATAACATCCAGCCTAATTTCTTCAGTTAACCTAGTACTTCTATCCTGTAGGTGCCAGTCTGTAAAATAGTGATTCTCAATCAGAATCACCAGGGATATTTGTTAAGGCACAGATGGTTAGACTCCACCCTGAGAGTTTCTCATTCAGTAGGTCTGAGGCAGGGCTCAGGATCTGCATTTATAATGAGAACAGATGGACGCATAGAGGAGAACAGCACACACCGAGGCCTTTCAGAGGGTGGAGGGTGGGAGGAGCGGGAAGGATGAAATAATCTGTACAACAAACCCCCATGACACAAGTTTACCTACGTAACAAAACTGTACTTGTACCCCTGAACTTAAAATAAAAGTTAAGAAAAATTAACGAACAACAAAAAAGAATCTGCATGTCTAACAATTTCTCAGATGAGGCTGATACTGCAGGTCTAGCTAGCACGGCTGAAAAAATCCTCTTGAAAAATATCTCTATATAATGATAGGTCTTTGGCCCTCCCAAAGGGTGCTTGCTGAAATTTGTTACCTGAGACGACTTCAGCCTTCTGCAGCGCCTCATGATGTGTCAAGAGAAAGCCTGAACGGATGCAAGTTCGGCAATTCTGGGCTTTGAGTCTTGCCTCCCTCTAGACCTCTTAAGAAGCTGCCCATTTCACTGTCTAGCTCTGAGAATTGAGGCTCTCAGCTGGCATGCCAAGCCTGACCCCTTCCTGGAGCTTTCCAGCAACAGTAGTCAGAGTTCACAGAGTTCAGCATCCTGCTAGAAGAGGACTGGCTTGCACTGGCTGCCCTGCATGTCTTGATTGTTGTCAGATAGGAAGCACACCCCTGTTTCCATTTAGAATGTGTACTATAGGTGCCCTTCTAAATAAACCATGCTCTGCCAATACTCAGACTTTCTCTAAGTTCTTTGATTAGTATCAGTAAATTGCAAATCCAGGATCTTTATGGTAGCTGAAGGGATGGGGAGTGTACAGAGTCTAATTGTGAAGGTGGCATGTTGCACCTGTTACATTCCTGGTAGGAGGAACCCAGACTTCGATATGAATACTGAGAAAGTTTAACTTGGAAATATTGCTGAAAAAGAACAACACGGGAATCAAAATATCACTTTCCCACAAGTCACTAACAGTTCCCATGTGCTTAAATTTTCTGCATCCTCAGAAACAAACATATAAAAGAAGGAGGGAAGAGTACTAAAAGTATTTTTAAAATACAGTTTTCTAAGTCAAAAGTAAAAGAACAAAGCTTTAAAAAGAAGTAAGGTCAACATCTGCTCTGATACAAATCCCAAGGAGTAACACTTAAAGATTTTGTAAATATGTATACATTCTTGGAAGCTCAATACATATAATTAATATTAAGAACAAAAGAATACCAATAAACATGAAAGATATGGAAGATGAAGAACAGAAATCCAAAATGCAAACTATAAAAGTACCTGAAGGGCAAAATTAATAATGAAGGTATAATTTTTTAAGATCCAGAATTTAAAAAAAATGATTAAAAGAACTATAAATTAATTACAAGAACAATCACTGTCTCATGTTCAAGAAATAAACAGAAACTAACTCTGGAAGTTAGTAACTAGTAAAATGCTTCAACTTTGAGAATAAAGATTTCACCATTTTAAATGAGCCAAAATTAGAATTTCTTCAGGGTGCTTAACTGCTATCCCAAGATAATAGAATTAGAGCTTCAGAATTTTTAAGGAAAAAAGTCCAATTTAAGAATGATATACACAGCCAAGCTGTGAGTTGTAGGAAAGACAAAAATTTTCAAATGGTCTATCTTTAAGAAAGCCTCCAGAACATCTTCTCTGCAGAGACCACATGAGGTGTTAACCAGCTCACCAAACCCTGGGACAGAAGCATAAGAAGGAGTCTTTGAAGGGGAAAGCTGATGTAGAAACGCAGTCTGGTATCCAGTAAAGTCAAGTTTCTCTTTTTTCTTTTAAAAATAAGCAAATGTTGGTAGAAAAAATAGTGAGTTGATATTAACAGAATAAGAGCATATTGGAAAAAAAAGCAGATTGATATTGCTGAAATATTTAACTAATGGAAGTAATAATTTAAATAAAAGTAGGACAAAATAAATAAAAAACAATGAAGGGATAATTGCCTCAGATTAAGAAAATAATGAATAGAAGATAGGGGGAGCCACAAAGCACAAAAATGTCTTATCCTCCATAGACAAGATACTACAGTAATTATGTTTAAATGTACAGATGTAAAGTAATATTAGAGTAAAAAACGTACCAGAAGTGATTGTGGCTAATTTTTTTTTTTTTTTTTTTTTTGAAATGGAGTCTTTCTCTGTCACCAGGCTGTAGGCTGGAGTGCAGTGACACGATCTCACCTCACTGCAACCTCTACCTCCTGGGTTCAAGTGACTCCCCTGCCTCAGCCTTCCGAGTAGCTGGGACTAGAGGCGAGCACCACTACGCCCAGTTAATTTTTTGTATTTTAGTAGAGGTGAGGTTTCACCACATTAGCCAGGATGGTCTCGATCCATTGTGGCTAATTTTATAGTAATAAATTAATGACTACTCCAATTAAGGATGCTATAGGGTGTTTAAAATTATTCATAAGTAATGGTAAGTGTAGGACATTAAACTTTCAAATTATTCTAATCTGAAAAAGGAAACATTACAGTCCATTAAAAATCATAATATAAATGAAAATTCAACTTTAAAAAATATAAAATAAGAAGATAGAGAATTAGCAAAATAAAGAACATAAAATTATGTAGAAAGCTCATCAAGATATCTTATTTAATTATTTAAATCCATGAATGAACTTAGAGATGCACATAAAGCACAGAGAGTCAGTAGTCTAAAATGTAATGTGGGCAAATATTATTAATGAGCTTTTGCATATAAGAGAAGGAGATCATTATGCTGTGAAGGCAGATATAAGTTATTTATAAAAACATAACACTTTCTGGAAAAAAAAGATTTGAATGCATCTTAAAATCAATAATAAAAAATACAGACAGCAAAAAAATGTTAAAAATGGAAGAATAAACAAAAAATCATACTGTATTTGGATATTTTTATTTTTATAAATATACAAAAATCTCTAAATTTTAATTAATATTTAAACTGAAATACAATCAGCAAACATTTAAAAGAACAAACATCATACCCAACTACTTATTATTTCAGAAATAGAATTATGATTTAATATTTTAAGATCTAATAAAAATATCCACATAAAAAAATCTATACAATCAAATTTATTTGTTCAGCAGATGCTGTAATTAATTCATTTTATTCTCAATGGTGTACTAATTAAATTCAAGAGCAAAACAAAGAAGCCTACCACTATCCTTTTTATTTTAAAATGTATTAGAGATTTTTTTTTTTTCTTGAGACGGAACTTCACTCTTGTTGCTCAGGCTGGAGTGCAGTGGCATGATCTCGGCTTACCACAACCTCTGCCTCCCGGGTTCAAGCGATTCTCCTGCCTTAGCCTCCCAAGTAGCTGGGACTACAGGCGCCTGCCACCAGGCCTGGCTAATTTTCTGTATTTTTAGTAGAGAGGAGTTTTACAAGGTTTAACTATGTTGGCCAGGCTGCTCGTCTTAAACTCCTGACCTTGTGATCCGCCCGCCTCGGCCTCCCAAAGTGCTGGGATTACAGGTGTGAGCCACCGTGCTCAGCTAGAGATTTTTAATAATGCAAAATTTTAGGACAAATAAGAAAAATATGTATTAGAAAGAGACAAATTAATAACTAAAGATGACATGATTTTGTATACCTGACAAAAAATCCAAAAGAATCATGTGAAAACCACCTAAAGTCATGAAAGAATTTATGTAGAACAGTGAAAGTTCAAGATAAATTCTGAAAAATCAGTATCACTTCTTTGTGCTGGCAATAACTATTTTAATTATATATCATTTCTAAAAAAAGACAGATTCAGATTTCATTTATAATAGGAAGGAAACAATAAAACAAGTAAATTTAATGAAAGAAATTTAGAAAGTGTATTTTGAAAGTGTAAATATTACTGTATTTTTAAAATTTTAAATATATAAAGAAACAACATCTAGGTTCACAGTATTCTTAAAAATTAGAAAACTTAACTTTTCCACCCATATTATTTTTCAGTTGAACGCAGTATCAATATAGTTATGGAATTTAGAAAACACTGATAGTTCACAAGGAAAAATCTACATGTGAGGATGACCAAAAAAATCTGAAAAAATGCACAATAAGGATATTTCCTTCTATTAGTTACTAAAACTTATAAATAAATAATAATTCAAACAGAGGGGTGTTTAAGGAAAACAAAAACTATTCAATGAAACAAGCGCGCAGAAATAGACCCTGTTATCTATAAAAATTCAATAGTTGATAAATTAAGCTTTCTAAAATAATCATAAAATAATTTTTAATAAATAATTTAAAATTCAGATACATATATATATATACATTTTAGAGGGAAATACATTAGCAATATGTCTTACAGCATATACCAGAATAAATTACAAATGGAATTAAAGAGCTAAATAGAAAATGATGAACTGAGTCCATACAAAAGTGTTAACAGAGCTCACTGCCGCCACCACCACCACCACCACAACCAGGATAACGAGACTTAAAAGTTATAGACAAGATAAATATTTATATAACAAAATGTGCTAGATTGTAAAAATGGCCAGAACTTTTTGCAGTTCTTCTCATCAACAAGTGGACTCTATTTCTCCACTACTTGAATCTGAACTTACTTTGAAACTTGCTTTGATCAATAGAATGCCATGAAAGTCATATTGTGCAAGTTCTAAGCCTGGGTCTCATGATGCCTTAAATGCATGCTTCTACTTTTTCTCCTGGAACCTCTGTTACTGTTGCCATGTAAGCAAGTACAGCTTGGCCTGCTGGATGGTAGGACATCACGTAGGGCAGATACAAGCCATTGCAGCTGAAACATCTCAGACCAGACAACCCCCAGCTAACCAGGCAGCTGCCAGCAAATGTTTGAGTGAGTTTAGTCAGCCATAATTGGCCCAGTCACCCAGCTAAGCCAGCCCAAACTGCTGACCCATGAACTTAGTAAGTGTTAAGGCTCTAAGCTACTAAGTGTTGAGCTGGTCTATTACACAACAATTAATAATATATTCTGAGTGCTCAAATATAAGAGAGAAAACTATCAGTGCTGTATCCTTGAGAAACAGATGGGATTTATTATACAGAGAAAAGATCACTCAGAATGTGTGCAAGAATTCTCAGAAGAGAATTATATTAAATGATGACAGGAGCATGATAGTTCACATCCGAGGAGAAAGCTGAGATTAGGAAGAAGCATGGGGCAAATAAGTATTGAATTCATTGGGATACAGACATGACTATAGGAAGGCTAAATGACCTCTGCATATTTTCCCCCAATCCCAGAAACTAGTTAGTAGCGAAAAGAATGAATGTCTCCTGTGATAGTAGCCATGTTTAGGGCAGAGGGATTGAGCAATACCTCACATGGCTAATTTTGCCTGAAAGTATCAGAGGGTATCCAAGACCAAAAGAGATGCAAAGTATGCTCTTTGACTATAATAGAATTAAATGAGAAACCAATAACAGAAAGATAGCTGGAAGATACCAAAATAATTGAAGATGAAACAACACACTTCTCTATAACACAGGGTCCAAAGAGCAAGTCCTAAGAGGAATTTGAGAAAATTTGGAACTAAATAAAAATACAAATAAAAATGCTAATCATGAAAATTTGGTGTATGCAAAAAAAAAGCGATGTTTAAAGTGAAATTTGTAGCACTGAATGCATATATTATAAAAGAATAAAGATATAAAATCAATAATCTAAATGTTCATCTTATGAAACTAGAACAGGAAAAGCAAACCAAATCCAAAGTAAACAGATGAAAAGAAATAAAAATCACAGCGGAAAGCAATGGAATTCAAAATAGGAGAACAGTAGAGAAAATCAATGAAACCAAAAGCTGATTCTTTGAAAGAATCAATAAAATTGATAAATCTCTAACCAGTCTAACTAAGAAAAAAAGAGAAAACATTAATTAATAATATAAGAAATAGAAAAGATCCTCATTACTGATCCTATGGACATTGAAAAGACAGTAAAGGAATATTATGAATAACTCTATGCCCCCAAATTTGATAACTTAGTTGAAATTGGTCAATTTCTTAAAACACACAATCTACCAAAACTCAGACAAAGTCAAATAGATAATCTGGATAGATAAACTAGATATCTACATATCTATATCTACATACTTATACATATAGGAAGAGTTTTAAAAAAATTTACAACCATTGACCCAGTAATTCTTCTTTGTAAAATTAATATTTTAAGAAGAAATTCAATATAATATAATATAATATAATATAAACTTATGTGGTCACTTGTATGTCCAGACAAGATGCAGCAACAAAGAATAGATTTCTTCTATCTTAAGTGAGCATACAACTGGACAAAATATATGAAAAACAATTTTCATACATAGGACCACAGCCAGTGCAGTAATTCTGGAAAAAAAAAAAAAAAAGTATGGCTTACAATTATACCAACTTACAGTCCAGAGGCAGTCTCCAGGACACAGTACCGAAATGGGTACTCTGAACAGAGCTCAATGTTTTTGCTAAGCTGGCCAGACAAAGATTGACTTTTGGGAGGCCAAGGCAGTTAGAATGTGTAGGACAGAATGCTGGAGAATTGAGAGATTTTTTCAAAGAGAGAGAATTCCGAAGATATAAAAGCGGGTCCACTTGAGTCTTTGACTCACATGATCTGTCTTTGTGTGAAGGAAAACTAAATGAAGCAGGAAAATATAACCTGTAACCAGGAAAAAATCTCAATCATAGAAACATACAAAGAAATTAGAGATGATGGAATTAACCAATGAGGGCCTCAAAACAGAATACATTGTTAAATGACCATAATAAAAAATAATGGAATATATAAAAAAGAGTTTCTAGAGATAAAAATTACAATATTTGGAACTAAAAATACATTGGATAAAAAACACTACAGAAGAAAAATTCAATGTGCTTGAATACATAGTAACAGAAATTATTTTTTAAATGTAAAGAGAGAAATAAACAATGAAAAAGTAAACAGAACACCAATATCCTTGGGGATGTTATCAAGTTATCTAAGATACACATAATTGAAGCCCAAAAGGGGAAAGAAACAGAAATATTTTTAAAGAACAGCTAAAATTATTCCAAGCTTGATTAAAATTATAGTCTCACAGATCTAAGAAGTTGAAGGAAAATCCAAGCAAAAGAAACAAAGAAACCACACCAAAGCACATTATAATCAAATTATTAAAAGTAAATTAAGGAGAATATCTTAAAAGCAGCTAGTAGAAAAGAAGACACAAAGATAAGAATGACAGACAACTTCTTATCAGAAACTATGCAATATAGAAAACTATTAAAATGATTAACACCTTTAGATGTTAATATGGACTCTAAAAATGATTAACATCTTTAGGGTCCAGAAAGAAAAAATAGTCAGCCTAGAATTCTTTATTCAGTGAAAATATCTTTCAAAAGTGAAGACAAACTAAAAACTTCTCAGGGGCCGGGCGCGGTGGCTCAAGCCTGTAATCCCAGCACTTTGGGAGGCCGAGACGGGCGGATCACGAGGTCAGGAGATCGAGACCATCCTGGCTAACACGGTGAAACCCCGTCTCTACTAAAAACTACAAAAAAACACTAGCCGGGCGAGGTGGTGGCGCCTGTAGTCCCAGCTACCTGGGAGGCTGAGGCAGGAGAATGGCATGAACCCGGGAGGCGGAGCTTGCAGTGAGCTGAGATCCGGCCACTGCACCCAGCCTGGGCGACAGAGCGAGACTCCGTCTCAAAAAAAAAAAAAAAAAAAACTTCTCAGACAAGAAACAGCAAAGAGAATTAATCACTATCAGACCTAAACTACAAAAAATATCAAAGGAAATTCTTCAGGCAAAAACAAAAGGAAAATAATATCAGAAGGAAATGTAGAACTATACAAAGAAATGAATAATTGAATACTAACAAAATATTAATATATGGGTATATATATATAACAATTTTTCTCATTTTTCTTCTTCTTAATTGACTATTACTATACTACTAAAGAAAACAACCACGTACTCAAAGTGTAGCTAACAAGCAAATATTAGATATAACATAAAAGCTTAAAACAAGCTTAATCTAAAGGAGGTAGGAAAAGAGGGGGAAGACAAAAAAGAACAAAAGGATAAACAGAAAAGAAAAAGCAGGGTGGTAGATTTAAACCTAAGCAATCAATGATTATCTTAAACAAATTAAGTCTAATTGACCCATTAAAAAACCATAGACTGTTAGATTGGATTAAAAAGCAAGAACATTTTAAATTTTAAAACACAGGTCAAAAGTGAAAAGATGTGTGGTCCATTTGGGATTAATTTTTGTGTATGGTGTGAGGTAAAGGTATGTGGTTTGTTTGCTTGTTTCTTGCATGTGGATATCCAACATTGTTGAAAAGACTATCTATTACACCATTTACAGACTTTGGAAACTTTGTCGAAAGAAATCAATTGATCATAAAGTTAAGAGTTTATTTTCGGACTCCGTTCCATTCCATTGACTTACATGTGTTTGCTTGGGCCAATGTTGTACTTTGCTGTGGCTTTCTAGCTGGTTTTGGAGTTGGGTAGCATAAGTCCTCCACCTCTGTTCTTTCCAAAATTGTTTAGCTAATCTGGGTCCTTTGCATTCTCATATAAATTTTTGGATCACTTTGCCAGCTTCTTCAAAGGAATCTGCTAAGATTTTAATAAGGGTTGTGCTAAATATGTAAATCAATTTGAGGAAAATTGCTGTCTTTGTAGTATCAAGACTTCCAATTCATGAACATGAAATGTCTCTCCATTTATTTAAATCTTCATTGTTTTCTCAGCAATATTTTGTAGTTTTCAATTACAAGTCATGTACTTCTTTTATTAAAGTTATTTCTAAGTATTTTATTATCTTTGATTATATAACGAATGAAATCATATTCTTAAATTCATTCTCAGATTGTTCATTCCTCACATATAAAAACACAATTGAATTTTGTTTCTTAAACCAGCAATCTTTCTGTATTTGGTTATTAGTTTTATTAGTTCTATTGGGGGCTTTTGTTGTTGCTGCTGCTGTTATTGTTGTCAGCTACATTCAAAACCATGACATCTGCAAATAGTTTTATTGTTTTTAAAAAAAAAACCAGAGGAAAAGATACCATGCAAACACTAAGCTAGAGTGACTATATTGATATCAGACAAAGTAGACTTTAAGACCAAAAAACTTACAATGGAAAAGATGGATATTTTATAATGATATAAACAAGACTATATGGTAACATTAAATGAGTATACCTAATTATAGAATTTCAAAATTTATTAACTAAAATCTAATAGAATTGAAAGTAGAAGTAGACAAGTCCTTAATTGTAGCTGGAAGTTTAAACAATTTTCTCCCAGTAATTGATAAAACAGGTAGACAGAAAATCAGTATGGATGTATAAGATGTAAACATTGTTATCAAACAACTCAACCTAATTGATATTTATAGAACATTTCATCCAATAACAGACTAAAACACATTTTTGAGTGTGCAGGAAATATTAACTTAAATAGATCATATTCTATACTACAAAGCAAACATCAATGAAGTTAAAATATTTGAAATTATAAAATGCATATTCTCTGACCACAGAGAAATAAAACAAGGAATCAATAACAGAAAGGTATATGAAAAATCCCCAAATACTTAGATCTTAATAACACACTTCTAAATAATTGATGGGTTAAAGAAGAAAGCACAAGATAAATTATTTTGAAATTAGTCAAAATGAAAACACATGAAAATTTTCAGGATAAAGTAAAACAGTCCTTGGAAGGGAAATTTATAATATTTAGTGCTTATCTTAGAAAAGAAAAATCTCAAATCAATGATGTAAACTTCTACCTTATGAAAGTAGAAGAAAAGCCAGTGAAATCTAAAATAAGCTAAATAAAGATAAGAACAGAAATTAATGAAATAGAAAACAGAAAAAAATAAAGAAATATTAATGTAACCAAAAGCTGCCTCTTTGAAAAGACTAATAATTGATAAACCTCTAGGCAGATTGACTGGAAAAAGAGGGACTCATAGATATCATCCAGATATTTAAGGATAATAAAGAAATATTGTGAACTTTATGCCAATTAACTCAACAATTGGGTAAAACAGATTTCTTGAATGACACTAATTACCAAAACTGACACAAAAAGAAATAAAAAATCTGAAGAGTCTTCTATCATTTAAATGATTGGATTTGTTATTTAAAAGCCTTTCCAGAATCCCTTCAAGCCCAAATAGCTTAACTGGTAAATTCTACCACACATTTGGAACTAGTAATATCAGCTACATTAATTCTTTCAGAGAATAGAAAAGGAAAGAATACTCTCCAACTCCTTTTATGAGGCCAGCAATAAAAACATTGCAATGAAAGAAAATTATATACCATCATCCCTCATGAAAATAAACACAAAATTACTCAATAGGAATGGGAGTCAGTGTGTCACTTAGGCTGAAACAACAGGATGCTGCCCTCCAGGACTTTGATTCTGACAAGAGTTGACATAATAAAGCAGGGATAATTAGAAGATATTCGTCCAACTACAGAGGATTGACAGAGGCAACAAATGCCCCAACCACAATGCTGGTGAGTACTCCCCAGTCAGACTCTTCCTGCTAGAAGGCATCGGTTGCTCTTTGCGGCCACGTTTCTCTTGATCCTTGCCCATTGTCTAGTTTAGCGTTTTAACTTTTGATCATTAACTTTTGATCAGTTTTATGGACTATCCAAAGGCCTTTCCATAAATGCCTTCTGCTAAATTTAGCAACTAAAAACCTGAACAGTAAATCAAGTTCTGCTAATACTTTCACAACTAAGAACCTGAACTAATATAGAAATTGGTAGCAAAGAGTGACTTACACAGGCCCCCACAGAAACGGAGGGACTTCAGGATTGGAAAACTGATCTCATTGGGACGAAGGCTGTGAAAATTTAGTTAGTATGCTGGGATAATAATCTAGAATAACAGTTCATTAAATTATCACCTATGGTCATCAGAAAAGAAGAATTCATTCAATCTAAGGCATTGTTCAAAAAACATTTTCAGGGCTCCCCCTCCCCAATTTCTCAGCCTGATTCCCTCTGCATTGGTCTTATTATTAGAATCTATCCATGTATATTTACAGATAGCTATAATCAGCTGTAGATTTACAGGCTTTGAAGTCACAATATCTGAAAGAAAGAGACCTCTCTTCTCTCACTACAAACATTTATGCAAATCTTTGTTAAAAAGACTCCAGTCATGTGTGGAATCTATGGCCACCTGGGGATCATCATGGTGTCCATAGATATAGGATGCACTTACTGGCCAGCCCGTATCCTGTGTCCACTCCTGTGGTAGAGAAGACAGAGTCTTTTGATTGGCAGCTTCACCTTATTCACGTGGAGTGGAGGAAAAATGTTCCCAAAATGAAAGGATGTTAGACAAACAAAAAGCAATCATTGACTGCTACCGAGAGAAAAGGCAAAGATGAAGAAAAGACACATAGTGACCTATGGATGACAGTCCCCTTTGAGAAAGTTGGAGAGGATGCACTCCAGAGTCCAGGTGGAAGGACTGACTTCAGATCAGAAGAGGATGTGTCCTTTTTCTACTGTGCATATGTACTAAGCTGCCTCAAATCCTTAACTAATTAAATTTAATAGTATCTATGACATAATTGACAGTGCAAGGTCATTGCGTCCTTGAAAACAAACCAGTTTAAGCAACAGGCACTTTAGCTATTGCTGATCAACCCCTGCTGATCAACCATTAATATGACAATATTTACATTACTAATAAAATTTGTTATGCTAAAATATGAACCATAGGATACCCATTTGGCATATTTGCTTATTATTTTTAGTAGTCCTATGTGCTAGATTATAAAAAAATGAAATGTATATGTTGACCATAGAGGCCAAATGTATAATGGTTAAGAGTGCAGATTTGGAAACAAGCAGAACTGAGTTTGAATCCTGGCTACACCACTTGTCACTTATGTGACCCTAGGAAAGTTACTTACTGTTGAAGTCACGTAAAATGTTCTGCAGAGGTCCTAGAACACATTAAGTTCTTAATAATATGTGTTATCTATGGTTATTTATCATGTTCTAAAACGTTAAAGCCCATTCATGTAATGTATCACCCTCAACTTCTCATCATTCAGATTCTTTTCTAATTCAGTCAGAATTAGTGAGGTTAGACTGTACATAGATAAAACAATGTATAAATATTGAAATACAGGGTCACATAAGCACCTGATCATTGTGCTTTTTATCTTTTTTTTTTTTTTTAAGAAAAAAATCCTCTAGATTTTCCTTACCCGGAAATAATTCCCAGACAGCTCCTTTAAGAACTGTAGCTCTTTCAGGATTCTTCACTATACTGAAAGAATTTAACCTTATTTACGTTGTCCAGTCAAAAACTTGGTAGTTCACTCTTAAGAGCATGTTTTCTAAACATCTCTGGTAAATGGAAATTTTGACTTTATGCCCAGGACACCCTGAGAGCTGCTCCTACAGAAAAAAAGCTAATAGGATAATAAATCCCAAGTCCTTTTTTTAATGTTTTTTTCTCTCTGAACAAGAGTTGTTTTAGTTAAACTTGCATTCACTTTTCTCTGAACGCTGCCCCCGCTCTCCTTGGACCATTGTGTTTAGTACAGGACTTTTGACTCAGCCATCATTACTCACACTTTACTGATTTTACTTTAAACACTGTTGGCTAAAACGACAATTTATCAAGACTGTTTTGCCTAGCAGTTGGGGATAATTTATTTTCCTGTTGAAGGGTTTGATATTTATTAGCGCGGCAGCGGGCCGGTCAGCAGAGATCCACACTCCAGGGGACAGGCTCTGAGACCAGCTTCATGGCCTCTGCTCCGCCCTCTCCAGCTCCCAAGCTCCTAAGGCAATTCCGGGCTGGTGCCTGAGGATGCTGAGGGGAGACACAAGTGTGGGGCTCTTTCTCTTGGGAAAAGGAAGTTCAGGGTGTTCTGCTTCCCTCCCCTGGGAAGCTGGACCCACAGCTGCGAAGATGCGTAGCCAGCAATCCCAGGGGGAGAGGTGAGCCCCCAAACCCTCTCCTCATCGGTAGAGTTTCCGAGATCCCTGGTGTGCAGACGAGGACTCATCACAGAAATATGTGTATCTGTACAGAGAACTCGCCCAACTTCAGAAGCCAAAGAGCATCTGGTTACAAGAGATTACTCAGGTAAGTTGGGGGCTGTTTGAGAAGTGGAGAATCCCAGACCTCTAATGCCAACGGGAAATGCTGCATCTTTGTAGTGCAGGGTGCCTGGCAAGGGTAGGCTTTTAGTAATGATTTACTGTTGAGGCAAATGAATAACTGAAAGAAAGGAATTTGGGTTTACTGTGTGCCTGGCACTGTGCTAGATTTACATACATCCTTTTTATTTCATCCTTGTGATAACCCCGAGGATGAGTATTGGTTTCCAGTGGGCTCTGGGAAGTTCTGTAAATTGCCTATATTTGACAGCGAGTAAGTGGGAGAACCTGGGAACAAACCCAGATCTGTCTGAAACCATGCCCTTCTGATGCTTCATACCACTTCCTTACCAAAGGAAGGCCGCAGAAAGCTGGCCTGGACATACCAGTGTGGTGCCTGGAGTTCCCTCCACTGCAGTCACTCCTTGAATTAGGGCATTATCTGTAACAGAAATATGTTATCTAAATAATTCATTAACACTCAGGCCACATTAGCAGGAAGGAATTTTAAGTTTTTTGCTTTTCCAGAATAGAAGGAATGGGACATGACACAACTAAATTTTGATGCTTCAAGTTCACACACTTGTGGGGTTGAGAGTGTAAGGAGGAACCGACTTAGAAAATACCGGTGTGTGTGGGTCTGCCACACACAAGAGTGAGAGCATATGAAAACACACACCTGCAGGAGGACGAAGGGAAGGAGAAGGTCAATGGGCTTTCATGCCCCCATCACAGCCGATGCACCAAGCTTCAGGTGCTGGGAGATCTGAGGTCTTAGAAGTTTCCAAACATTTGTGGTGGGCCTACTATGTGCTAGGCACTGTACTGAAACTAAGGTTATAAAACCAGATCAGATAGAGTCCCCATGCCTGAGGAGTTTATAATATTTGTCCCTGAGAAGCTGGGGAAATCCGTAGCTTGTCAGGGGAAGGAAAAACTCATGGAAGCAACTTGGGGAAAAAAAGAGGAAGCAGGTTAGGAAAGGAGGTGAGGGGAACTGAAGGTGGAATTCAGCTCCTCCCAGGCCTCTGTGGAGGCACCACAGCAGTGGCACCTGCCCAGGCAAAGGTAAAGCCTACCCACTTCAGAGCAGCTTTGTCTTTAGAAAGGAGGCCTCCAGGCTCAGCCAGTCCTCAGAACCTACTGGCTGGTAGAACCTTCTTATTCCCTAGGAGTTCACTTGAGGGGATGAAGGATAGGTGAGGGAAAGGGATTGCACTCCCCTTCTTCCCAGCACAGAGGAATTTGACGTTGGCACTAACCCAGAGGGAACTGCCCCTTTGTCTATCAACTCTACTTTCTCCTTTGCTATCCCTACAGAGTAGCCCTCCCTGTGTACTCTTCACTCCCCCACCGCAGTCATCAGCCTGGACTGTGTAACACTGCCATAAAGAAATGAGGTGGGGAACATGCCTCCACTGTGGAGTGAACTGCTCAGAAAACAAATTCACTGAGGGATAAATTCCACTTTGAGAATTTCAGGGGAGGCTTATTTAGGACTTGCAGTGATGGGAGATTGACAGCAGCCTGAAGGCCAAGCAACAGATGGTGCATAAGTTCCACCGCCATTGCGTCACCATGGAAAGTGGTTGCAACACCCAAATTGACCAGCAGTTCATCAGGGCCCTGGCCCCCAGGCCTTCCACTGTGGCCAATCAGCTCATTTTTTGAAGGACCCAGTTCATTGTTTTGTTGAGTCCACCATGAAACAAAATCCTTTCCAGAGCCTTGATTAGCCTTATTAGCTCATAAAACTTTTTCAGTCTGTCCAAATGTCTCCATTTTCTTCTAGATATTTGTGGTAGGGGGTATTTTTGCTGTCCGTTTTCAATTAGTAAAGAAATGTAGCAAAAAAAATAAAAAGAAGAGCAAATTAGAATCTGGACGCATTGCTTCTTAATACTGTGTAAAAATATTGTGATAGAGGAAGGGGGTGAGATATAGAAAATACCTTCATCTTTTTCACATTCCAAGACCAAGTCAACTGCTGGCTTACGGAATGCATGTCATGCCATTCCATGACATAATATGAGCCTTTTTATTTTTTATCACAAACTGAAAATCTTGCTGATAAATGCCAACATGTGTTAGGATTCTTCCTATTTCCTGGCCTGTGTATGGTCATGGGCTGTATGCTATCCATTAATGATAGAACATTGACCTTGGCTGTACTCTAGGTTCACTGAACAGTTCCTTAGGGCCCAGAAGAGCACAAGACATTTTTGCCAAAGCTGTCTCCGCAACCCTTCTTCACCCTCTTAATTTTGAAACCCATGTGTATTTTAACAAAAATATTATCCATCTGTTTCTGATTCATTTACATGTAACTGACCAAATCTCCACTTGTCAGGGCTATCATGTCCCACAGGCTCTGCATTGATGTATAATACCATGTTGAACCCTTCCTCCCTGAATATTAAGAAGTCTTGTTTAGCCAAGAAATTACATGCTCCACTCCCTAGGATTGAAGGGGTGCAGTGGGAGGGTCCAAATTCCAAATCCCTTGGTGCTTCCGTCCACTACGGGCTTGGCAAAATGTCTCCACTCATCCACAGTGCTGACTTGATTGAGCTGTTATTGCTATGGTGTATGAGTGTGAGTGTGTTTGTTTATGAATGTATGTGTGTGTGCATTGACTGGTGGTGATTAAACACATTTTGTGACATTAACTCAGACTAGGGGTAGGCTTCACTCCTCTGTAGTCAGATCAACTGGCTGACTTAGTGTGAGACTGAACTGAATTCCTCCTATGACTTCCACTGTGTTGGGTTTTATCCATCTGTCAACCAGGAGCAGAAAAATGAGAAGCAAGGCCTCTCAAAAACAGGAGGAAGAACTAAAGTTCTGGGAGTTCTCCCAGGATTCTTCACTTCAGGCAAGTTTATTCTCAGTTGGGAAGAGGGTATACAGGAGACCACTAGGTCAAGTCCACTCTCAGCATGGACAAGTGAGAGAAATCGTCGCTATTATTGCAGCTGTGTTGGATACTGGCATCATGCCAATCCACCCAGCGCTTCTCCCAAACTAGAAGTCACAAAAAAAGACCTGGGCCACCTAAGGCTGCCCTCACAGCCCAGACAAGAGCTGGCATGTCAAATGATGAATGTTTTTTCTACCTGTTCCACAAGAGCTAGATAGGGCCATCTACATCTAAACTCTATCAAACCCACAACTTGCTTTTTAAAAAGTTCATTGAAACCTTAGTTATTCAGCATTCTGCTACTTCTGACAATATTCACCATGATGAAATCAATTGTTTCTTCCAATCCAATTTTCTTTAATAAATCTTATTTTTATAGACTCAGATTAACCTATTCATTATTTTTATTGAGTTGTGAGCTATATAGAAAATTTGACACAAAGTTACATTTGTGGAGTGACATAAAATATTCGGGCTCACAAGTTGAGTGTGGAAAAAAAAGATTTCTCAAAATCAAGCTTAACACTATCTCCTAACTTAGTAAACAGATACTGGGTTAAATAAGGAGAATAAACTTTATTCTGGAAGTACAAGAGGTCTGAGTCTACTTGAGTGTTGTGGGATATGTTGCTAGTGATCTGTAGTTAACAACAGTTAAAGTACTAAAGTTTGTGAATAATTCACTTCTAAATAAAACTTACTGGTAGCTTCAAGGTAAGCCCTATAATAATGCCACTTTGAACCACCACATTCTCTGATATGCTTTACTGAGTTGGAAGTGACAGGGTTCATGTTACTTCGAGGACCCGTAAGATAGTGCATAGGGATGCAATGGGAATGTGTCCTGTGTCCTGCAGCATCATCCATCACTCATGTTATGGCAGAAATAGTTGGGAACCTCTACATTCAAGGTCTCAGCACATGTCATAGTTGGAATTGTGAGGCTCTTTCTCACTTTTTAATGTAGAGGGATTTGATTTTTAGCCCTTGTTATTATATAAAGCAATCTCACACTCAGAAAAGGATATTTAAGGGTTTTACTGGCCAAAGTGGCATTCCTGTGCAGTGTGATCTTGTAGTAAGGCAGAATTAGGAAACAGTGCTGGCATTAATAAATTCTCTTTCTCTCTCCCTTCCTGCTTGTGTGTGTGTGTGTGTGTGTGTGTGTGTGTGTTCATGTGTACAGTTGATTGGTTGGTTGTTTAGTGTAGAAAGTGAGTTACTGGTTCTCACTTGTAATGGTTCACACTGGCACAGCTGTGTCTGAGATAAGATTAGGAAAAGTTGGGCCGGGCGCGGTGGCTCAAGCCTGTAATTCCAGCACTTTGGGAGGCCGAAACGGGCGGATCATGAGGTCAGGAGATCGAGACCATCCTGGCTAACCTGGTGAAACCCCGTCTCTACTAAAAAATACAAAAAACTAGCCGGGCGAGGTGGCGGGTGCCTATAGTCCCAGCTACTGGGGAGGCTGAGGCAGGAGAATGGCGTGAACCCGGGGGGCGGAGCTTGCAGTGAGCTGAGATCCGGCCACTGCACTCCAGCCTGGGCGACTGGGCGACAGAGCGAGACTCCGTCTCAAAAAAAAAAAAGAATTAAAAAAAAGAAAAGATTAGGAAAAGCATCAGCCACGCTGCAAATGGCACTAGATGTAATGCTAATGAGGCCAACATCATGACTTCATGTTCAACCTGTGTACCGAGACTACTTACTATAGGCATGACCTGTGGATTCCCTAAACCCTATCCCCATACTAGCCACCAGCCAGTATCTCCTAAATACATGCTATGGTCATAGTGTGGACCAAAAGATCAAATGTGACAATTGTTATGGATCGCTGAGAACCTCAGTGCTCTTCAAACTCCTACTTAGAATTAAAAACACTTACTGCCAAGGATATAAATAATAGCTCCCTGCAGTGGCATTTTAAAACTTTCCAGTCTCTGGATAGCTATGTAAATCTGCCTTGCAGACTGAGGGTATACAATGCATTCAGATGAGGAAGGAGACCACACAATTTTTCCAGGCCAATGGGCAGGGCCATTTCATCTGTTTCTTCTTCCAACATGCATTCATCACCTCTGTTCTTTACTACCCACCTGACATTGAGACAGAGGCTGTTGCTTTTAGATTTTGATAAATTTTTGCATAATCCACTGGGCAAAAGAAACCTTGACACCTGCCATTTCTCCTTTTACCTACAACCATTAATAAACAAAAATACAGGGTACGGTTGAATATTAGTCCCAAATGTCCCAACCAGCTATTTCAGGTAAATTTTGCCTTTTCTTTCACTTTCCCAGTCTTCCCTCTCATACCAATACTTCACCTTAACTACTACCACTTTCTTCTCTCTCTCATGTTATTACCAGTTCTAGAGTTCATCAGTTCAAAAGGTTTCAACTGCTGGTAGCAGAAATCCAACTCAAACTAGCTAAAATATCAAGGAATTACATTGGCTAAATAGCTGGAAGTTCAGAGGTAGACAGGTTATTCTCATGGTAAATTCAGGCCTCCATTTCTCTGTAAGTCTCTGCTCTCTTCCATTAATTTGTTTTATCTGAATCTGACTTCCCTTCTGGCCATAAGATGGCAGCCAACAGCAAGAGGTAGGGGATCACCCGTCCTTATTCACATCCTTTGAAAGAAGAAGCTGACTTCTCTTCTACTCTCCTAAGGACAAGGAAGAACTTGCCTGAAGTCTCCAGTAACCCATTCTTAGACCAGAATTGGGTCATATGCCCATTCCTGAAGCATTCACTAACAAGTAGATTAGATTCTTTAGCTGCTTTCAATTAATTGAGTCTTACCACTGAAGTTAGAGATGGGGTAACTTCCCCTAAATCCTATGAACAAAACTGAGATGGCACTGTGAAGAAAGGAGAGAATGGATGCTGGATAGGCCATCAACACTGTCCAATAGATTGGGTATGTTCCCTTTATCAATTTAGATGATACATTGGTATAAGCCATGAATAAGAAATAACTACTTTTGAAGCTCCATTCCATTGCCGTTTTGGGTTGTGGAGGCTCCAGAGAGCTTTGTTTGACCTAGGGGGACCCCATCTGAAAGGCATTCTGCTCCTATGGGCTCATTCCCTTCCCACGAGGCAGCAGTTACACAATGAAGTAACATCCAGGCCTGAAAGCTTCTCTAAACTTAGTTCCCTTCCTGGAGAATTGGCCAACTCTACATTCCCATGTCACAAACCATTCAAGCCCCTGCGTGCAAACGCCTCACTCCTAGTATTTCAAAGGGCAGACCATTCCTCAGATGGGGAAGGCAACTGGGCAGGGCACAGGCACATGGCTCACATTTTCCTGCTCACGATATTTTTTCCATTGACTCAAGCCACAGCTGCTTCTTGGAGGGCCATGTTTGCTGATGATGACACAGACTGTTTCCGATCTCTGAAGTGGTCATCTTCAGATTGCCCAGTGTGATATAACCTCTTTGGCATCAAACTTCTGTTGCCCTAAATGCCCTTGTGATTCTAAAACAGGACCTGGGGTTGCAGAACCATACGTTAGCATGTAGACATAGCAGTTTCCTCCAAGCAAAAGAAAAAAGAAATCAAGATTGTTATCACTGATCCCTTGGCATTGGCTGGTCCAGAGTTGTCCTTACTCAACTAATTCATTCCTTATGCTCATATCCTGTAAGATTCCAGAACCTCTCCACCCTTACCTCATCTACACCCAAGAACCCCAAAACAAGCCCAAGTCTGTCCTTGCAAACTATGACCTAAAAAGCCTTCCTGCCTTGTTCACAGCCCTGCCCTGACTGCCCTGATCTATTACCACAGTCAACACCAGCCCTCCATCCTTTACTCTGCCAAAAAAAGTATTTCAATGCTACTACTCTTGGATTTCTGACTTTTGCTTGAGCAAATCAAGCTCCAGTTCTGTTATTTCAATCTAAAATTCCATTCAGAGTACATTGGTTTGCATAATTGAAAATACCACGCAGAGTGGATGTAAATGTGGCTCCATCAATTGCTAACTATGTAAACCTAAGCGCATTACTGTTACTCCTCATCATGTTGTCAACATGTATTTATTAAGGGCCAACTATGCATCAGACAGTGTGCTAAGCTCTGAGACTAAGTTCCTTCATCTATCAAAAGGAATTAATAAAACACATCTCATAGGGTTGTTGTAAGAATTAAATGAGATAATACATGTCAAATTCCTAGCACAATGCGAAATGCTTAGGAAACATCCATAATTGGTGGCTTGAGTAGCTGTTATAATTACTGAGAAAGCACCTGGTCCATCTGCTTCCCCCTACAATGTGATCCATCTGAGGGCTTCAGGAGTTCCTCAATCCTTTCTTCTGCTTTCATTTCAATCTGTCATGCTTCCCAGATATCCTACAGATATGGATTGGGCAGCTGCTTAAAATGGGTCCACTGGTGATGTCAACACAATCATGTCCCCACACACAGAGCTTAGTGCAGGCACAGGGCTTAGCCAACCACAGGCTCAAGTCCCAAGTGCCGTGTCCCCGGTTTGCCCTGGGAGTGTGGGTGTGCTGTGCCTGTGTAAGAAGTGCACATGTCTTTAGCCATAAATGTTGCATGGCTGTTATAAACCATGAGGTCTGGTAATACCAGCAGCAGCTTATCAGGTTTCAAATGTACCACTTTCTTCCAGGTTTCCAGATGCTCTTTATTCATTCTCTCTCTCTCCCCGCCACCGCCAACTCTCCTCTCCTTTTCCTCATTCTAAAATGCCCCGTATTGTTTACTTTAATCTAACAATTTATAATTAAGTTGAATATAACTTCAAGAGTGGGGAAAACAGCTAGAAGTGTATATTTAAAGGAGAAACAGGAGTGGAAATTTACCACATGCCTCACTGTGCCAGACCATTCATAGGTCACAGGCAGACTAAATGAAGGTGACTCAAGGCTCTTCAACTTAGAGGAAAGAAATGGGTGACAGGATCTGACTTAATATCATTAAAAATTTACAACTCATTTTCAACATTTCAACATCTTTCTCAGTGTATAAGATCTAGTCCCTTAACAAAAGCAAAGACCTCTATTAAGGGGGTCTGCTTACTAGAAACCACACATGGTCTCTTTACTGCAAGCGAAAATCCCTTCTCCTAAGACAAAGTCTATTTTTCAAAAAACAGCAATGGATTGAAGAATTACTACTAAGAGAGATAATCTAGTTAAGTGGCTCTTTCTTTCTTGACTTACCTCTTCATTTGTAAAATGGAAATTAAAACACAGTACCACCTCTGTTCTTTAAAGGACCTCAAGGGGGCTACTGATACTATCTTCCCCTCTAGTCCATCCTGGTGTTTAAGAGACTGTTTGTGCTTCCTAAGAAAAGTCTTAAGATGATGTCTGTGTTAAGGCAACATGACCCTTGGAAGGAATATCATAGAGAAGTCATCCCACTGGGAAGTTATTCATCCCATTAAGTGATTGCTACTCCGTGGCAAAGGGCCAATGAGTGATGAAATCAGACACAGGGCAAGGAAGCCAGGAGCCCGAGCACCTCTGCCTGGAATGGTGATGTCACGCTCAGAGTGCCAGCAGACAGAGTTGTGAAGAGCATTATAAGATGCTAGGGGAAGAACAGCAGACAGAGGAGTTGTGTTAAAAGGATGGGAGGACATGATTTGCAGAATTCCATTGGGCTTTTCTGATTCTCATGACACATGAAAGCCACCCAGGAAGAACTTAAGGCACCAAGTTTGTGGCACTTTGTTACTACAGCCCTGGAAAACTAACACAGATTTTGGTACTCGAAGTGGGGTGGCTTAAAACAACAGAAAAATATTGCCTTACAGTTCTGGAGAATGGAAGTCTGAAATTAAGGTGTCTGGAGGGCCATGCTCTCTCTGAAACATGCATCCTCTTTCTAGCTTCTCACGGTGGCCATCAATCCTTGGCATTTCTTGCAGCTACATCACTCTAATCTCAGCCCCTGTCATCACATAACATTCTCTTTGTGTGTCTTTGTCCAAATTTCTCGCTTCCTGTGAGGACACAAGTCACATTGATTACAGCCCACACTAATAACCTCATCTTAGCTTGATTACATCTTCAAAGATCCAGATCCTATTTTCAAATAAGGTTATATTCATAGGTCCTGAAAGTCAGAACTTCAACAAATGTTGTTGGATTTTTGGTGGGGGAACACAATACAGCCTCAAATCAACCCCCCAGTAGGTCATGTCATAAGTCCTCAGTTGACTACAGTTAGTAAGTGGCCATTGAGAGTGTACTTGATTGAACTTCCAAAGACCAACGTGTGAGTGTAAATGCCACATCAGGCAATGAAAATGGATGCTGGACATGGAAGACCTCCAGGACTTGGGCAAGTTCCTCTCTTGATTTACTAACAACTTTCCAGGTGCTCATGAAAAGTTTGGGGAGCTGTAAGAAAAACCAGGGACCTTTGGCTGCTGGTGACATGAAAGTTGTGAAAGTGGTGCAAGGTATCAAATGGTTTCATAGGATGCTGAATACTTATTCCCAGCAGGCAGTTTGATCTTCTCTGGAACTCAAAACACTGAATTTCCCAAGACACTAGAGAGAAATAATCACAACTTTCTGATGTACAAATCATACTGGCAATAAATTTTCCAAAGAGCAAAGGATCCAGGATTCTTTTTTGCTGAAGCAAATCTAAGTGATGACACAGAGAAGCACCAGGGCACTTGTCTGTCTGTCATGGAAGAGGATTACGTTTCTACATCTTCTGGTTCAAGGTTTTCAGGTGCAATCATTGTTCTCAGTTTGACTATTTCCTCTCCACATATAGGGGCTATTCAGAGACTCCTTTGGCATCTGGCAACATGGGTTTCATGACCGCAAAGTAAAAATGAAATAACGCACATACCAAAACATAAACACATTGTAAAGTGCACTCAGCCTCAGATTCCAAACTCAGCGACCCTGCATGATTTAACAAAGGGGGAAGCCAGACTCCTGTCCCAGCGGGGAGAAACAAGGCCTCCAAACTGACAGCTGCTATCATTCCAAAACAAGTCATTGTTTATAAATGAATATTCTTTGTGATAAATTATTGAATTACATGAAAATTCTATGATTGCCTGCTGCTGCCAGATTTGGTTTTGGTCTCAAAAGCCAGCATGGAATGTACTAGAGACAGACAGCAAAATTAAAAACTGCTGTCCTTTCTCACAAAATTCTCCAAACTCTCAGTCTCCCCCAAACTTGTAATATGAGTTCTGGATTTGGACACCCACAAGACCCTTCAGAACACTTATAATATATATGGTTTTAGATTAGAGACACTTTGGCTCATTCTGAGAAAACCGTAGGCATGAATTGCACAGCCCATGATTTACTTTATGATAGGTAGTACTCAAAATCTAAGAGTAAAGAGAGCTGTGACTTTTCATAAACATTCACTGTGTGCCAGGCATTGTCCTGGTTGCTTTACATAGTTATCTCATTTAATCCTCACAGTATTCCTAAAAGTTCATTATTAGACCCATGTAACAGGTGAAAACAACCGATGCATGCAAAGGTTAGGTGATTCGCCCAAGTTCACACAGCAGTAACTTGAGAATGCCAGGTCTGGCAGGTGGCATTTGATCCCAAAACTCATACTCTTGCCTCGATAGCACACTTGCTCCCACCACAGCTTAACAGATAATTACATCTGGTACTAGCATTCAAAGAAAAATACTGTACCATTTTCTAAACTCTTACATTGACTCTTTATATGCTATTTTTCAAAGAGGCATATTTTAGAAAAAAAACTGAAGATGAAAAAATTTGATTTGTCTTTTCCTTTGGAATAGATTTTTCCTCCTCCTCCTCCTCCTCCTTCTCCTTTTCTTCTTCCAAATTAACTGGAAAATGAGTTAATTCCAGTGAAATTAGCAGGGATAAGAAACAACAGCACTGGCTTTTAATCTCAATTTTGCTCCTCATTCACTTGGTATAAATCTAAATCTTAGCTCCTCTCTTATACAAGGGGGATGACAAAAACTGTGTTGCCTATTTCACAGGTTGTTACAATAATTAAATGACATAATATCAGGAAAAGCATTTTGTAACCCATTAACCTCAAATTCTGTATGTAATTATTATACCCTAGAATGTTCTCTGATAGTTCAATGAGAAAGAAAAATAATTGGCACGTGTATACATATGTAACAAACCTGCACGTTGTGCACATGTACCCTAGAACTTAAAGTATAATTTTTTAAAAAAAAGAAGAAAAAAAGAAAAAGAAAAAGAAAAAAATTTTAGGACAATAGTCCAGTGTTAGCCAGTGGTCTGTGGATAAGCAGGATCTCTGACAAAAACAACAATGACAACAACTTATTTTTAGCATTTGTCAATTCCCATGGTGTAAATATTCCCAACAAGAAGTTTGTAGCTCTGGCAGAACTATAAGCCAAACGAACTTCTTTTCTTTATATTAAATTACCCACCCTCAGATATTCCTTTATAGCAACACAAAACAGACTAAGACATCAACCCAACAAACCTTGCTGTTTGCTGCTTTGACCCTTGTCTGAAGAGTGAGTGACTGCCTCATCTAAAGCTGGTATGTTGCCCAGGGAAAAAAAATTTGCTCCAGGGAAATGTCATTAGTGTAGTCAGACACAGGGTGCCAAGAACCAGAACTCAATCCACCCACTCTTTCCTTGTTCACAGTATAACAGCTAACATTTGATTTGGCTACATGTAATACAGACACAGTGGCTTAAACAAGATTATTTTTCTCTCTTATAAGAGAAAATGGGAAATGTGTCAACCAGAACCAACCTACATCAAGGACCCAGGCTTCTTCCAGTTGCCCTCTCCACTGTCCTCATTGTCCAAAATGTTTGCTGGCACTTCATCCATACCATATGAGCTCTACGTAGTAGGATGGAAAAAGAAATGAAAATAAAAGCACATTATCTCACTTTTAAGGATGCTTCCTAGAAGTCCCACACAGTACTTTGCTTATATCTTGCTGGCTAGAAACTAATGGAGGGCCATACCTAGCAACACAAGAGGCTTGAAAATATAGCCTTTTATCTTAAAGGCAACATATCTAGCTTCCTTAGTCTATTTTTGTGTTGCTATAAAGGAATACCTCCTGAGACGGGGTAATTTACAAAGAAGAGAGGTTTATTTGGCACATAGTATTGATGTCTGGAAAAGTTCAGGATTGGGCATCTGCATGTGGTGAAGGCCACAGGCTCCTTCCACTCATGGCAAAAGGTGAAAGGGGGCTGGCCTGTGAAGATATCAAATGGAGACAGAGAAAGTAGAGGGTGGGGGAAGGTACCAGACTTCTTTTAGCAACCAGTTCTCCCAGGAACTAGTAGAGTGAGAAATCATCACCCCCAATCTCCAGGGAGGGCACTAATCTATTCATGAGCGGTCCACCCCCATGACAAACACCTCCCATTAGGCCCCACCTCTGACACTGGGGATCAAATTTCAACATGAGGTTTGAGCGAAAAACCTTCAAACTACAGAACTAGGAAACTATCGGGCTCTTTTATGAAGGAGGAAGGGAGAATAGATATTGGGATAAGCAACTAGCTGTCTCTGGTATATGTTTGCTCTTGTTTATACAGTCGTATAAGTCATCAGATGGTAAAGAAAGGAAGGAAAGAAATGCTTTTTTTTCTTCTACCTGAAGTTCCGTGGTCTCTTCTCCCCATTCATCTACTGTGTGTCACATGAGAAGTTAGCAGTCTATAGATAATTTAAATTGCATGGATACTGAGGGCCAAATAAAGAGGAACTATATTTCTGGGATGTGTGTACAAAACATATTATAATGTCCTAATAAACTTTATCTGGAAGATAGCAATAATTATATATGATCATTATTAATATTATGGTAGGTAGAAATAGGTAGAAGTTCTTGTCTCTCTAGATGCACTTGTCTAAATGCAGCTATATCAGTTACCTACTTTGATAAAAGTTATATATATCTGACTAAAGCTGATACTGACAAAAATGGGGGAGAAACCTCCTACTTTCCAAATATCACCCATCTAGACTTTTTGTGGCATGGAAGTTGGAAATCTGTTTATTATATGAATTCTATTCAGAAAGTCTTGTTTAACCATGTAAATGCCTGCCTCCAGCCCTATGCCTATATCCTCCATCTCTTCTTCCTATTGGAGCCAGTAAGTAGCTACCCAGGCATCAAGAACATTTGTCCCCATTCCTTGAAGGAAGAAGTCTCTGCCAGCTAAGCAAGGCTCTTCATCTCTATAATTTTCCAAAGTGGCATGGGTACAGAACCAGAGACACATTAATCCATAAGGAATTTTTCCGGTGACAAATGCAAGAGACACACAAACATGCAAATATATACATAAGAACATGGACAGCTACCCTGCTGAGACTATATCCTGGCAACTCTATTCCATTTTATACCACAAAAAAAAAGCACTATTGGACATATTGGGATAAGCAACTAGCTGTCTCTGGTATATGTTTGCTCTTGTTTATACACTAAGATCATTTCCTACAGCCTGGCAGGGCTATAAGTCCTGAGGCAATATCAGCCTCCGGCCATTCTCATCTCTTCCCAGACTGAGCATTTCTCACTCTAATCACTGTTGTTCCATGAAACACTAGCTGGGATGACCCTGTCTGTCAGATCCTTCTGGATGGAGTATTGGATTTTTTTTTTTTTTTTTTCTGGGACTACAGGCACCCACCACCATGCCTGGCTATTTTTTTTTTTATGTTTCTGCTTCAAATTATTTAGGCACATCACCTCTTGATGAGTTTGAGTCTAAGAAAAACCTATAAGCTTTCCCTGAGAGGGACAGTGGGCTACAAGGAAGCAGGTTGGATTCCTGTTGGAGGACCAAGGGGTACATGGTGTGGATTTTCCAGACAAGGCTGCAAAATATGGGCAGCAGAGCGTTTCAGTTCTCACTCAGATAAAGAAGTGAAGTGGAGAAGTTGAGTTCAGCTTTTAGCCTTAACTGATCAATAGATAAGAATCTTACCACCATAAACAAGGGATTTTCCTTATGTTACACACAGAGAGTATCTTTAGACCAGGAAGTAAATACTGCTTAGCTAATACCAAAGAAAGAAAATACAGTATGTGCCACGTAATGGCATTCTGGTCAACAATTGACTCCATATATGACAATGGTCCTTTAGATTAAAATTGAGCTTAAAAATTCTTATTGCCTAGTAATGTTGTAGCTATTGTAACATTTTAGCACAATGCATTACTCACACAAATTTATGGTAAGAAAAATAAACCACCATGGACATATTCCTGAAAAGAGTGATACCTTCTCAAGGAGAGCCTGAGGCAGGTCCTTCAGAAGGGATTCCACAGGAAGGCACTGTTGTTACAGGAGATGACAGCTCCAGGCGTGTTACTCTCCCTGAAGACTTTTCAGTGGGACAAGATGTGGAGGTGGAAGACAATGATACTGATGATCCTGACCCCTTTGTGGCTAAGGTGTATATTTATGTCTTGGTTTTTAACAAAAAAAGTTTTAAAAGTAAGAAAATGTTAAAAAATTTTAAAAATAGAAAAAAGCTTATAAAATATGGATATAAACAAAGGAAATATTTTGTACAGCTGTATAATGTGATGTGTTTGTGTTTGTTTGCTTGTTAATTTGTTTGTTTGTTTGTTTGAGACCGGGTCTCCCTCTGTTGCCCAGGCTGGAGTGCAGTGGTAATATCTCAGCTCACTGCAACCTCTGCCTCCGGGTTCAAGTGATTCTCCTGCCTCAGCCTCCCGAGTAGCTGGGATTACAGGTGTGAGCCACCACGCCTAGCTAATTTTTGTATTTTTAGTAGAGATGGGGTTTCACCATAATAGCCAGACTGGTCTCAAATTCCTGACCTCAGGTGATCTACCCGCCTCAGTCTCCCAAATTGCTAGGATTACAGGTGTGGGCCATGTGCCCGGTGGTGTTTGTGTTTTAAGCAGTTATTACAAAAGGGTTAAAAAGTTAAAAAAGTAAAAAGTTTATAAAGTTAAAAAGTTACAGTAAGCTAAGGTTAATTTGTTATTGAAGAAAGAAAAATACATTTTCCTAAATTGAGTGTAGCCTAAGTGTACAGTGCTTATAAAGTCCATAGTAGTGTATAGTAAAGTCCTAGGCCTTCATATTCACTCACCACTCACTCACTGACTCACCCAGAGCAACTTCCATCCTGCAAGCTTCGTTCATGGTAAGTGCCCTGTACAGGTGTACCATTTTATATCTTTTATACCATAATTTTACTGTACCTTTTCTATGTTTAGATACACAAATACTTACCACTGCATTACAATTGCTTACAATATTCAGTACAGTAACATGCTGTACAGGTTTGTAGCCTTGGAGCCATAGACTATACCATATAGCCTAGGTATGCAGTGGGCTACTCTGTGTAGGTTTGGGTAGTACCCTCTATGATGCTCACACAACAGAATTACATAATGATATATTTCTTAGAACATATTCCCAACATTAAGCAACTCATAACTGTATAGATAATCTCCACTGGTCCAATTCTGCAGCCCCCCCCCGCCCCAAAAAATGTAGCACAAACCACAACATGATACACACCATACTAGAGGCAGGGCCCCAAATATGTGTTCCCACTTCAAATTTTCCACATAGGTTGGCTAAAACCAGGTCCTGGAATGTTAATTAGGACCTGATCACAACTAATGGACCAGAAATTATGAAATGCTTCACGTTACCAGTCATTTAAACTAGATAGTTAAGAATCCAGTTATGGTTAGGTTCAAACTGAGGCTTAAATCTAATATATTTATTGCAAGTAACACTGAACACTCAAGTGCCCTTGTTTTGAAATGACACCACGTATTGTATCCATTTCCTGCATCTTTGAACCATGCAGCAGCCAAATCTGTCATCTTTCTTTCTCATTTGGGAGTATTCAAAGTGACATCTCCGACTATGTCACCATACCTGAGAGAAAACGGGGAGTTCGGTTCCCATGCACTGTTTTACATTAGATGAATTTAGTCTGAGAATGTAACGCAAAGCTGGTAACGCCGCTGCCTGGGTTATGAGTAGGGTGGTATACCAGGGTCAGAGTTGTTCCCATTTTTTCATTTTTGGCTTGTTTGCTTCATAAAAACATTTTCCTTGCTTTAGTCTATCATTATGGCACTTTTTCTTCTTTTTCCTAGAAATTTCCACCAGGAATGTGCACTATACGTGGAAATACAAACACAAACCGGAGCTGAGAAGGGCCTGGGTCCCCTGACTTCAAGGTTTTTCTAAAGAAAAATACACAAAGGCAGCCACGCCTCGCTCTGGCTTCCTAGTAACCCCAGAAAAAAATTCCAGAAATGTGTTTTAATTCTTTAGCCTGAGTGACAAAAAGGTTAAAATGTTTCCCAAAGTCCACTTAAGAATAATTCTGACCTTGGGAAAGTGGATTTTGTTAGCCCCAAAGCTTATTAAGATTAATGGCAAGAGGGGCTCGTTATTCTGCCAGAAAAATCTACTTACAAATCTAAGAGGGGGATTTTATTCTGTCCATTTCTAAAAGCAGGGGACTTAGAGTGCCTGACAAGTACCCCCTAGGAAGCAGGTATGCTGTATACAGACAGCAGGGGTGCATGACTGGGATGCTCACTTGGAGAGGTATTGGCTAGGCCAGGAAAAAGGGTTCTTATACAGGACTTCCTATATAGAGAGGTCACCCTGCTCTCACTTCTGAAACCCACCAACCTGATCACACAACTAGGTTTTATGGAGCCCAGAAAGATATTCAGAAACTGGAGCCTTATTCAGAGTGTAAACAGCTCTCACGCCTGTTGGCCTTGTTGCTGCTCCACAACAGGGGACTGTGGCTTATTCAAGTGCTCGGCCATCACTATGACCCCACCACCTCTTGGCCCTGCTGCCCCAGCTTCAGCCACTTCTGACCAACTGACTTTTCCCATGCCTTCTGTGGAAACTCACAGGCAGGATGCCGGCAATTTGCTCATTCACCATGAAGTGGCAGGTATCTCTGTGGGGCAGCACCCATGGGCTGGCTGCTTTTTGCGCTGCAAGACAGTCGATGGATGGTAGAATTTTGGCCAAGTACTCAGCCCTGGTTATCTTGGCAAGGCAGAGCACAGAAGCCTGTTGCTGAGAGACCGGAATTCCCAGACTCAGAGATGACTAGACAAAGACTCTGGCTTTGATTATCAGCTCATGGAATTGGTGGAAGGCAACTAGACAGGAAGCCTTCAGGTTTTTAAGGAATTTGGTTCAGTCCAAGAAACCCAAGCCTGGCTGAAAACAGCCTGTGATTACTCAATCCCCGAGGTAATTTCCAGGCCCCTCAAATTTGCACAAAAAAGTAATGGGCTCCAAAGAAGTACAGGTCCCTAAAAGGGCATATGTGCCAATATCTATCTCAGATGGGCTAAGAGGACAATGGACAAGGGAGACGTTTCCAGAGAGCACATCTAGGATTTGCCAGATTGGCTAACCAAGGAACTCGCTGCATTACCAAGGCAAGAACACTTCACTGTTCCTGTGAAGCAGAGAATAATACATACAGTGAACCAGAGACCACTGTGTACTGTTTTCTCATTGTCTATTTCTTCCAATAAAGTTTTCCTTGAGGTTATCCTTCACCATTTTATATTTACTGGGTTATCATAGAAAGGAGAACAGCCTTAGCTGTTGCAACAAAGAGACCTAAAACCACAGTGGCTCAAAGAAGACAGAAAGAAGTTTATTTCTCAAGTGCTAGAGCAGAACTGTCTAATAGAAATATAATGCAAGTCCCATTTGTAACTTAAAATTCTCTAGTAGCCACACTGGAAAAAATAAGCAGTGAAATTAATTTTTGATAATATATTTCTTTTAACTTAATATATCCAAAATATTTTCATTTCAGCATGTAATTGACATAAAATACTATTGATATATTTTGCATTCTTTTTTGGGAGGGATTAAATTATAGCCCATGTCAATTCAGACTAGCCACATTTCGGGAGCTCAAATACCACAAGTAGCTGGTGGCTACCACATTGGGCAGTGCAGACTAGAGATCAGAGAGAGTCCCTAAACAGTTCTGTCCAGGGTTAGCCAGGAACTCACAGTGCTTTGATTTCATTATTCCACTTTCTTCAGAGCAGGATTTCTCAAGCTCAGCACTATTGACTTTTGAGGCCTGATAAAGCTCTATCTTGTGCATAGTAGGATGTTTAGAGTGAGCCTGTTCCATACCTGCTAGATGGCAGTAGCAGTACCTTCCTGCCCCTCCACATTGTGACAATCAGATATACTGCCAAATGTTGGATGGTGTAGGACCAAAAACCACCCCAACAGTGGTTCTCAAACTTACATGTGTATGTCCTGGAGAGCTTATTAAAGCAGAAGTTTCTGGGCCCCACTGCCATAGTTCCTGACTCACCAGTTTTGGAGTAGGACCTGAAAATATGCCTTTCCAGTGATCTCCCTGGACTGCTGGTCCAGGACCCCTCTTCGAGAACCACTGGCCTGGGTTGTTATGCTCTTTGGTCCACCTGGCTCACAACCACATGGTATTCTCATTCCCAGGAAGGGGAACAGACAAGAGAGGACAAATGATATATTTTAAGGTTATAAAGGGGAAGTGGCATGTTTGACTTCTGTTCACATTCCTTCATTGTGAATTTGGATTCATGGCCACATCTAATGTCAAGAAGTCTAGGAAATGTGGTGTCTAGCTGGGTGGCCATGTGCTTGGTTGAAAATCAGGAGTTCTATTACTAAAGGGAGGATTGGGAAATTAGATAATGAGACGAAAATTGTACGTTTTTCCACAGGAGTGGATAGTATTATTTAGCTATATCAGACTATGAAAATCTCCATCCAGAAACTGACCTAGAAGAAAACACATCAGCCACAAATCCAGAATCTGGAGCTCGATATGAGAGCTGCTTGTGATTCCAGTAGGCATGAACTTTTGGAGATGTACATAAGGAGAGAAAGGAGTGTATGACATGGGAAGAAGCCAGAGGAGTGGATTTGTCAGTGGAATGTCTTGCCCCCTATTCCTTCCCCCATTCCTAATAAGACAAGAAACTCCCCAGATTCGTGATTTCAGCAATTTTAACTCCACTTCCCCAGCTCCAGAGATTAGCCCTGATTGGTCTAAGCCAAACAAGGAATCAGATTTCCCTAGTCACACTGATAGGTTCAGGGATGAACCCATGACTTAAACTAGTCCGACCAGAGGGAAGTTCATAACTACCGTTTGGTGTTTGGGACAGCAGAAACTATTTTTCTCCTTGGATATAAATGAGGAAACTAGTCCTGGAGCAGCTGGCAGTCTTGTGACACGAAAGAAGTCAACCTGAGATTAAGCCAAAATATGAAGCTGGGCAAAACCAAGAGTATCCCAGGAAAATGGGCATACAGCCCTCGTGATATGCAGAACCTCTGGACCAAACCATGCCTAATGGTGCACCTCCGGAATTATCAACTAAATGAGCTAAGAAATTTCTTATATCATTTAAATCCATTTGGTTTAAGCTTCTGCCACTTGTAACCAAAAGTATTCCTAGTAACAGTTGAGCTGAATATGTTTCTTCTTGATACCTAAAAATTCCTAATAAAGGCAAGGCAAGCTTATCTCCTGAATACCTAGCATAAGCATCTCATTGTGTGAGCCCTTGGCATACACTAGCTCATGTCAATCTCACAATAACCCTGGAGGTAACTATAAATCAGGAAATTGAGACTCAAAAAGATTAGCTAATGTTCCCAATGTCACTCTGAGAGTAAGTGGCTGGCCTGATAAGTGAGCTCGTTTGACTCTAAGTCCAGTGCTCTTTCTCCATCTTTGGTCTCATATGTTATTTTTTGAAACATGTATATAAATAACAAAGGTTTATATATTTACTCAAATTCCACGTGGAAAACCATTCTGACTTTTGAAAATCTGATTCATTGATCAAAAACACATGTAGAATATTAGTTAGAAGGTGGTGTAGACTGTAGTAGGGTTTTATAGGTATCTTGGGCAGGTCCTTCAGAGTAATTGGGATGTGGAATGTGGAAGTCATTTTTATGGGAGAATTGGGACATGGCCTCCTGTAGGCAGCCTCAGGCAAAAGAGTGAGTATATCAAGAACAAAAATCACATTGAACCTGGTGATAAGGTTCATGAGGATGTTAATTAAAAGAAATCTCATATTTCAAGGCTGTATCGGTGATATAATTTCAAGCAATGGCATATGACTAACACACAACAGAACCTCTAAGGTTTTGCCCCAAAATGTCAGTATTCTTTTGAAAATGGTACATATGGTTTATAAATTGTCCATAGAATTCCTCTCTAGTTCGCCTACATTATTACAATGCTTGCTCTGCTTCTCCTCAAATACTCTGCTTCAGCCACAAAAAGTAGAAAGATGACTATATTACATTTTGCTTGATGATGATAAAGTTTGGTTAACTGCACTATTTTAGCCAAATCAGAGGCCTCTTTTTGTGTGTTATTCAAAATAATTGCAGGCATACCTCATTTTATTGTGCCTCACTTTACTGTGCTTCACAGATACTACATTTTTTTCACAAATTGAAAGTTTGTGGCAACCCGGCCTTGAGCAAGTCTGTTGGTGCCATTTTTCCCAACAGCATGTGCTCAGTTTGTGTCTATGTCACACTTGAGTAATTCTTACAATATTTCAAACTTTTTCATTATTATTATATCTGTTATAATGCCCTGTGATCAGTGGTCTTAGATGCTACTATTGTAATTGTCCAGGGGTGCCACAAACCCTGCCCATATAAGATAATGAACTTAATCAATCTTTGGTATGTGTATTCTCACTGCTTTCACTGACCAGCTGTTCCTTTGTCTGTCTCTCTCTCTCCTTGGGCCTCCCTATTCCTTGAGACATGATAGTATTGAAATTAAGCCAGTTAATAACTACAATGACCTCTAAGTGTTCAAGTAAAAGGAAGAGTCACTTTAGCGGTCTCTCACTTTAAATCAAAAGCTACAAAAGGATTAAAGTTAGTGAGGAAGGCACGTAGAAGCTGAGACAGGCTGAAAGCTAGTCTTCTTGTGCCAAACAGTTACAGCCAAGTTGTGAATGCAAAGGAAAAAATCTTGAAGGAAATTAAAAGTGCTACTCCAGAGCATACACAAATGATAAGAAAGTGAAACAGCTTTATTGCTGATATGGAGAAAGTTTGAGTGGTCCGGATAAAAGATTAAAGCAGCCACAACATTCCCTTAAGTCAAAGCCTAATCTAGAGTAAGGCCTAAGTCTCTTCAATTCTATGAAGGCTGACAGAAGTAAGGAAGCTGCAGAAGAAAAACGTAAGCTAGCCAAAGTTGGTTCATGAGGTTTACAAAAAGAAGCAATCTCCATAATATAAAAGTACAAGGTGAAGCAGCAAGTGCTGATGAAGAAGCTGCAGCAAGTTATCCGGAAGATCTTGCTAAGATCATTGATGAAGGTAACTATTCTAAATAATAGATTTTCAACATAGGCAAAATAGCCCTCTATTGGAAGAAGGTGCCAACTAGGACTTTTCGTGGCTAGAGAGGAGAATTATTCAATGCCTGGCTTCAAAGCTTCTAAGGACAGGCTGACTTTCGTTAGGGACTAATGCTGGTGACTTTAAGTTGAAGCCAATGCTCATTGGACCATTCCAAAAATCTCAGGGCTCTTAAGAATGATGCTAAATCTACTTTGCCTGTGCTCTATAAATGAAAGAAAAAAACCTGGATGACAACACATCTGATTACAGTATGGTTTGCTGAATATTTTAAGCTCACTCTTGAGACCTACTTCTCAGAAAAAAAAGATTCCCTTCAAATATTCATTGACAAAGCACATAGTCAACCCAACAGCTCTCATGGAGATTCATGTTGTAGACGGAGATTAATGACATTCAAGGAGGTTAATGTTGTTTCCATGCTTGCTACACATGTCCATTCTGCAACCCATGGATCAAGGAGTAATTTTGATTTTCAAATCTTACTATTTAAAAAATACGTTCTGTAAGGCTATAGCAGCTATGGAGTCATTCCTCTGACGGATTTCAGCAAAATACATTAAAAGCCTCTAGAAAGGATTCACCATTCTACATGCCATTAAGAACATTCATAATTCATGGGAGGAGGTCAAAATATTCTCATTAACAAAAGCTTGGAAGAAGTTGATTCCAACCCTCATGGATAACTTTGAGGGATTCAAGATTTCAGTAGAGGAAGTCATTTCAGATGTGATGGAGAAAGCAAAAAAATTGAATTACAAGTAGAACCTGAAGATGTGTTCAGAGTTCTGCAATCTCATGAGAAAACTTGAAGGGATGAGGAGTTGCTTCTTATGAATGAGCAAAGAAAGTGTCTTCTTGAGATGGAATCTACTCCTGGTGAAGATGCCGTGGGCATTGTTGAGATGACAACAAAGGATTTAAACTGAGTTGATAAAGCAGTGGCAGAATTTGAGAGGATTTACTCCAATATTGAAAGAAGCTGTACTGTGGGTAAAATGGCATCAAACAGTGTCACATACTAAAGAGAAATATTTCAATCATCGAAGAGTCAATCGCTGTGACAAACTTCATTGTTATTGTAATTTAAGAAACAAGGCTAGGCACGGTGGCTCACGCCTGTAATCCCAGCACTTTGGGAGGCCGAGGCAGGCAGATCACTTGAGGTCAGGAGTTCGAGACCAGCCTGGCCAACATGGTGAAACCCCATCTCTACTAAAATTACAAAAATCAGCCGGGCGCGATGGCATGCACCTGTAATCCCAGCTACTTGGGAGGATAAGGTAGGAGAATCGCTTGAACCTGGGAGGCAGAGGTTACAGTGAGCCGAGATTGCACCACTGCAGTCCAGCCAGGGTGACAGAGCAAGACTCTGTCTCAAAAAAAAAACCAGAGATTGCCACAGCCACCCCACCCTTCAGCAACCACCACCCACAGTCAGCAGCCACCAACATCAAGGTGAGATCCTCCAATCAACAAAAAGAGTACTCAATGAAGGCTCACATGATTGTTAGCATTTTTAAGCAATAAAGTACTTTTCAATTAAGGTATGTACATTGTTGTTTTAAGTATAATGCTATTGTAAACTTAATAGACTATAGTACATGTAAACATAATTTTATATGTACCAAGATATTCAAAAATTCAGCTGGACGTGATGGCTCACGACTTAATCCCAGCACTTTGGGAGGTCAAGGCAGGAGGATCACTTGAGGTCAGTAGTTTGAGACCAGCCTGGGCAACACAGCAAGACCCTGTCTCGACGCCCCCAACATTTTTTTAATTAGCCAGGTGTGGTGGCATTCACCTATAGTCCCAGCTACTTGGGAGCCTGAGGTAGGAGGATCTCTTGAGCCCAGGAGTTTGAAGCTGCAGCGAGCTATGATTGTGCCACTATACTCCAAACTGGGCAACAGAATGAGGCCTTGTTTCTAAATAAAATAAAATAATAAAATAATCTAAAAAGAAACAAAAAATTCATGTGACTCACTTTGTTTTAATGCTCACTTTATTGCGATCTAGAACCAAACCACAATATATGCAAGGTAAGTTTGTATTCTCTTGGCAGGATGAGAAATAAGTTCATTTTTATATCCACAGTAACTCATACACTGGGATTGCTCTTGAAATTTATCCTCTAAATTGAAATAAATACCTGCTCTATCTCCTAAAAGGCAGAATAAAACACATGCCCTTACTCTCACTGCATATTTTTCCAACTGTCAGTCTCATTTTCCTTCAGAAAGTTTATGTCAAAAATGTTCTCAAAGCCCCCAAATTCAGCTTGAGAAAATACAGCTTCACCAATATTAGTCTAATGATAAAAGTACTTGAGAACCCAGCTTGATCTAGAAGCCCATTTGCAAGAAGCTGCTTTTACCACCTAAACATGCATGTAATTATGTCTATAAATAAAAAAACACTAAAATGTCAATAAAAGAGGTTTGCCAGGATCCTCTAATATCAAGTACTAGCTATCAAGTATATTTAACACCCTTACCACTTAATTTGTATTCTTAATTTGTCTTCTATGAAGTAAAAAGTATTTTTTTTTTAAATCTTCACCCAGATTTTAACATCCTGTTTAAAAAATTTCCTATGTAATTATGTTATTTTCCTCTATGGCAGGGATTATTGAAAATTTAGATGTTCACTAGACCCAGTTCCCCTTCATGGGTACTCAGCTAAGCTACATTTTTCATCTCCCTTGCATCAAAGTGATGCCACGTGGCCAATCTTCACCACAGGTATATGAGTCCAACTAGTGTGCCCCTACTAGATGGAGGCAACTGGGGTCACACAGTCCTTCCCCATACACTCTTTTTTCATTTGTTGGCCAATCAGATGCAGAATACCCAGCAGAGGACTCTGAGGCCTAAGTGGCCAAAGGGGCCACTGAAAACAAAAAGATCCGGGTCTCTGGATGACAATGTGGAGCAAAACACCCCACCTGCTCCAACCCCAGTTGATCCACATTGGATGGAACATAAACAAGAAGTGTACCTTTGTCAGATTAAGTCACTGAAATCTGGGCACTGTTTGTTATAGTATTACCTAAATTGGCCAATTCATTGCCCTGTGAAATAGTAATACTGTCTAGTGCCTTTGGAAGGCCAAAAACTTGCAGAGCACCAAGTAACCGAGCAAATTCATGGCTCTAATAGTCTGAACCCTTGTTCAGACTGACAAATCTGACACTTAGTCCTTGAGTTCATCACGCCTTACATTAGCTCCTCATCTCAACTGCAAGCAAACAAAGTCCTTATTTTACCTTCAATTTTATACTGCCTACTGCAACTAGTACATTTTGAATAGTTCATCATAGTGGTTAATTAATAAAAGTAAACAGGCTCTAACCAAAAGTAAGAGCCTACTTACTTTTGGTTAGAAAGGATCTGGGATGGAGAAATGAAAGTAGCATTTGCTGAAACACTATTGAATGCATGGTACCTTCTAAGTTCTAACCCAGATGTCTCCGGGTATTGTCACTTTAAGCCTCTCATGCCACACCAGGGGAAGTCCAAAGCCTTCTCTATAAATTTCTAGGGAAACTAACCCTCCCACGATCATCTGTAGCTCTGATTTCCATGCCCTGCTGCATCATTCAGTTTGTGGATCATCCTTCCATCTCATACATCCTCCATCTGGCCCACCTCCTGTCAACTCAAGCATGAAGTTCAACCTCTTCAGTTTCTGCCACACACATGCATATGTATGGACACACATGCTTGCTCTCTCTCTCTCTCTCTCAAATGCTATTACTGTGTGTGATACACTTGATCAAACATTTAGCCAAAGGAGAGATGGTTGCATCCTAGCAAGTCATCTAACTTAAACATTATCCTTCCTATTCTTTAAGATTCTGTGACTCTGGCCATCAGACATTTTTCAGGGGCCCTTCTTACAACTCCAGCTTCAGGTCATCTCAATAACTTCTCTCACACACTCTCCTCTTATCTTCCTTCTCATCCCTTTCCTTCCAGGTAACCCCAGTGCACCCCCAATCCATATTCTTTTCACTCTGTTATAGAAAGGGTCTAGCTTACCCTGAATCCTACTGCCTAAGGATCCAGGCACATACTTGCATATATTAACAGAGACACAGCTGACCCAAAGAAACTTCCCTTCAATGAAACGCAGCCTTCCTAGAAAGTCACTGTGGCTTAATTTTTTTTCTTCCTCCATTACACACACAAATGCATACAATAATAAAACCATTCACCTCCACATTGCTAAATCCAATGGTCAATTCTCAGATCTCATCCTACTTGACTTCTCAATGGCATTTGACTCTAGTGGGTCACTCCCTCACCCCTGAACACTTTCTTCATTTGACTTCCAGGATAACATACCCACCTGGTTTTCCTCCTGCCTTACTGGGTGCCAGACTTCTTTGCTGGCATCCCCTACCATCCCAACCTCTACTAAATGTCAGTTTTTGGATCTAATTTCTGTTTCTAAATCTACATTTACCAAAATTAGACAAGATGTTACTCCATCCAGTCTCACGGCTTTAAATATCATCCCTTTGCACACAATTCCCAAACACGTATCTTCATTACAGATCCCTCTCCTAAACTTCAGATTTATTTATCTAACTGCCATTGTATGTCTTTACTTGGCATCTTAAATTGAGGAAGTCCAAAAACAAAGTCCTGATTTCCACTCCATGTGACACACTGACTTCTCCCCAAACCTTCCTCCTCTCAGTCAATGGTAATTCCATTCTTCCTGTTGGTCACTGACCTTTGAGTCTTCTTTCCTTAATACCCCACATCCACGCCAATAGCAAGTCAGCTTTACCTTGAAAATACACAAAGAACCCAACCATTCCTCTCCACTTTCACTACTACCACCCTGGCTCAAACACTAGACTTTCTTATCTGACTGGCCTCCCTGGTTCTTCCCTGATTAAGATTAATCATTCCATTCTGAACACAGCAGCCACAGTGGTCCTATTAAAATGCATGTCATTTCTATCTAAAACTCTCCTCAACTGAGGGTAAAGGTCCTTATAATGACCCATAAAACCCTACATGATCTTATCCCTGTCACCAGACCTCATTGATTACTACCCTCCACCACTACCCCTCCTCTCCAGCCAGCTAGACTAATCTATTCTATTTCTCAACCTTGCCATGTATTTTCCTGCTTCAAGGCCTTGGTTCTTATCTTCCATCTGCCTAAAATGTTCTCTCACATTCTTCATTTCTTCCTGTCAATATCACTTTACTCATGTAAATATCAATTGCATACTTCCCACCCTGATTTCTGCTGCATTTTTTTCTTACACTTATTACCATCTAACATATAGACATTTTACTTACTTGTTTTATTTTCTGTCTTTCCTACCAAAATATGGGCAGCTACTTTTATTGATGTTGTTCACTGCTGTATTTCCATTGGTTACAACAGTGCCTGGCATGCAGAAGGTACTCCATAAATATTTTAATGAATATCAACAACAGCTCTGGAAGCGATTTGTGTCCCATGCTGCATATGAGAAAACAGATGGTCAGAGAGGTGACAATAATTTGTTCAGTTCATAAGTGAAGCTTGGATTCAAATTCCATTTCAGCACAACTCTGAACACTATATTAGTATCATGACACAATATTATCTTCCAGAGGGACTCAGCACTTCATAACCACAAGAGATCTCTGCTATACTTCTGAGGTCTGTGAAACCAACTGAAATCAACTAAACACTAGCAATTGTCAAATAAATTGTATACATTGTCTCATTCATTCGTTTAGTCAACAAATATTGAGGATCTACTATGTGACACGATATGTGCCAGCACTAAGAATTCAAAGATAACAAAAACAGACAAGGTTCCAATCTTCCCAAACATGCACCAAAAATCACACAAATCAATGGAAAATTGCACCTATGCTAAGTGCAATGAGAAAGATGTGTACAAAGGTCAGCCTATCTACGAGTCAGAGAAGGCTTTTCTGCAGTAGGGACATGTAAACTGAGTTCTGAAAGGTGAGTAGGAGGGGAAAGAGGGACATTCCAGACAGAGGGAGCAGTACATACAAAGGCCCCGTGGTGACAGGGTGCATGGTGAATGGGAGGAATGGAAAGAAGGCCAGTGTGTCTGGAGCCGAGAGCTTTGGTGATCCATGCTGCAGAGGAAGGCTGAAAGGTAGAGGCTGGACTTCGCAGGGAGTTGCAGCCCATTTAAGATAAAGTGCCATTTATCCCAGAGCAATGGGAGCCACTGAGAGCTTTAATCTCAATCAAGACTTAACCAATTTCTCTTAAGCATCCATCATTTGTCAAACACAACTTCCAAATCCCTTAGGAAGAAATTACTAGCCCATTTCTTGGGAAAGGGAATTGAGTCTTTTAAGAGTTGAGCGACAAGCCCAAGGTCACATGTCTGGCAAGTGGCAGAACCAGAATCTAGAAGCAGACTAGATCAACTTTGAAGCCCATGTTTGAGAGAACATTTTCATCTGGTAAATGAGAAAAGGACAGAAATGCTGAGGAAACCAGCATTTGCCCCTCACCAGGGGCAAGATGAGGGCAAAAATTCCCAATCACCTTCAAGATATCTGCAAGAATCTCTATGTTCCATCCTTCTGTATCCACCTACCCTGAGGAAGGAGGCCTGTTCCTCCGCTCTCTGGGCCCTCAGGGCTTCTCTTCCAAGTCATCTGGGCCCAGGCCAAAAAGCAGGTGCCAGAAGACATTAACAATCATTGGTGTGATTGAAAAGTGACTGAAAAGTAGAGGATCAAAGAATATCGATAGGTCATATAGTTCCAAGAATTATAGGAATAGAGTAACTCAACTCTGCATTTCACTTGGCTTTTGAAAAAAGGTAGTATTAATTATTGTTATTATTATTTTATTATTTTGGCAAAAGTTTGAGACGGTTGGAAAAGGACTGGATTGGGGGCAGAAAAGGCCTGGTTTCAAGTCTTAGCTCCGCCATTTGAAAAGCTGAGCCTCAGTTTATATAACTAAAGAAGACTTTAGAGGGTTGCTGGGAGTGTCAAAATAGATAATGCACGTGAAAGTGCTGTAAAGAACATGTGAGATGCGAAATCATTCTTGTGGATAGACATTCAACTTTCACAGTATTATGGGACACATCTACTGTTGTATCTGTTTTAGAAACATCATTATTTTCTTGGTTTTCCTGGTTCCTCCTCCAGCAAGCTGACCCTTGAATTTTGGGGGCCACAGAAGGCTGTCTTAGTGTCCTTTTCTCCCTCTGCCACAGAGACTCTCTGTAGGTGATCATTTCTGGCCCCATGGCCTAAGCAGCCCTAGAACTTAAAGTATAATAAAAATAAATAAATAAATAAATAAATAAATAAATAAATAAATAAATAACCTCTCACAGAAGCTCCAGAGCCATTTCCCAACTAAGTATTTAACATGATGTCCTGCAGGCCTCTCAAACATAGTTCAGAATGGAACTCACTGTCTTTCCTCCATCGCTTCAACATCACACACACCATCTTGGTGAATGACACTATAAACCATTCTCTCTCTCATCCTCACTATAAACTTTGAGTCATAATAATTTAAGTAACATTTACTAACAACTTAATAGTTTTTGGGCATTGTGCTAAGCATTTTATATGCATTTTCTGATTTAAGCATTAGAAGAACCACTGGAGGTATACGGTGCGTTCATTAGCAGCCTTATTTCATAGAGAGGAAAAATGAAGGTTAGGAAAATGTTAGATATCCTGGCCATGGGGCTCAAAGCTGTGTTACTTCGGAGCCTTGCTATGCTGTGTAGCCTCATATTCAACTCTTCCTGTTTCTCATCTGCCCCATCCCACTGGTCACCAAAACCTCTGAAATTGTACCTCAGAAATAAATATTTCTCAATTCCAGCCAGGGCTTCCTCTCTACTTCTACTGCCAACTACTTATTCTTGACCATCAGTGTCTATTACTAACATTTATTTGTTTTACTTAACAATTATCTATAACACACGTACTATGTGCCAGGCACTATTTTAAGCACTTTGCAAATATTAACTCCTATAATTCTCCTAACAATCCCATGAAATTTATTACACCCAATTTGTAGATGGGGAAATAAGTAACCTTCCCAAGATCACATAGCTAAGAAATGATGGAGTTGGGGTTTGAACCCAAGCAGTGTGGTTCCAGCTGTAGTCTTTTTTTTTATTATTATACTTTAAGTTCTGGGGTACATGTGCAGTTATGCAGCCAACAAATATATGAAAAAAAGCTCATCATCACTGATCATTAGAGAAATGTAAATCAAAACCACAATGAGATACCATCTCATGCCAGTTACAATGGCAATCATTAAAAAGTCAGGAAACAACAGATGCTGGAGAGGATGTGGAGAAATAGGAACATCTGTACAGTGTTGGTGGGAGTGTAAATTAGTTCAACCATTGTGGAAGACAGTGGCAATTCCTCAGGGATCCAGCTGTAATCTTAACCATAAATTACATCATGATATCCCTCCATATAATCACAGCGGGGTCTTTGGTGGTTTCCCTGCCACTTGCTCTCTACTCAGCCTCAAGAAATTCTCCAGAATTTGTTTCACAAAAGTATAACTCTGATCCTTTCTCCTACATATAACCCCCCCGGCTTTCTCTTTCTACCCAATACAGGCTTTTGTGATCTGGATGCAAAGTAACATCTGGTCCCACCTCCCATCATGCACTACACCAATCACTCCAAAATCATGAGTCTTCCCCAGGCCTGTCCTTGATCCATGAGCTTGCATCTGTTTCTCTCTCTATATGAAATGCCCATCCCCTCTGAAATAAAAGTCCACGCATTCCTCAAGACTCAGTGCCATCTCCTCTTAAAGAGCCTCATTCTTTTCCTTTAGTACTGATAACATTACATTCCAAAGAATTTTAACTGCCTTTTCTGCACACCTTCCTTTCCCCCTCCTCCATGCCTCAAGTGGGGTTGCAAAACCCCATTTGACACCTATCGTGTGCACTATTTCAGGCCTTTCAATGACTCTTGAGACATGGTAGGTTCATAGTCCATATTTGCTGGATGACATGTAGAATCTGTATAATTTGTCCAGAATCTTAAAGGAGGATATTGAAATATTAGTGCTCTGAAATTCCAATTTGAAAAGAAGGTAAGTAGTTTCAAATAAGTAGGAAAAGGTTAAAAGTGTGCATTGTGCATTTCTTTCTGTAGACAAAATCAGAGTTGAGTGCAGGTGTACACAATTTGAGAAAATAATCAGGGACATCCTTCGGGGGAGTTTTCTTTTTGCTTCACAATCACTACATAACCTCAGCAGGCTGTGTGGTACCCAGAGCACACACATGACTCCCTCACCTTCCCAGAGCTGACATTTCGTGGGAGAGTGGGACATCTGTATGGAATTCATGCTCACAAATATTCCACAAACATTAACTGGAGTCTTTTCACAGTTGGTTAGCTCTTCTGTTTTGTTTTTTCCCTTTACTTTTGTTTTGTTGTTGTTTACTTCTTTTCCCTTTGTTATTGTTGTTTAATTTTTTTCTCTCATTTGTTGTCTTTGTTGTTTACTTCTTTTGCCTTTGTTGTTGTTGTTTAGCTCTTCTTGTCTCTAATTTGTCCAATAACAATAATGGCAAACATTTACTCAGCATTTCCTAAGAACCTGGCACTATACTAAGACTTCTGATAAAATCAATTTGTGGACTTCTCTCTTGTGAGCATCAGAGTGAAATAAAATTTCTGTATCTGAAAGTCAAACTGGCAGTAAACATGTTAGAACATATATTCTTTGAAAAGAATCATTCTTACTGGTGCTTCTATTATGTCAGCTAGAATTCCAAATGTGAGACTACAGTGTCAGGAGTAAGGCAGGCCTGATTTTGAAAGATGCTACTAGGTAGAATTCACTCCCACCAGAAAGACATGAGGGTGTCTGTTTGCCTTATCTCAACCACAATGGCTGTTGGCAAACTTTTTCATTTTTGCTAATCTACTGAATTTTTTAAATGTAGCAAATTGTTTCCATTTGTATATCCACAACTCTAGAGAGCTGAACATCTATTCATTTATGTTTCAGTTTGGATTCTGTGAATTATTTGTTTGTAAATTTTGCCAGTTTACTACTAGATTTTCCTTTCTGATCAATGTGTGAATGTTCTTTATACTTCAGAGCTCATGATCCCCTCCCAGGAGGGACTGAAAATAATTAAATGTGCATCAATAGAGAAATAGTGTCAAGTAAATTATGACACTGCCGTGCTACGGAATGTTGTATTTTTAAAACCTGAGCTAAATCTGTTTGTGTTGACTTGGAGGGATCTCTGGAACCAACAGTCAGTGAAAACAAACAAGTTGTAGGTAATTTCTTTATCATGACACCATTTTATTTCCAGAACTTAAAAAATAAACCCTACTAGGCGCACGTATGTGTGTGTATGCATATGCATATGTATATGTTTATATAAAAATAAATTTTATAGATATGTTTGTAAGAACACAGGGAAAATTGAGAAAGGGTACACACCAAACTGTCTCTTCAGAGAGTAAGATTAAAGTAAGAGAAGAAAGCAGATACTTTTCCCTTATATGCCACTCTATACGATGACTTACTTCAATGAGCGGTATTAGTGATATTTTTTGAAATCTAATAAAAGCAGTGAATTTCAAAAATAAACTATGACAATCTTTTCCCAAACCCCCTTATATAAAGGTATACAGTCCCAAATGTTTTTCTAAAAATGCCAGGAACTAGAAAATGTATAGGTCATTTTACCTTACCTTACCTTCAAACAATGGTTCAGTTCCCTTAAATTGCAGTTTGGAGAATGTTGTCATTATCTTCTGTGTTATTAATGACACACATGTAAAACAAATGTCTCTCCCCTATCCATATCTAAGGACATATTTATAAGGCTGAAAATCTCAGAATGGAAGCCAGAGGAGAATGAAGGGGAGAGTCTTCAACGGGTGTGCCCTGCCACTCCCCAGCAGGCCTGGTCCCTGTTCCCACAGTGGCTGCCTCAGCTACACTGGGCGTGTAAAATGCTCTCCAGAGCCCAGAGAAAGTTTCCCAGGTGAAATGTATGCCAATTGCCCAACAGCTCTCTGATTACCAAAGTCCTTCCCTGAGAGCTTTTCATTCCTTTTATGTAAGTCTTTTCTTCCCCTCTTAAAAGAAGAAAATACTTCCAGCAGAGGCCATCTGCCAAGACTGATGCGCAATTTGCACCTCATTGAGAATGAGTTTATCTGCTTCTTTCTCCAGAACAGGATTTAATAAGAGGCAAAGGCCTGAGAGGCACCCGGAATGGAGCAGAGCATAAGGACCGGAGGAAGACATTAGAAGTCAAAGGTATGGAAATAAAAACTTGCCTAAATCACTCTTTTGCCTGAGGTTAAGTAATTTTCCCTGACACTAGCCTATTGTGGTAGGAGTGGAGTGGCAGGGTGTGTGAGGCAAGAGAAGATCCACATGATGCAAACACACAGAGAGACCCATAGGGTTGGGCCCTGAGTGGATGACTGTCCAAATCACCAAAGACCTTCCTACCCTTCAGTGATTTTTCCCCATCCTTTAGCACCATCGTACATCCTTCATGGAAAGAGATCAGGTATGTAAAAATAAACAAATATAATCCAGGCTCAGACAAATTACTTAACACATCTTGGTAACAATTCTTTTCAACAGTAAGACAAGCATAAAAATACTTACCTTTCAGAACTTTGGGGAGCATTAAATGAGATAATGCATGCCTGGCACAATGCCTGGCCTTCAGTGGAAGTCAGTACCCTTCCTGCTGACCAGAGAAAAGTCAGAGCAATCCAAAAAAAGGTCAAAGCTCAGCACAGCTGCCCTCCTTCTCTATTAAAGGCAAGGTTATTTTTGAATGCACAATTCATGTTATTTTTGAATGCACAATTATTTTTGAATGCACAATTCATGTTAATTTGTGTAATCTCTTGCCGATTCTGTGCTTATCGTGGGGATAGATGACTTCAGAGGAACATGTATCAAAGGAAAAAAGAAAGAGGACGAAGGAGAGGAGAGAAGAGGAGAAGAAAGGAGAGGAAAGAAGAGAGGGAAGGAGGGGAGGGGAGAAGAGAGGAGGGAAGGGGAGAGGAGGGGAGGGAAGCGGATGGAAGGGAAGCGGATGGAAGGGAAGGGAAAGGAGGGGAAGGGAAAGGAAGGGAAGGGAAGGGAAAAGGAGAGGAGGCTTTAGTAACCAAAACAGCATGGTATTGGTATAAAAATTAGCGCACAGACCAATATAACAGAAGAGATAACTCAGAAATAAAGCTATACACTTACTTCCCTTCCCTTCCTCTTTGGTTCTTTCTTTTATACTTTCTTTGATACACGATCTTGGGAAGGATAGAGTTCCCATGCTAATGGCTAAAGCCATCTATCTATCCCCAGAATAAAGTCAGGATTACCAAGGCTGTTTGTTTCTCCATCTGCATCCTCTTTAAAGGATCTCATTCACTGCATGGCTTTAAAAACATATCTGTGATAATGACTCCCAAATTCAGAGATCTGTCTTCAAATCCCTAGTCTCATGTGTACTACTACCTTCTCATAAGTTGTATTTCATAGATATTTCAAAGGTACCATGACCAAAAAGGTGTTCTTGAACCTCCCTGCTCCCTAGTCCACTAAACCCCCCATCCCCAACCAAACCCCTTCAACTCATTGTTCTCCATTTGAGTAAATAGCACCAACAGAAACTTGGGAATCATTCTTGATCCTGCCCTTGCCACATATACATATATACACACACACAAAAATAATGAGTTCTGTTCATTAGTACATCCTGAAAGCCCCTCTTCCAAAATACAGCTCTAATTTGTCCACCACTCTTTATCAACTTGCACTTGGCACCCTCACCTCTCACCTGGACTATAGACAATTACAATAGCCTGCATACTGCTCTCCCTGCTTCCACTCCTGCTCTCCTTCTATCCAGTCTCCAAAAGGAGGCAAAGAGATACTTTTTACCATGCAGGTCACACCTACACCCCCACTTAAAGCCTTTGAATGGTTTTTGGTTTTTTTGTTTTTTTTGGAAAAAAAGTGCAAACTATTTCCACAGATACATGGCCTGTATGATCTGGCCTCTGCCTCATCCTCCAGTGGCATCTCAAGCCACTCTCTCCCTCACCATTACTCATCCATGCCATCTTCCCAGCAAGACCTGGAAAACACCAACCTCTTTCACCTGGAAGCCTCTGCACCTGCTGTTGCCTGACTACTCTTCCCAGGATCTTCCAATGGCTGTCTCCTTCTCTGCTCCTAGATCCAGTTTAGGAGCCAGTTTCTTAGAAAGGCTACCCAGATTAGGTCCCACACTTCTGCCAGCTTTATCACAGCACTTTGTTACTTTTGCAATATTTCTTTTTTTGTTGGTTTTTTTTGTTTTGCTTTTTCATACTTTAAGTTATAGGGTACATGTGCACAACGTGCAGGTTTCTTACATATGTATACATGTGCCATGTTGGTTTGCTGCACCTATTAACTCGTCATTTACATTAGGTATCTCTCCTAATGCTATCCATTCCCCATCCCCCAACCCCACAACAGGCTCCAGTGTGTGATGCTCCCCTCCCTGTGTCCAGGTGTTCTCATTGTTCAATCCCCACCTATGAGTCAGAAGATGCAGTGTTTAGTTTTCTGTCCTTGCAATAGTTTGCTCAGAATGATGGTTTCCAACTTCATCCAGGTCCCTACAAAGGACAGGAACTCATCATTTTTTATGGCTGCATAGTATTCCATGGTATATATGTGCCACATTTTCTTAATCCAGTCTATCATTGATGGACATTTGGGTTGGTTCCAAGTCTTTGCTATTGTGAATAGTGCTGCAATAAACATACGTGAGCATGTGTTTTTCTAGTAGCATGATTTATAATCCTTTCAGTATATACCCAATAATGGGATCGCTGGGTCAAATGATATTTCTAGTTCTACATCCTTGAGGAATCGCCACACTGTCTTCCACATGGTTGAACTAGTTTACAATTCCACCAACAGTGTAAAAGTATTCCTATTTCTCCACATCCTCTCCAACATCTTTTGTTTCCTGACTTTTTAATGATTGCCATTGTAACTGGAGTGAGATGGTATCTCATTGTGGTTTTGATTTGCATTTCTCTGATGACCAGTGATGATGGGCATTTTTTCATGTGTCTATTGGCTGCATAAATGTCTTCTTTTGAGAAGTGTTTGTTCATATCCTTGGCTCACTTTTTGATGGAGCTGTTTGATTCTTTTCTTGTAAATTTGTTTAAGTTATTTGTAGATTCTGGATATTAGCCCTTTATCAGATGGGTAGATTGCAAAAATTTTCTCCCATTCTGTAAGTTGTCTGTTCACTCTGATGGTAGTTTCTTTTGCCGTGCAGAAGCTCTTTAGTTTAATTAGATCCCATTTGTCTATTTTGGTTTTTGTTGCCATTGCTTTTGGTGTTTTAGTCATGAAGTCCTTGCCCATGCCTATATCCTGAATGGTATTGCCTAGGTTTTCTTGTAGGGCTTTTATGGTTTTAGAACTAACATTTAAGTCTTTAATCTATTTTGAATTAATTTTTGCATAAGGTGTAAGGAAGGGATCCAGTTTCAGTTTTCTACATATGGCTAGCCAGTTTTCCCAGCACCATTTGTTAAATGGGGAATCCTTTCTGCATTTCTTGTTTTTGACAGGTTTGTCAAAGATCAGACGGTTGTAGACATGTGATGTTATTTCTGAGGCCTCTGTTCTGTTCCATTAGTGTATATCTCTGTTTTGGTACCAGTACCATGCTGCTTTGGTTACTGTAGTCTTGTAGTATAGTTTTAAGTCAGGGAGCGTGATGCCTCCTGCTTTGTCCTTTTGACTTAGGATTGTCTTGGCAATGCAGGCTCCTTTTTGGTTCCATATGAACTTTAAAGTAGTTTTTTCCAGTTCTGTGGAGAAAGTCATTGGTAGCTTGATGGGGATTGCATTGAATCTAGAAATTACCTTAGACAGTATGGCCATTTTCACAATATTGATTCTTCCTGTCCATGACCATGGAATGTTCTTCCATTTGTTTGTGTCCTCTTTTATTTCATTGAGCAGTGGTTTGTAGTTCTTCTTGAAGAGGTCCTTCACATCCCTTGTAAGTTGAATTCCTAGGCATTTTATTCTCTTTGTAGCAATTGTGAATGGCAGTTCACTCATAATTTGGCTCTCTGCTTGTCTGTTATTGGTGCATAGGAATGCTTGTGATCTTTGCACATTGATTTTGTATCCTGAGACTTTGCTGAAGCTGCTTATCAGCTTAAGGACATTTTGGGCTGAGACAATGGGGTTTTCTACATGTACAGTCATGTCATTTGCAAACAGGGACAATTTGACTTCCTCTTTTCCTAATTGAATACCCTTTATTTCTTTCTCTTGCCTGATTGCCCTGGCCAAAACTTCTAACACTATGTTGAATAGGAGTGGTGAGAGAGGGCATCACTGTCTTGTGCCAGTTTTCAAAGGGAATGCTTCCAGTTTTTGCCCATTCAGTATGATATTGGCTGTGGGTTTGTCGTAAATAGCTCTTATTATTTTGAGATTTGTCCCATCAATACCTAGTTTATTGAGAGTTTTTAGCATGAAGGACTGTTGAATTTTGTCAAAGGTCTTTACTGCATCTATTGAGATAGTCATGTGGTTTTTGTCATTGGTTCTGTTTAGGTGATGGATTACATTTATTGATTTGCATATGTTGAACCAGCCTTGCATCCCAGGGATGAAGCCAACTTGATCTTAGTGGATAAGCTTTTTGATGTGCTGCTGGATTCAGTTTGCCAGTATTTCATTGAGGATTTTTGTATCGATGTTCATCAGGGATGTTGGTCTAAAATTCTCTTTTTTTGTTGTATCTCTGCCAGGGTTTGGTATCAAGATGATGCTGGCCTCATAAAATGAGTTAGGGGGGATTTCCTCTTTTTCTATTGAATGTAATAGTTTCAGAAGGAATGGTACCAGCTTCTCTTTATATCTCTGGTAGAATTTGGCTTGGAATCCATCTGGTCCTGTACTTTTTTTGGCTGGTAGCCTGTTAATTATTGTCTCAATTTCAGAGCGTGTTATTGGTCTATTCAGGAATTCAACTTATTCCTAGTTTAGGCTTGGGAAGGTGTATGTTTCCAGGAATTTATCCATTTCTTCTAGATTTTCTAGTTTATTTGCATAGAGGTGTTCATAGTGTTCTCCGATGGAAGTTTCCATTTTTTGGGGATCAGTAACAATATCCCCTTAACCTTTTTTTATTGTGTCTATTTGATTCTTCTCTCTTTTCTTCTTTATTAGTCTTGCTAGCTGTCTATCTATTTTGTTGATCTTTTCAAAAAACCAGCTCCTGGATTCATTGATTTTTTGAAGGATTTTTTGTGTCTCTATCTTCTTCAGTTATGCTCTGATCTTAGTGATTTCATGTCTTCTGCTAGCTTTTGAATTTGCTTGCTCTTGCTTCTCTACTTCTTTTAATTGTGATGTTAGGGTGTCAATTTTAGATCTTTCCTGCTTTCTCTTGTGGGCATTTAGTGTTATAAATTTCCCTCTACACACTGCTTTAAATGTGTCCCAGAGATTCTGGTATGTTGTGCGTTTGTTCTCATTGGTTTCAAAGAACATCTTTATTTCCGCCTTCATTTCATTATGCACCCAGTAGTCATTCAGGAGCAGGTTGTTCAGTTTCCATGTAGTTGTGGAGTTTTTAGTGAGTTTCTTAATCCTGAGTTCTAATTTGATTGCACTGTGGTCTGAGAGACAGTTTGTTGTGATTTCTGTTCTTTTACATTTGCTGAGGAGTGCTTTACTTTCAACTATGTGGTCAATTTTGGAATAAGTGTGATGTGGTGCTGAGAAGGATGTATATTCTGTTGATTTGGGGTGGAAGAGTTCTATAGATATCTATTAGGTCTGCTTGGTGCAGAGCTGAGATCAAATCCTGGATATCCTTGTTAACTTTCTGTCTCATTGATCTGTCTAATATTGACAGTGGGGTGTTAAAGTCTCTCATTATTATTGTGTGGGAGTCTAAGTCTCTTTGTAGGTCTCTAAGGACTTGTTTTATGAATCTGGGTACTCCTGTATTGGGTGCATATATATTTAGGATAGTTAGCTCTTCTTGTTGAATTGATCCCTTTACCATTATGTAATGGCCTTCTTTGTCTTCTTTGATCTTTGTTGGCTTAAAGTCTGTTTTATTAGAGACTAGGATTGCAACTCTTGCTTTCTTTTGCTTTCTATTTGCTTGGTAGATCTACCTCCCTCCTTTTATTTTGTGTGTGTGTCTTGGCATGTCAGATGGGTCTCCTGAGCACAGCACACTGATGGGTCATGACTCTTTATCCAATTTGCCAGTCTGTATCTTTTAATTGGGGCATTTAGCCCATTTACCTTTAAGGTTAATATTGTTATATGTGAAATTTATCCTGTCATTATGTGTTAACTGGTTATTTTGCCTGTTAATTGATGCAGTTTCTTCATAGCATTGATGGTGTTTACCATTTGGCATGTTTTTGCAGTGGCTGGTACTGGTTGTTCCTTTCCATGTTTAGTGCTTCCTTCAAGAGCTCTTGTAAGGCAGGCCTGGTGGTGACAAAATCTCTCAGCATTTGCTTGTCTGTAAAGGATTTTACTTCTTCACTTATAAAGCTTAGTTTGGCTGGATGGTAAATTCTGGATTGAAAATTCTTTTCTTTAACAACGTTAAATATTGGCCCGCACTCTCTTCTGGCTTGTAGAGTTTCTGCCAAGAGATCCGCTGTTAGTCTGATGGGCTTCCCTTTGTGGGTAACCTGACCTTTCTCTCTGGCTGCCTTAACATTTTTTCCTTCATTTCAACCTTGGTGAATCTGACAATTATGTGTCTTGGGGTTGCTCTTCTCAAGGATTATCTTTGTGGTGTTCTCTGTATTTCCTGAATTTGAATGTTTGCCTGCCTTGCCAGGTTGGGTAAGTTCTCCTGGATAATATCCTGAAGAGTGTTTTCCAGCTTGGTTCCATTCTCCCCATCACTTTCAGGTACACAGAACATAGATTTGGTCTTTTCACATAGTCCCATATTTCTTGGAGGCTTTGTTCGTTTCTTTTTACTCTTTTTTCTCTACACTTGTCTTCTCGCTTCATTTCATTCATTTGATCTTCAATCACTGATACCCTTTCTTCTGCTTAATCAAATCAGCTACTGAAGCTTGTGCATGCATCACGTAGTTCTCATGCCATGGTTTTCAGCTCCATCAGGTCATTTAAGGTCTTCTCTACACTGTTTATTCTAGTTAGTCATTCATCTAATCTTTTTTCAAGGTTTTTAGCTTCCTTGCAATGGGTTCAAACATCCTCCTTTAGCTGGGAGAAGTTTGTTATTACTGACCTTCTGAAGCCTACTTCTGTCAACTTGTCAAAGTCTTTTTCCATCCAGCTTTGTTCCATTGCTGGCAAGGAACTGCGATCCTTTGGTGAAGAAGAGGCACTCTGGTTTTCAGAATTTTCAGCTTTTCTGCTCTGGTTTCTCCCCATCTTTGTGGTTTCATCTACCTTTGGTCTTTGATGATGGTGACCTACAGATGGGGTTTTGGTCTGGATGTCCTTTTTGTTGATGTTGATGTTGATACTATTCCTTTCTGCTTGTTAGTTTTTCTTCTAACAGTCAGGTGCCTCAGCTACAGGTCTGTTGGAGTTTGCTGGAGGTCCACTCCAGACCCTATCTGCCTGGGTATCACCAGCGGAGCCTGCAGAACAGAAAATGTTGCAGAACAGCAAATATTGCTGCCTGATCCTTCCTCTGGAAGCATTGTCTCAGAGGGGCACCTGGCTGTATGAGGTGTCAGTTGGCCCCTACTGGGAGGTGTCTCCCAGTTCGGCTACATGTGGGTCAGGGAGCCACTTGAGGAGGCAATCTGTCCATTCTCAGAGCCCAAAAACCATGCTGGGAGAACTACTGCTCTCTTCAGAGCTGTCAGACAGGGATGTTTAAATCTGCAGAAGTTATTGCTGCCTTTTGTTCAGCTATGCCCTGCCCCCAGAGAGGCAGGCAGGCCTCATTGAGATGGGGTGCACTCTACCCAGCTCGAGCTTCCAGGCTGCTTTGTTTACCTACTCAAGCCTCAGCAATGACAGATGCCCCTTCCCCAGCCAGGCTGCCACCTTGCAGCTTGATCTCAGACTGCTGCACTAGCAGCGAGCAAGGCCCTGTGGGCATGGGACCCACTGAGCCAGGCACAGTATATAATCACCTGGTGTGCTGTTTGCTAAGACCATTGGAAAAGCACAGTATTTGGGTGGCAGTGTCCCAATTTTCCAGCTACAGTCTGTCATGGCTTCCCTTGGCTAGGAAAGGGAAGTCCCCCGACTCCTTGTGGTTCCCAGGTGAGGCGATACCCCACCCTGCTTCGGCTCACACTCCATGGGCTGCACCCACTGTCCAACCAGTCCCAATGAGATGAGCCAGGTACCTCAGTTGGAAATGTAGAAAACACCCATTTTCTGTGTCAATCATGCTGGGAGCTGCAGACCAGAGCTGTTCCCATACGGCCATCTTGGAATCCTACCCCCTAAAGATCACAATGTTTCCTACCACATGTATTAGAGTATCATGATGGCCAGCCTCTCAGATCACCCCCAGTAATTCCCACCTCCTCAAATTCACAACCTTCTGTGGTCCTTTCCACACTGTATGAAGGCTGAGTTGTGTAACCAATAGAGTAGAGATGAGGTGATGGTATGTCACTTCTGAGACTAGCTTAAAAAACACAGCTTCCATCTCACTCTTTCTCTTTCCCCTTTGGGTAACTCAT
>NC_045440.1:96813187-96832101 GCF_002776525.5 Piliocolobus tephrosceles
ACTGCAACCTCATGAAAAACTCTGAGCTGCAATTACCAGCCCAGGCATTCCTGAATTCCTGACCCTCAGAAACTGTGTTAGATAACAAGCATCTGTTGGTTTAAGGTGCTAAGTTTTGGTGCAATATGTTACTTAGTAAAAGAATTGATTGATTGATTGATTGATTATATAAATTTACAAATATGATCTATAAATTTACATATATATTATTTTACATATTAATTGTCTGTCTTCCCCATTTAAAGATCTAACTCATTCACTCTTGTATTATCAGTGCCTAAAACTCTGCCTAACACACAGCACACACTCATAGATATTTGCAGAAGAAACAATTAAAATGTGTTACTGTTTTTAGTAATACATTTTAACATCAATAAAACATTTATCACTGTACAGCCTAAAAATACCTGCATTATCTCAGTGAATCCTATGTCTAACAGTAAACTAGATATGCCTTCCATTTCATGATGAAAAACCAGCAGTTCCAAGACCTCGGGTGATTTGTTTACGGCCACTCTACCACTGTATTATACAGCTAGTGTTCCAACCCTCAGCTTCTGATTTCAATCCTGGGAATGTTTCTCCTATACACATTGACTCTTACCAGTCATCCACAGAGCATGAGCTCTGTCATTCCAACATTCATGTTTCCACACAAAGCATCCAGCATGTTCGTGTCCTGGGACAGCTACCTCTTGTCCATCCAACTTGTGGTTTGACTCATCAGGCTCACTTGACCCAGTGTCAACACTGGGTGGAAAAATTCCTGTGTGGGAGCACAGCATTGTTAATTTCTCTTTTAAATGGTAATGTATTACATGGGCTTTCTTTCCTCTACCAACACTATAAAAGGAAGAAAAAACATGCTTAACAGTCCCCAGGACTCGATTTTAAATATACTACCAAGCTCCAAATTCTCCAAAGACTTCTAAATGTGGATCATTTCTTCAATCCCTACACAAACATTATTTTGAATGATAGCAAGTTCTCACGTATCTGGGGTGTTTTACCACAGAGCAGATTATCTAAGAATCCTCCTTTCTCCTGCCCAAGTAAGTCCCAGTTTGGTACAGGTGAGGAAGAGCATGTGTTTAGTTGAAATCGAGACTAAGTGATCCAGAAAAGGCTTCATAACTAAGTTAGTATGTTTCTTTGTGCCATTCTTAAGCCAAATATAATCTGATTTCAAGGGATGAAAAAGATTTCAGATGCAGATGTTAAATTAATTTGCCTTAAAAATCAAGTTTTTGAAATGTTTTTAGTATCACATTCACTGATAATTACCATGATCATTTCTCATGTTTCTGTAAAAAAATCCTGACCCAAGATAGAATTATTAAATTTTAATCGAATTAGGATCCCAGATTTGTTTCAAGGGCATTCTTGAGTTTGTTGCCTCTGATTTATATATAAAATGGAGATAATAAGATCCCTACCTAATAGATTTGCTGTTGTGAGGATTGAATAAGTGGTTAGAAGAGTGCCTGGCACATAGTGATCATTATGTAACTGTTGGTTATTAACATTGTCATTGTTATCATTTTATTGTTATTATTTTTTATCATTATTATTAAATTGTTCATGTCTTTGCTTCCCTCTAATAGCACAAATATTTAAAAATTTATTTTCTGAGCCAGGCGAGGTGGCTCACGCCTATGGTCCCAACTACTCAGGGTCCCAACTACTCAGGAGGATGAGGTGGGAGGATTGCTGCACCCACTGTCCAACCAGTCCCAACGAGATGAGCCAGGTACCTCAGTTGGAAATGTAGAAAACACCCATTTTCTGTGTCAATCATGCTGGGAGCTGCAGACCAGAGCTGTTCCCATACGGCCATCTTGGAATCCTACCCCCTAAAGATCACAATGTTTCCTACCACATGTATTAGAGTATCATGATGGCCAGCCTCTCAGATCACCCCCAGTGATTCCCACCTCCTCAAATTCACAACCTTCTGTGGTCCTTTCCACACTGTATGAAGGCTGAGTTGTGTAACCAATAGAGTAGAGATGAGGTGATGGTATGTCACTTCTGAGACTAGCTTAAAAGACACAGCTTCCATCTCACTCTTTCTCTTTCCCCTTTGGGTAACTCATTCTAGGGAAACCAGATGCCACTGTGTGAGCAATACCATGGAGAGACCCACAGGCTGAAGAGTCAAAGCCTCCTGCCAGTAGCCATGCAAATGAGCTTCAAAGTGGGCCTGCCAGCCCAGGCAAGCCTTGAGATGACTGCCGCCCCAGCCAACATCTTGACTGCAACCTCATGAAAAACTCTGAGCTGCAATTACCAGCCCAGGCACTCCTGAATTCCTGACCCTCAGAAACTGTGTTAGATAACAAGCATCTGTTGGTTTAAGGTGCTAAGTTTTGGTGCAATATGGATTGCTCCCACCTCAGCCTCCTGAGTTTGAGGGAGCCCAGGAGTTTGAGGTTGCAGTGAGCTATGATCACACCACTGCACTCCAGCCTGGGTGACAGAGTGAGACCCTTTCTCTAAAAATAAAAATAAAAATAAACATAAATGTATTTTCTGCCTGTGGGTTCTGCAAGACATATAAACACACGTACCTCCTCTCAGTTGTTTTCTCCTTTGAGGCTACTTAAATAAGTCATTCCTATACCTTCAATCATTCGTGCCTTAAACAAAAACATTATTTAAGAAAGATCTTGGAGAATGTCCCACATACTATTTCTAGTTGCACCACTGCCTTCCTATGTCATTTTGCTCAAATAATGTCTAATCTGCCGCCAGAAAATTTTATGATCCCTGGCAGTGGAGTGAGAAGTTGGTAGTGATTACAGGACTGAATAACTATCAAATAATTTAGGTTTTTGTTTGAGAGGCACTGGGTATAAGACTTTGTATTATTCTTATTCTGTGTCCTGAGGGTAAAAAGGAGTAAGGGAGATAAGCATTCTTTGCCCAGATGTCTCCAATCAGGATTAGGTTCCCTGAGTCATTTCCAAGATAAAATCTAGATTGCCTTATCTCACACACCTTGAGCTAAGAGGGACTACCTGTAAAACAATAGAAGTTTTGGAACTAGTTCCCTAACATGTTCATTTACATGAAAAAAATTTTTCTCGCCATCACTATTTTTCTCCCCATGATTTCCAAACTAGGAAAGCAACAATTTCAATTGTTCCAGATAGATTAGATTAGATAGACAGACCGATAAAGTCTCATTAAAGGAACATTAGTACTACATAATACAGTAAATTCACTTCATCCTTAATAGAAATCAAACAATTTTCTTTGCCTAACAAAAGGAAAGTTTTTTAGAATTGTGTATGTGTTTGTTGACATATGACACAATGTCTATATACTTCCAACAGAAATGATTTAGCATAACCATAATGAAGACAGTTCCAAAAAAGAAGCAAAACGCTTTTTTTGGTATCTTACCAGAGCAGTAATTTACCTCAAATAGTCTAATTCCAGAGGGTGCATTTTTTAACTCTAAGTGACACAGTGTGCCATTCTGGTAGACTCCAAATACTCTCTCTTTGTTAATGACTTAAAATTTTCTACTCTGACTCGGCCTCTTTCTTGAGCCCGTAACTGCCTACAGGGCATTTGTACTTGGTCATCTAATAGAATAGCTCAAACTTAACTAATCAATCACTCTTGCCTCAATGTTTACACAACACTTTGGATAGACTCCAGCATGGTCCCTGTCATATATTGCAATGTAGTGATCTACCTATATGTATCAATCTCATTTTCTAGAACATGAGAACCCAGAATGCAGAGATCTTTTGAAAATCTATGTTTTTAGTTTTAGCATATGACAGGCATTTGACAAATGTATGTTGAACAAATATCTGTTGTAGCAACTACATTTATGACTCGTGTTAACAAGAACATAGGACTAACAAGCAGACAGAATGGAGTCAGGCTGGCTGAGTGGGTGAGGATAGGAAAGAGGAATAAATAGTCACAAAAGGTCAGGTGATAGAAGAGTCATGATTACAGGTCTCCAACCTACCTTTACCACATACCTGATACTTGGGGTTGAAATCACAGGAAGCTTCAAACTGTCATCACTGCCTAGGCCACTTTTATGACGGTTCTCTTGGCAACAGATTTTTGCCAGAGTGTGAAAGAATTTCATGTTCAAAGCCTCGGAGAAAGCTGATAGTTCTTCCTTTTTCAATAAGCCAAACATCAAGCAACTAAGAGAGAGTATTAAAAAAAAACTAAATAAAATAAACTTAATTTTTTAATTTAAAAAGCAACCGAGAGTGGTTTAGATTCATAAAAACTGCACCAAGATGGCTTGACCCCTTGGAGCCAAAACGCTGAAGTCAAAAACGTCCTAGCATGTTGAGGCAACCACGGATGTCATCTCACAAAGCTGTAAAATTTGACTCTCCCACAGCTGTAAGGTGTTTCTGCAGACCTGCACAGCAAAAGGATTCGTTTTGGTTGAGAAAACATCCATTCCAAACATAAAAGAATCTCCCATATTTAGAAGGGCATATAGGTTCTCAAACATGGGTTTGTAAAAGATGCTATAAATAAATTAACTATATAATGTATTTTCCAACCTGAGACACTTTTGAAATGGAACACTAATAATACACTGAAACAACAGCATAATTCAGAACTTTCCTAGGCACACCAGGGCAGGAGGTGATTCAAGCTGCAGAGGAAAGGAATGAGGGATTTGGGAATGTGTGTACAACTCTGTCCTCATGCAATCCCATGGTGATGAATAAACACAGAAAGTCTTCAGCAAATTGGACCCTACTAACTCAGAGTTTGTGCTAAATGCAGACACTTCAGATGACTTTCACACTTAATTTGATTGCTTCATCCACCAAGAGTTTAGAATATCTGGGGACAGGGGCATGATGGATTTTGACCAGCCTATATAAATCCTTTCTATCCATTCTATTCATTCAGTCTTGCAGCAAACTTTTGTTGAGCATCAAGTACAATTTGGGAACTAATTAGAGCTCTGGGCAGGGCAATTACAAAAATGAATGACACATACCTTCCCTCAAAGAGTTGGCATGCTAATAGGTGACATACATGAAACCAAATAATTGCAGTGCAATATATTTAAATACCAAAAGCACATATTTCCCAAGAGAGCATACATGACTAGTTAAAATTCTTGAGGCTGCTGGTATCCCTCATTACACAATGGCATCGTATTTTGTGATGTGAAACCCAGGTAAATTGTCATTCTTCCTTGCCCCACTTTTCTTACTGCGGTCTATTTGTATCTTAGTTCACAACATGTACTTAAGATTTATAAAATTACATGTATTTAAACATCTTCCATAATTCAGGTTGTTAAACTAAAAAATAACTCTCTTCTTTCCTCTCTTTCTTCTAGCTTTAAATTACATAGTTCTGTGATTTTCCTTTGCCTTTTATTCCACATGAGTAAAGGTTTACTTTGCAGGAATACTTATTAAGAAAGTATGGCCATATCAGCCAAATTGCAAAATACACCACACAGTTTTAAGTGGAAGCCAGATGAATGAACAATCTGAAATTCCCCTTCACTTCAATACTACTGAAATGCCTCAGTTGTGAGGTGACATTTCCATGAACTTCTCTTTTTAAGAATTTAGAATTCTATTCTGTAGACCAGATCAATTCCCTTCTGAAAGTCATTACATGTGCTCCCATTTTCCTTACTGGTTTTAGAAGTAATCAATACCTCCGGTTTTTGCATTTACTCAGTCATCTAAGCAATTGCAAGACATATCACATACATTGGCTCATTTATCTAGCTTTATTTCCTTTCAAATTAAGAAAGGTTTCCAAGTGGGTATGTTTATTTGAGAAAGGTAGACAGTGAAATTAGTTCATGCATTGATATATCTGATGTATTATTTCTCCTGTCTTGCACGTGGTAAAGTAAAAATTGTTAGACATCTGTGAAACTATCTGCCAAGCAACCCTTCTGTATTCTTCTAAGATCTAACCCCTTGCTCCCTTCTCCCTTAAGCCTAGCCCCCATGGCTACTCTGGGAGTTACATAGTCTTCCCTGACCCTAACCCTGGTCATTATTGGTGATTCCAGAGTAGACATTGACCTACTCAATCATATCATCCTGCTCTCTGTTCAGCCATAAGCCTCACCAAAGCCAGATGGTTTGGGGTAGACTGGCCAGTTTGGGCCAATTAAGTCCTTCAGGATTATTGAAAAGTGCTAAAATAGTTATTCCTCTCTCACAAAAGAAGTCATAACATAAAAAATTGATATAGATTTATACTTAGAGCACTTGAGAATTTCACATCCTTGTTCCCTCTAATTATTCATTTTATTATTGAAAAGATTATTAATCTTATTTTTTGCTCTTCTTTTTTGCAAAAGATGATTTTTATTGTTATTTTAACTTGCACTTCCTGAATTTGCACCCTAAGAAGGGTTTCGCTTCCCATGTTTATTGGCCATTTGATTTTCTTTTTCTATGAATTATTTGCTCATATCTTTTGTGCATTTTATATTGGGATGTTGGTCCTTTCCCTATTGATTCACAGAAGTTCTTTATAGTTTACGAATATTAGCCTTTTATCGGCTTCACATGTTAATTTTCTACAGTTAGAAATAGAGACTTCTGGCCAGGTGTGATGTTTCACACCTGTAATCCCAGTACTTTGGGAGGCTGAGGTGAGTGGATTGCTTCAGGTCAGAAGTTCAAGACTAGCCTGACCAACAGGGCGAAAACCCATCTTTACTAAAAATACAAAAATTAGCCAGGCATGGTGGTAGCTGCCTATAATCCCAGCTACTCGGGAGGCTGAGGCAGGAGAATTGCTTGAACCCAGGAATGGAGGTTGCAATGAGCCAAGATTATGCCACTGCACTCCAGCCTGAGTAACAGAGCAAGACTCTGTCTCAAAAAATAAAAGAGATGTTTATAGTTACAATTTAGCTAAATATTATTTAGAAGAGACACAATTAAGCCAAGTAACAGAGAAAGGTTTAAAATATAAAGATATAAATGTGTGCCAAAAAAGTACTAACAATAACAAAACAGATTTGACAAAATAAAACTCATTCAATCCCTACAGGTCAAAATACATTGAGGCAGAATGTGATGGCTTATGCTTGTAATCCAGCACTTTGGGAAGATGAAGTAGGAGGACAGCTGTAGCCCAGGAGTTTGAGACCAACCTGAACAAAATTGTGAGATCCTATTTCTATAAAAAAAGAAAAAAAGAGAGATCAGAACAAGGATCTCCAAGGAAAGAAAGAAAAAATAAAATAAGACAAAAAAGATACACTGGGAAAAAATAAAAAATAAAAATAAGTAAATAAAGTTCATTCAAAATAGAATTCGAAACAATAAAAATAAACAGGTGAAAAGACTATTTCAGTTTTTAATAAAAGTAATCCACAGAGAAAATGTAAGGGTAAAATGTTAATGGCATGTACTTAATGGTATAGTTTTAAAAAATAAATAACATAAATTAAGGAAATGCAAAACCTAATCCACAGGGAGATTTTAAAACACTGTCTCTGAAATTAACAAACCATTCAGAGGTTCTGAATATGAACTATCATGCTGGTTCTGATGGATACCTAAAAAGTTTTACACACAACAAAGGAAGAAAATATTTTTCAAACACCCATGACATAGTTATTGAAAAAAATTATCAAGCCAAAAGACAAAGTCTTATTAAATTTTATAAACAACAATGTATACTGAGTGTAGATTCTCTGTATAGTAAAATGAAAATAACAATAATGTCAAAACAATGAATAAAATAATATCTATGCTATTTGGAAATTTTAAAACTCTTTTTCAAATAATTGTTAGATGAAAAAAGAAATCAAAATGGAAACTACAGATTATTTATAAATGTATGACAGAGAACAATGTATTATAATCTTTGAGCTGCAGCACAAGTGCTTTTTATACACTAAATGTACTCATTAAAAAAAGACAAAAAACAAACATAAAATTCTAAGCATTCAAAGTTTTGACAATGCTTTAGACAAATTTGTCCAAAGTATGCATAAATTAAGCTGAGAGAAAAAAATAAGTAAAATGAAAATCAAAGCTTTATTTAAAAGGCCAAAGTAGGAGACCAATTTTTGTAAGCAAAAAAATTAAAAAGATTCAAACATCATTAGAAATAAAAAGACATCCACTATACATATATAAATTTAAAAATATAAACTAAAAAGGTGATTTTTCTAGGAAGATATAAATTATCAAAATTAAATAAAAGAAAAGTTAGAAAACTTGAATAAATCAATCTCTACAGAAGGGAAAATCTAGTCAACAGACCCTAAACTTTATACCAAGCCTGAGAGATTTTTATGCACAAATTTTACAAAATATCTAATGAAGAGACTCTACTATATAAACTCTTCCAAAGCACAGAAAACAAAATGTAGAAATCTCCTGAATTCATTTGATAAGTATCCTGATATAAAAACTGAACAATTATTATTCAAAACAGAAAACTATATTCTCCCTTATGAGCAAATATGCTAAATAAAACAGTATCAACTCAAAATCAGTAGGGAATAAAAAACATTATGCGTCACAACCAATGAGAGTTTATTCCAGAAACACAAGGATGACTACACATTCATTTAAATCTGAATTCATAGTCAGAGAGCTAAGGAGAAAAATGACATATACATTGAAGTATTACTATGCATCAAGCACTCTTCTAGGCAATGAGGATGCAGTCATGAACAAAACAGAAGGAATCCCTGCCCTTACGGAGGTTACATTTTAGTTGGGGGAGATAGACAGCACACTAATAAACAAAATGTACAATATGTCAGACGCTCATAGGAGCTGTAGAGAAAAAGTAAACAAGAAAATAGGAGAGGAAGAAGTAGGTGTTGTGAAAATTTTAATGGAGTGGTGAGGAAAGAATTTATAGAAAAGCTGACATTTTAGCAGAAACTTTAAATTGATGAGAAAGTGAGTGAACGTGAGAGTAAAAGAACATGAGTCAAAGAGGTAATGAGGAAGGCTGACCATATAGAGACTTAGATGACATTGTCAGAATTCTGGCTTTTGCTCTCAATTATCTGGGAAACGGAGGAGTTTGAGCAAAGATATAATCTGAGTTATAAATTTAAAGAATCTTTCTGGTTCCTATGTTGAGGATAGATGACCAAGGCAGAATTAAGGAGACCAGACTGGAGGTTAATGCAATAATCCACCAAGAGGTGACGATTGATTGAATCAATATGGAAGTGGTAGAAGTGATGGAGGTAGTGAAATGATTCTGCAGGTCTTTGGAAAGTAGAGCAAACAGGATTTTCATTTGTATAATAAAATTTGAGAGCAAGTCAGTGTCACGAATGATGCCCGTGATTTTTACCCAAAAGAACTAGTAGTTTAGAGGTGTCATTTACTACGATGGGGAAGGTTGTAAGAGGAGCATATTGGAGAGGAAGGCTGTGGGATGTGCACAACAAGCTATACATATCACAATCAGATGTGTGAAGCAGCCCCAACAGTAAAGGAAAAGAAAAGAATACTTCCAATTGTGGTAGTTAATTCAACATTGCTCTCAATCTCCTAACCAGTGCATGGATACTATGTGTGTGTGTATACATATGTATACACATACATATACATGGACTATGAAAATTTTCTTCATTTTGAAAACAAAGATATTATTGGCATTATTTGAAGAGATTGTAACTATCTAGAAAATCAGAAATAATAAAGACAAAGATTTAGAAAGTTCAGCAAGCTAAATGGATATTAGATCAACATGAAAATAACAATAACTTTGTTACACTCCAACAGTAATCAATTATAATATTTAATTGAAAAAGAGAGTCTTTGTAGGCCAGGTACAGTGGCTCACGCCTATAACCCCAGCACTCTGGGAAGCTGAGGTTGGCAGATTACTTGAGCTCAGGAGTTCAAGACCAACCAGGGCAACGTGGCGAAATCCCATCTCTACAAGAAATAGCCAGGTGTGGTGGTGCACACCTGGGCCCAGCTGCTCGGCAGATGGGGGGTGGGGAGGGCGCTGAGGCAGGAGGATTGCTTAAGCCCAGCAGGTTGAGGCTGCAGTGAGCCCTTATTGTGCCACTGTGCTCCAGCCTGGGCAACAGAGTGAGACCCTGTCTCAAAAAAAAAAAAAAAAAAAACGCTATTTGTAATAGCATCAAAAACTGTAACATATCTAAGAATAATCTAACAAAAAGTAAAGCCCATAAAGGCTAAAAAATATTAAGGAGAGAAAATATCAAAATATCAAAAAAGTCAATTATTTTCCATGTGGATCTATAAATTCATTGAAATCTCCCTTCAAAATCCTACCAGTGAAACAGAATAGAGAACCCAGAAATAAATCCACATTTTTATAGCCAACTGGTCTTCAACAAAGCTGACAAGAAAATACACTGGAGAAAGGACACCTTCTTCAATAAATGATGGTGGGAAAACTGGATAACTATATACAGAAGAATGAAACTGGACTCCCTATCTCTCATCAGAGGCAAAAATCAACTCAAGATGGGTAAAGACTTAAACCTAAAACCCAAAACTGTAAAAACTACTAGAAGAAATCTTAGGGAAAACTTTTCAGGACATTGGTCTAGGCAAGGCCTTAAGAACATAGACAACAAAAGCAAAAATAGACAAATGGGACTATTAAACTAAAAATCTTCTGCACAGCAAAAGTAACAATCAACAGAGTGAAAAGACAATCGGTTGAATGGGAGTAAATATTTGCAAACTACTCATCCAGCAGGGTAATAACAGCCAAAATATACACGGAATTCAGACACTCAACAGCAAAAAAAAAAAAAAAAAAGTGAACAAATAATCCCATTAAAAATGGGCAACAGTGATGAATAGACATTTCTCAAAACAAGACGGCCAACAGAAAAAAAATACTTAGCATCATTAATCATCAGGGAAATGCAAATGAAAACCAACATGAGATATCATCTTACCCCAGGCAGAATGGCTAATATCAAAAACAGAAAAAAATAACATATTGGCAAGGATGTGGAGAAAAGGGAACTACACTTTAAAGTGAATGTGAATACACTTTTAGAGTGAATGTGAATTAGTAAAGCCACTATGGAATAGTATGGAGATTTCTCAAAAAATTAAAACTAAAACTGTCAAGGGATCCAGCACTCCTATTACTGGGTATTTATCCAAAGGAAAACAAATCAATATATCAAAGGAAAACATGTACTCCCATGTTTATTGCAGCACTATTCACAATAGCAAACATATAAAATCAACCTACATGTCCATCAATGAATTAATGGATAAGAAAATGTGATATTTGTACACATTGTAATACTATTCTGTCATTAAAAAGAAAGAAATTATGTCATTTGCACCAACATAGATAGAATTAGAGGTCATTATGTTCAGTGAAATAAGCCAGGCACAGAAAGACAAATATTGCATGTTCTCAGTCACATGTGGGAGCAAAAAAAGTTGATCACATGAGAGTAGAATGATAAATACTAGAAACTGGGAAGGACATATGGGTGGGGGTGGAGAGATAAAGAGAGGTTGGTGAATGGATACAAACATATAGTTAGATAAAAGAAATACAAGTTGGGCACGGTGGCTCACGCTTATAATCCCAGCACTTTGGGAGACTGAGGCAGGTGAATCATTTGAGGTCAGGAGTTCAAGACCAGCCTGGCCATCATGGCAAAACTCATCTCTACTAAAAATACAAACATTAGCTGGGTGTGATGGCATGTGCCCGTGATCCCAGCTACTTGGGAGGCTGAGGCACAAGAATCGTTTGAACCCTGGAGGCAGAGATTGCAGTGAGCCAAGATTGTGCCACTTCACTCCAGCCAGGGTGACAGAGTGAGACTCTGTCTCAATAAATAAATAAATAAATAAATAAATAAATAAATAAATAAATAAATAAATGTGTTCTAATGTTTGATAGCAGAGTAGAGTGGCTATAGTTAACAGCAATGAATTATATACTTTTAAAATAGCTAGAAAAGAGGACTCAAAATGTATGCAATACATAGAAATGATAAATACTTGGGTGATGGATACCCTGAAACTTTGACTTTATCATCACATATTCTATGTACGTAATAAGATTCACATGTAACCCATAAATATGTACAAATATAAGTATAAAAAATTTAAGTATCACTTAGATCACATCAAATTGTGTGATAAAAATAATAATAGCAAAAAAAACTTAACAGAACGACTTCATGAAACTTGGTAAGCCAATTCTAAGCTTCACCTGGAAAAGAAAATATGCAAAAAGAGGCAACAAAATTCTGAAAAAGAAGAAAAATAACATAGGAAATGTCTTATCAACTTGATAAAGAGTAATTTAAAACATGCTGTATTGACTCAAGGATGGACAAATGGATCAATGAAAGAAACTATGGTTCAGAAACAGACGTATATACATGGGAATTTGTAATATGATGTAAGTGACTTTTCAAATTATGGGGGAAAATAAAGGAGGGTCAAGAAATAGTGTTAGGATAACTGGACATTTGTATAGGAAAAGTCTCTAATCCACAGGGAACATAAAAACAAATTTCAGACAGGTCAAATATATATCTTTGTTGCTCAATATGTAACCACTATCCAGGGTGACTATTAAAACTTAAAATTAATAAAATTAAAATGTTAATTGGGGAAAGAATCATTTCTTCAATAAATAGTGCAGAGAAAATTAAATTTCCATGTTCGAAACAATGAGATCACATCCTTATCTTACACCAGACCAAAAAATCAATTCAAAATGAAAAAAAGACCAAAACGTAACACTAAAACCATAAAACTCTTGGAAAACAACATAGGGGAAAAACTCCTTGACGGTGATTTCTTTGGATCCCGTACCAAAATCTCATTCTATGGAAGCAAAAATAAATAAATAAATAAATAAATAAGCCTACCTCAAACTAAAAAGCTTCTGCAAAGTGAAGGAAACAACAAAACGAAAAGGCAATCTGAGGACTGGGAAAACATATTTGCAAGCCACATACCTGAGAAAGAATTAATAATTAAAATTCATGTTTAAAAAATCTCTCAAAACTAAATAGCAAATAATAATAATAATTAATAATAATAAAAGAATGAACAAAGGACCTGAATAGACTTTTCTCCAAAGAAGATATAAAAATAGTCAACAAGCATATGAAAATGTGCTCAACATCACTAATTATCAGGGCAAAGCAAATTAAAAACACTGTAAGATATCACCTCACACCCATTAAGATGGCTATTACCAAAAAGACAAGAGACAACAAATGTCGGCCAGGATGTGGAGAAAAGAAAACTCTTATATGCTGTTGATGGGAAGGTAGATTGGTACAGCCGTTATGAAAAATAGTATGGAGATTTCCAAAGAATTTAAAAATGGAAATCTCATGTGACCCAGTGTATTAGTCCTTTTTCATGCTGCTGACAAACACATACCAGAGACTGGAAAGAAAAAGAGGTTTAATCGGTTTAATTGGACTTACAGTTCCACATGGCTGGGGAGGCCTCAGAATCATGGCAGGAGGCAAAAGGCACTTCTTACATGGTGGCAGCAAGAAAAAATGAGAAGGATGCAAATGCAGAAACCCCTGATAAAACTATCAGATCTCATGAGACTTATTCACTACCACGAGAACAGTATGGGGGAAACCGCCCCCATGATTCAAGTTATCTCCCACTGGGTCCCTCCCACAACACAGAGGAATTATGGGAGTATAATTTATGATGACATTTGGGTGGGGATACAGAGCCAAACCACATCACCCAGCAATCCCTCTTCTGGTATAGTAGATGAAATCACCACCTTGTGAAGATGTCTGCACTTCTATGTTCATTGTAACATTATGCACAATAGTCAAGATATGGAAACAATATAAGTGTCCATCAATGGGTAACATATATAAATGACACACACAATGAAATATTATTAAGCCTTTTTTTAAAAAAAAGGAGATCCTGCCATTTGCTACAACACGGATGGACCTGGAGGACATTATGCTAAGTGGAATAAGCCAGGCACATAAAGAAAAACATTGCATGATCTCACTTACATGTGGAAATTTTTTTTAAAAGAAGGGTCAAATATATAGACAGAAAATAAAACTGTGGTCACAGGGAATGAGGGAGGCAGGTGGAGGAAATGAAAAGATGTAGGTCAAAGGATACAAAGTAGCAAATAAGCTTATTTCCTCACAGTAGTAGATACATCGCATAAATAAGTCTAGCAATCTAAAGCACAACATAAGGAGTATAGTTAATAAAATCATATTATATTTGGGATTTTTTTTACTAAGTAGATATTAGCTATTTTTGTCATGAAAATAGTAACTATATGAGATTTGCTTCAGTATGGTATCCATTTTACTATCTATACGTACCCCGTAACATCGTGTTGTAAACCTTGAGTGTATGCTATAAAATTTATTAACAATAAAAATAAATTAAAGTGAATTAGGCTGGGCACGGTGCTAAGGATTATACCTGTAATTCTAGCACTTTGGAAGGCCGAGACAAGAGGGTCATTTGAGGTCAGGAGTTCGATACCAGCCTGGCCAACATGGTGAGACTCCATCTCTACTAAAAATACAAAAATTAGTCAGGCATGGTGGCAGGCACCTGTAATCCCAGCTACTCAGGAGACTGAGGTACAAGAATCACTTGAATGCCAGAGACGGAGGTTGCAGTGAACCGAGATCACACCACTGCGCTCCAGCCTGGGCGACAGAGCGGGACTCCATCTCAAATAAATAAAGTCAATTAAAATTTCAGTACTTCAGGTGCATCAGCCACATCCTAAGTGTTCAATAGCCACATGTTGCTAGTAGCACCATATTAAGCAGCACAGATGCAGAGTATTTCTATCACTACAGAAGGATCTATTGGCACCAAAATATTTTAAACACTATATCCTTGTTAGAAAAAATAGAACAATATCTTTATAATCTTGGAGTAGGGAAGTCTTTTGTAAAAGACAAACAAACCGCAGAAGTAATAAGAGGGAAGACTGACAATTCCATTCATCAAAACTAAAAACTTCTGTTTCAAGAAATATACCATAAAGTTAAAGGACAAGTAACAGAATGAAAATATTTGCAACATGTGTAATACAAAAGGAATGTGAGAAAAAGACCAACAGCCCAATAGGAACATAGGTGAATGATATGAACAGGCAATGTACAGAAAAATAAAAAGATGAAAAGATGTTCTGCAACTTCACCAATGTAAAGAAAAATACAAATTAAAACACCAATGAAGTGGCCAAGTTTGCTAATCAGACAAAGCCCTCCTAGAGTATCAATGGTAATTTAAAGTGGCTGAGAAATCTGTAAGCTAACTTCAATTTATTTAACCAAGCATGTCTCAAATTCATTTATCAAATTCTCCCTTGCCACAACTGTTTAGGAAATACAGCTGTAGTGTAAAAAGATGGCCAAGCAGAGGTCCATAGTAGTTCTATTGTAATGAAATAGAATTCTTTCTCCGTATTTACCAATACACTTGTAAATGATTGAGCCTGTAATATTTTTACTGTGGTCAGCTACTTAGTAAGTCTTTTCCTTCATGTATAACTCAGAGATAAACCCTAACTCTTCAAATAGCGTGATTCAAATAAAAAATACTTCTATATATCTACTAACGAAAGTCTTGTTGGTTAAGAGGAGTGTGATCTTCCTTTCTTGGGTCTCAGCTGGGGAGAAGGCTGTTACTACTCACCATATACCAGTAGGACAAATCAAAATTTGGCAGGGAAAGGGTAGCAGGGTGCCTCAGAGGACTTGTAATTTAAAAGAGCCTCTAGGAAGTTGTACTTATCTTTATGGGAACATACCTCCATCTCTAGCGAAGAATCACTGGTTAAAAGGATCTACTTTCAGCCAAAACAAATTTTTATCTTCTATTTTCTACTTATTAACCCAGAAGTCTCTCACTAGCTTATTTGACCAGCCTATGTCATTTATATGGCAGCCTGAAGTTTTAAACTTGCGAGTTCTGTACTCTTCATACATCTACTCCAAAATAGTAAAAAGCAGTCTTATCCAAAATATAGCCTGTCTGCAAACATGTTTTTATAAAAATCTAATTCTTATCTATCAAAAATTATGTTTTCTAGTTTCCGGAACCATTTTCAAAGTTTCCATTCAAACATTCTCCAAATATCATTTTGGCAAAGTAAGTTGACAATGGGGATATTTTAAACTCCATCTGCCTTTCCCCAGAATTAAAGCTGCAAACACCCTTCCAACTTTACTTGTAAAACTGATTGACAATTTGTACCTTCAGAAGCATTAAAATATATCATTTATTTGAAGATTTCATCATAGAATTACAAAAAAGCATTCTGATATATTAATACTGTACTTATTTAATATTTGTTAGGTAGAATTGGAAGGACTTACGAATGAAAATTTCAATATGCTTAATTTTATTTTCCACACCTTAGAATCCTATTCACTAATCTTTTGAAAAATGACTACTTCATGTACTGGAAATCACTGAACTGTGTACTTTAAAATGGTAAAAATGGCAGGCTTTATGTCACGTGAATTTTATCTCAATTTTTATTTTAAAATTTACCTCATTATCAGTCAAATCTTTTAAAATTAGCTAAAGATGCTGAGGACAAATCACCCCTCCCTAATAACTAGCTTTTGAACAACAGATGATTCCTTTGAAGTACCAAGCTCAGCCCCATAAGCCTCATTCTCCGTACTTCTGTAAATTACAGGCTATTTATTTTGCATCAGACTCTTCCCACAAACTTCGTATTTTGGATACACAGTACTGTAAAACAAGCATTCTTCACCGCTGATGGCAAAACCACTGTCCTAATCTGCCGTTCAGTTTAAAATCTGATAATAATGGTTACTTTACCTCAAGAGAAATCCTACAGGCAAACATGTCATGAGTGGCCCAGTTTGACTGAGAACAGATCCAGGCCACTGGTCATAAAGGGTAAACACTTAAGACATTTAACCCAGCCCAACAGTACTAAATGGAAGGGGATGGTCATCTGGATTATGAATCACCTAATTGACATGTCAGAAAATAAGCATTTTATTGACAGAAGGTGATTGTAGGGGAGAGTCATTTTTCATGTAAATAGCCAGATACCTTCCCTCCCTCCCTTTGTATTCATAGTTCTGGGGGAAGGGGGAGCAATCCTCTGCTACACTTTAGTATCACATGATACACTCGTTTATTTCTTGCTTTGGTTTTTGTTTCAACAGCTCTCCAGAAATCCGTAATTGTTTACAGTTTCTAAACAAATCTCAATTGTTTATAAGAGATCTTTAACTTTCTCTGTACATCCTATCAGTAGTTTAATGAAGAATTTTACAAGGAAGGTTGGTATTAGCTCCTTGTCCAACTCTTTCTCAACTGGGCACTTTTCAGTGGTTAGTATGCCAATGGCATTATAAACAGGCACACACCACACACAAACACACACACACACACACACACACACACACCACCACCCCCCATACACCACATATATTTCTCTCCCAGACTGGGACTGAACTAACTACAAATGGCTTAATCTGTTAGATACTTGAGGTTAGGAGCCTGCTGTTACCTGTCTTTATACCTCCTCCCAACTCTGCTCTACCTCACTTGTGTTTAAAACAGTTGCTTTTATGTAGTAGGTACTCAGTAAATATTTGTTAATTTTGATTTGTTAATTAAAGGTTTGTAACTTTAATTTTAATTTGTTGAGATGTATGGATGCCAGAAAATGTTATCAGGTATCTTCATGGTAGGATTAATATATTTGAATTGAAAAAATAATAATAATTTTTAAATTAAGACAAAGCATTGCACTGATCTCTCAGTTTTAAAATTGCATTTTATTTTAATTCTAGTTTATGCAACAGGCACTCACTAAGTATTCCGGAAGTCAATTTAATTGAATTATCTTGTGGTCAGGTTTTCCAGCTAACTCCCTGAATTCTATATAAAGTATCTCATTTTCTACTGCATGTTTATATATTTCCCACCTTTAAAATCCTTCTGTGGGGAGATAACACCTTTAATCTAACTTATTTCTTTAGTAATGAGATCTTGGCTGAACAATAGCTTTAATAAATTCCATTTTACCTTGTAGAAATAATAGCCCTTGGCATTCTTGAGTCAATAAGTCAGAATCAAAGCTTAAACTGCAGACCTTACACACAGCTGATAATATAAAAGGAAGAGGCCCACTGTGTAAACATAAAAGAAATAAATAATAAGGAAATATATATGTAGAAATAAGAGATAAGTATTGTATCTCTAGGGAAAACTACCTACAGTTTTAAATTAAGATGTCAATTGCTATTGCATTAATTTTCACAACAAATTATATATTCTTCCTATTTCTTTTGTAATTTATAAAAATTATAAGGTTATTGATTTGTCTCTCCTCATCCCCCCAAACCCACCCCCCAGTCGAGGGTACCCAGTGGTTTCTACTCTTTTGTGTGCCTGTGGAGGGGGCTGTAATATACACACATACCAAAAACTCTAGGTCTGTTCAGAATTGGCAACTAATAGTCCCCAACAATGTTTGATAGTCTCCAATCCTGCCTTTCTTTTGTTAAAAAAAATGAGATTCAAGAATAACTCTCTTAAAGCAGGTCTTCTTTAAGAAATCCTGGCCGGGCGCGGTGGCTCATGCTTGTAATCCCAACACTTTGGGAGGCCAAGGCAGGTGGATCACCTGAGCTCAAGGGTTGGAGACTAGCTTGGGCAACATGGCCAAATTCCATATCTATAAAAAATACAAAAATTAGCCAGGTGTGGTGGCGTGAACCTGTAATCCCAGCTACTCAGAAGGCTGAAGTGAGAGAATCACTTGAACCCCAGAGGCAGAGATTGCAATGAACCAAGATTGCACCACTGCACTCCAGCCTGGGCAACAGAGCACAAGACCCTGAGAAAACAAAAACAAGAAAGAAAGAGAGGGAAGATGGAGAGAGG
>NC_045440.1:96832501-96832822 GCF_002776525.5 Piliocolobus tephrosceles
GAAAGAAAGAAAGAAAGAAAGAAAGAAAGAAAGAAAGAAAGAAAGAGCCGGGCGCGGTGGCTCAAGCCTGTAATCCCAGCACTTTGGGAGACCGAGACGGGCAGATCACGAGGTCAGGAGATGGAGACCATCCTGGCTAACATGGTGAAACCCCGTCTCTACTAAAAAATACAAAGAACTAGCCGGGCGAGGTGGCGGGTGCCTGTAGTCCCAGCTACTCGAGAGGCTGAGGCAGGAGAATGGCATAAACCCGGGAGGCAGAGCTTGCAGTGAGCTGAGATCCAGCCACAGCACTCCAGCCCAGGCAACAGAGCGAGACTC
>NC_045440.1:96832922-96870461 GCF_002776525.5 Piliocolobus tephrosceles
ATTCTATCAAGGGAAAATACAATGAGCAATATGTAGTTGATTGATTAGAACCCACTAAGAAGTTAAAGCATAACACAATTTGAGAATCTCAAACAGTTAATACCAAACACTTTTTATATTTCATGATTGGTTAAGTTAAGAGGATTGCAAATATCTTACTGTCACAGGTGTTTGTTATAAACTTCAAGAATGACTTCCTGACTCTGGGAGTAACCTAGAAGAAGATTCAAGCCTACCTGCTCACAGTGGGAGCTAAGGTCCATTTTCCCAAATAACCAAGTTACTTTATGAAAGAAATTTTATAAAGACAGTGACAAGTCAGGGATCCCAAGTAAGGCTTTAGTTATCTCTGGGAAGGGACAACATCTCAAATTTATTTGTATCACAGTGCATAGTTTAGTTTATAAAACTAGTATAATATTAATCAATATTTGGTGTTAATGACTTGGAGAGTGGGAGAAGTCAGGGAGTTTTCTCAGATTTGGCAATAAGAAAAGCATATTACTTACGATGGGAATAAGGAAATGTTACTTACCCCGGTCACAGTGAAAACCCAGAACCTCCAGAGGTAGCATTGAAAGGAAAATCTTCTGGAAGTTGGAAACAGCTGGGCCACATGATGCCAATTCTGTTCTCTTGAGATTCATCTTCCCTTTTTGGGCAGAGTTTCTCAATATTAGCATTATGGACATTGTAAGCTGTATTGTCCTCTGTTGTGGGGCTATTCTGTGCCTTGCAGGACTCAGTTTAGCAGCATCCCTTGTCTATCCACTAGATGACTGTAGCATCCTCTCCACCAGTTAAGACAACCAAAAATGTCTCCAGACATTGCCAAATGTTCCCTGGGAGGCAAAATTGCCCCCAGATGGAACTACTATTTTAGAGTCTCTCCTTGATTATCTCTGGCCTCAGGACATTCACTCCTTTAAAACTGGCCCAAGTGACAAATAGAAGAGCTAGGGAAATGCCGTGTCAAAGAGTGTAAGGGCCATGGTAAATGATTCTTGGCTTCTTTAGAATGTGCGCGGAGCAGGATAAAAGGGATAACACTTCTGCATTTTTAAGGGGATTAAAAACTGGCATGTGAAAGATATAAACCTTGACTCTCAGCGGCAAAAGTAATCTGTAATACATAATCATTCAACAGAATGATAGAAATGTAAAAAACAAAACAAAACAAAAAAAACTACTGGCTCAAGTGTGCCCCAAATTCATTGCTTCTGGGATATAACAAAGGGGAAATAAATTCCAGAAAAGATCATGAATCTAACTAATCTTATTTACAAGCTACAGCTGACTGAAGCGCAGAGCAATAAATGATATTTTGAGATTTCTTCCCACCTCCTGGTTTGCCTCCTCTTGATAGATACCACCTTTAAGTCTTTCTCAAAGGAAAATCTTCCCAGACACGTGAAACCCTTAAAGACTAGATCAAGAGTTCTTTCTCCGCCAACATTCCCAGGTCTTCTGTCTCACTTCCTATCTGCGATATTTCTCTTCCCCAGGTAACTGAAACATGAATTATCTCATTTGGATAACCATATATTAATAAAATAAAATAACCATGACATTTATTCAATAAGGGGAAAGCAACTATAGTTTCAAGGGAGTTCTTTCCTTATACAAGGTCACATGTTACATTCTAATCTAATTATCGTAAAAGTTACACATACTCTCACATTTTTCTCAGAACATCTACTGCTTCCTACTGATCTCTGAGAGTTCCAGTGAAGGACGTGGTGAACAAGAGAATGAGAAGAATCTGTTTTTGGATGCTCAGTTGGCTGGCTCATGTGCATCTACACAACACATCTGCATGTTGTGATGGACGTGTTAGATGATCAGAGACCAACATTTCTGCTGTAAAAGCTTTCATTTGTTTTTCATCACAGTGACACACAATTTCCTGCATTCTCTACCCCCTGGGGTGTTTTCTGCAAAGAGAGAACATTACTTTTGACTTTTAGCATATCTGCCCTAAATTAGCCTCATAAATTCTCTGTGTTCTCCAAGACCGAAGGAGAAAAATTAACAGAGCAAAACTGAAAACTAAGCAGAACCAACAAATTCTATATTTTTTGGAGAAAGTCTCTGTAGAAGAACAGCTGTACTGGGCTGAGAGCAATCCTCCAAGCAGAAACCAATGAGTAAGACCAATGCTAATAGGTGTTTGAAAACGAATTCACGGAGAATTTAGGAACCATCCTGAAGTCTCCAAAAATACTTGGAAGTACACTTGGGCTCAAAAAGATGCATATGCTAAGTGATAGAGAAACCAGAGCAAAAAGTATGTTTATTTTTGAGGAAGCACTTGCGACAGTGTGAGCTTAACCATCACCCATGGCCTTGAGTCCTACAGCAGCCACTTATTTGCTGTTTGGTGTTAAACAAGTCATTTAGCCTCTTCTGTTCTCAGTTCCTTCATCTGTAAATGAGAGTCTAGATAATCTTTTTGAGTTCTAGGAGCATTTGTGCTTTTTTTTTTAGATTGGAAGTTCTCATAATTATTTTTAATAGAAATGTGTGGAATAAGGATTTTGTCATGCAAACTTTTTTCCAAAATATTCTCTGACCTTAATTCTCTTACCTTCCATGAGATACAATATGCATTGATTGAACACTGTCTACTCTGCCCAAACTGTCCTTCTGAACACTTTTGTTTCACTCACTTATACTTCCACCATCTTTGCTTGTCTAAAGCCTACTCATTTGCTAAGTCTTGCCTCAAGCATTGACCTCTCCTGGCACATATTCCATTTGCTAAACAGCTTTCTGCCACACCCTCTGCATATATCTATCTGTACTTAGCATGATATATTAAAATCATCTGTTTCAGGAAGTTCTGTAAGTGGAATCATATCTCTTTTATCTTTCTATCTGTAGTGCCTAGCTAATGACTACTAAATAATAAGCCATTGAAAATATATATATATTTAGTTACTCTTGTTTAATGTATCTGTAAATATAGTGCCTAGCCTCACAGAAAAAGGGACTCTAACCAGTGTGTTACTATAAAATGAGGTGATTCTACCTGTTTTATATTGTGTTCTAAAGCAGGACAAAGGACCAAAGGAAAATTCACAAAGTGAGTGATTATTCAACTTTTAGAAGAAAACTTTAAATAAACATAAATTGCATGGCCAAAGTAAAATATAAAGTCCTATAAGGGTTTATAAAACTTGCACAGTCTGGCTTGACCGCTGCCCACTACCTCTGTGACCTCATCCACTTTATTCTCTCCTTTCCCCTTCTGGACTAGTCTAGTCCAGCCAAAGCCAGTTATATCCAGCCTTGAGGCATTTACATTTATTATTTTCTGGCCTAAATCTCCACTCTCTGGTGAACCACATGTCTTGATCTTCATCTCCTTTTAGGTCTTTAGTCAGAAGTCACCTTCCTAGTGAAGTCTTCCCTGACCACCCTATTTAAAATTGCAATAGCCAACCCACTTCTCTCCTTATTCCCCTTCTCTATTTTTCTCTAGGTTTTATCAACATTCAACATACTACATATTTTACTTATTTGTCTTGCTTTATTGTTTGTCTGTCTCCAGTAGAATCAAAGCTCTAAACGTATTAACTATTGTATATAAACCTATTTACCCTGTGCCTAGAACAATGCCTAGAACACAGTAAGTGCTCAGTAAATAATTAATTAATAGCTAAGCAAATACACAGTCAATATGCATGACCTTGATCAAATTACCTACATATTTCCTAGTGGCTTATGTATCTGATCAAAACCTGAACTCATCTCTTGAGTATCAAACTGCCTACCTGACATCTCTACCTGAATGGCTACTATTTGACTCAAGCTTAGCAAGTCTAAAACCAATTGCTTGATCTTTGTCTTAGTCCACCTGCGCCTCCATAACAAAATACCTTAGACTGAGTAGCTTATAGACAACATAAATGTATTTCTTACAGTTTGGGAGGCTGGAAAATCTAAGATCAAGGTACCAGCAGATATTACAAGGCTATAGAAACCAAAACAGCATGGTATTGGTATAAAAATCAATACATAGACCAATTTAACAGAAGGGAGAACTCAGAAATAAAGCCATATACTTACAGCCAACTGATCTTTGACAAAACTGACAAAAACTTACACGGGGAAAAGGATGCCCTCTTCAATAAATGGTGCTGGGAAAGTTGGATAGCCACATGCAAAAGAATGAAATGGAACCCCTATACCCCTATGTCTCACTATATAGAAAAAATAAACTCAAGATTGATTAAAAACTTAAACATAAGACCTGAATCTCTAAAAATACTTGAAGAAAACATGGGGAAAACTCTCCTGGACATTGATGTAGGCAAAGAATTTATAACAAAGACCTCAAAAGCACAGGCAAGAGAAACAAAACTAGACAAATGGGACTTAATTAAACTAAAATGCTTCTGCAATGCAAAAGAACTAATCAAGAGTGAAGAGATGACCTGTTGAATGGGAGTAAATATTTGACTATTTGCAAACTATTCATCCTACAGGAGACTAACAGCCAGAATATACAAGGTATTCTAATAACTCAACAGTAAAAGAACAAAAAACAAATAATTTCATTTAAAATTGGTCAAAGGATAAGAATAGACATTTCTAAAAAGAAGACATACAAGTGGCCAACAGGGTTAAGATTTCAACATATGAATTTGGGCAGAATACAAGTGTTTAGACCATAGGAATCTCTTCCCACAAACTTATTCCTCCTCCAGTCTTCCCCAGCTGAGTATGTAGATAGAGCTGACACCATTCAGACAGTTATTCAAGCCAAAATCAGGCAGTCATTTGGAGCAGAGATTATGCTGTGTGTTCACAAACTATTTCACTTTTTTTTACCTGAACATACAGCCAGGTTACATTTCCCAGTGCCCCCTACAGTAATACGGTTATGTTATTGAGCTCTGGCCAGTGGGAATGTAGGTGAAAGTGATGAACTCCACATCTGGCCTGGCTTCTAAAATGTCCCGTATGGTCCTCTACGCTCTCTTTATATTCTTTAGAGGCCACTTGTTGAAAATAGAGGTTCCATAAGATGTGGAGCAGATCTCCCTCACTCTCCTGTAGACCCATATTGGATTGTGATATGAGTGAGAAAATAGTGGGTTAAGTCACTGAGATTTGGAAAGGGATGCTTGTTACAACCGCTACTACCCTGCCTAATGCATATTTTTGTTACTTTCATTTTCCTCCCAAGTGCAACCCCTCATCTAAATTCTGAGAATTCTCTCAACACAATATTTCTTCAATTCTTCCTCTCTTCTTCATCTTCATTGCCGGCACTCTAGTCAAGGGTCAACCAAGTCTTACTTGGACATCTACAATAGCCTTTTTATTTTCATTCTTGTAACCCTCAAGTTTATTCTCTAAACATCCAGAATGATATTCAATAGTTTCTTGTACCCTTATAATTAAACCCTCTACTGTCACATGACCTGTATCTCACCCCTTGCCTACCTCATTCCCCTCTTCATTCACTACACTTCAGCCTTTTTGACCTTTTCTTTACCACCTCAGAGTCCTTACACATCCTATTGTTCCCTTCCCTGAAGAGTGCTTACAATGACTTATGATATGGCCAATCTCCCTTCATCTTTCAGTCTTATCTTAAGCCTCACTTCATCAAGAAGACCAGTTTTGAGCGCTCAGCCTAAAGCAGGTCCCCAGATTATTCTTAGTCTTGACACTCTGCTTTTTTCCTTCATATCACTTCAGAGTTAGTAGTTACATATTTATATTTACCTGTTTAAAGTCCACTGATTATACAGTAAATTCTGAGACTGTTAAGATCTTATCCATTGTGGTCACCACTGAATATCCAGCACATGCACAGTGCCTGGCAGGTGGTGGGTGCTCAATAAATATTTGCTGAATAAATGAATGGATTGATGTAAATTGATCACTGACTCTGTCTGGAATTCATTATTTCCTTTTTTTCCCAATACTACATGTCCCTTCAAATATCACCTCATTCATCATTACAAGAGCATCTTTTTTTTTTTTTTTTTAATTTGCAGGCACACCTCCAATTTTACGTTATTCATGTTTACAATAGAAAAACATTTCTATTAAGAGAAAATGATCAACACAATCTCAATAACACACTACCAGAACTATTTTTATTATTGTTGTTTGTGTTACAGGGAGGACTATGTAGAAGGAAAGACTGGAAATAGATGTTGAGTATCAGCCATACAAGGGTAAATGAGCCTGTAATTCAAGCAGTCAAAGAGAGTTGGATAACATGCTTCAGTAAAAGACTTCCCTAAGAACATTTCCAGAAGTTTCCAGCATGTTATAATCTAGGGACAAAGCTGAGTTTGGAAAATGGAATTTAGTCAGGAGCAGTTCTTAATAATACTTAGATTCTACCAAGGGCCTTTCCTGTCATATTTCGGTTTTGTAATTTTTTTTTCTTTTGACCACTTGGGTTCCTTGACCTAAGTCAGTTATTCCTATTACCTCTCCATCTTTATCTACATTGTTATACATTTTTATAGTTTAAATAACAAGGTCATGAAATTTATATTTAATTTTATGTTGCTACACAGACTTTCTACCATTGTAAAGGTTGAAAAATGAGGCACCAAGTTGGAATATTATTCCCCTGTGTGCAAGGCAGCCTAGCGTAGAGGCTAAAGACCCATACTTCACGGCCACACTGCCTGGGTTCAAATGCCATCTCTGCCACTTACTAGAACCTTGAAAAATAACATGAACTCTTCATAAAATATTTTTCCTCATCTGCAAAATGGGACTAACAATAATACCTGCTTCATAGAGTTACAATGAGGATTCAGTAAAATATCAGATATAAAGTATTTAGATCACTACTATGCAAATATAGCAATATTTATCATTGGATATTTATGTTTCTGATTTTTTTAGAAATACCAATAAAACTACAATAACCAACTTAATGCATAAAGCTATTTTCTTCATTGTTAACCATTTATCTAAAAAGTTCTTTTCCTTTTCATCGTTTATCCAAAAGACTAAACCATATCCCTGTCTTAGTAGCTGTATTTCCTTTAAACAACTGACAATTGGAAGTTAGACTATGAACAAGCTTCCATTGCACCCATGTTAAGCAGCAGGAAAGCATCCATTTATGCTGGGGCTTAAATTGTGAGGTTGGACTCAAAGTAAACAAACAGGTGAAGAGGTTGGGATGATGAAAGACAATAGACCATTACCCAAGCCTAATGGTGTTGTAAAGGAGATAAATGTCTTTGAAGTAGCACCCTTAAAACCTGTGACCTTTAGATTGACCTTTCCTTTCAGATTATGGTATGCAGGTTGTTGTGGAGTCTGTGCAGTCAGCAATTAGAAAGATGGACCTTGAGAGAAACAGGTCTTTGAGGAAGGTGCCTACTCAGAGGTATGACTCTATTTCTTCTACTAGTTACCCACTGGCTTCCAAATTTCCCAATTGCTTTCAAAATGTTGGAGGTCTATGGCTTACTCTCTCATAGATGTGCTTTCTCCAAGACAGAAAATGCATTGAGTCTCACCCCACTGTTACAGTCCATGCTGTGAGCACAGAAAAAAATCAACACCGGAATTTGGACAAATTGCCCTTTACTTGTGAGGAGTAAAGTAAATGGAACAGATGGTTAATAACACTAAACACTAGTCACCTGCAAAGAAAACGGTATCTAGAAGAATTATTCATTTGCTAAGGTCATTGAAGAAAATACAGAATTGATGAGTTTGCTAGAAGACACCAGAAACCATACACCTTTGATCTGAATGAGTGATTTAGTAGGTAATAAAGCACTATGGAGATTATTTGAAACAACTCATATTTATACAGTATGTTAAAGTTTTCAAAAAACTTTCCCTCGTGATGATAGTTCATGTTCACACAGAGTTATGAGACATGAAAGAGGATGATTATTATTCTCCCAGTAACCAGAACCCTTAATATTTATAAGTTCAACCTGTGTCATGCTGGGCCATACTGGAGCCTAAGACAAAAGAAAAAATTCAGCAATACTGATCCTATTTTTATTTTCAATTTTGATATTGTATTCATTATGAATATTTTGCATTTATTTTGCAGATTTTAATTTTAAAATATTGCATTAAAATATTATTTACTTTGATTACTGAGTTTTTTGATGCTCCCCATCCTATCCATTGTCTATTAGAAAGTCCCTTTTAAGTATTATTTTTAAATGTCATTACCTTTACAACCCAACATTATGAGTTAGTAAACTTTGTTAACTACTGCAGAAGCGTGTCGAAATTTTACACCAAGGACATATTCTGCCCTACCTGCTACAGCTCAGATGACAGTGAACCGTCCCCAAGGAATTGCTATTTTTTCTTATTCTGGTCTTAGTTGAAGTAGAGAGTAATAGGCGACATGACTGATTTCTGTTTAGTTGGTTTAATTTCTTGTTTAAAAATATTTCACCAAAAAATACTTATACAGAGTTTTACGTTAATCAAAACTAAGCAGAGCTTATAATGAAGAATGTCTTCCCTGTCACTTTTTCCTAATGCAATTTCCAAGAGCAACATTTTTTAACTTTTAAAAACCATTTCTTGTATTTCTGCCATTATTTTAAATAAGAATTTACGTATTGATTTATCAAATAGATGCATTAGTTACTGCTGTTATGATACATATCAAATTCTCTAACCCCAATATACTTCTCCTTTCCTTCACCTTCCCAATACAGTTATCATGTTTTTTGGTAAAATCAATAACTGTTGTTTGCATCATTATAACAACATAAAATATTGTTCTCTGCATAGCAAATGCTACAATATAATTATGCTTGTATACATTTTGATTTTTACTGGTATTACTTAATTACCTCCCTTTTATCATAATCATCTATATATTTTGAGACAAAAGATACCATATCTATAAGCCATATCTATAAACAATATCCTTAGATGTTTCAAACCTCTCCATTATATGCCTATGTTTAAATATACCAGATGATGTATCAATTTTATGTTGTTCCTGGATACCTTCCTCATGAAATTCTCCCTCCTATTTCCCAATTCTAAACCACTTGCTCTCTGGACTCAAGGATGGCTCTTATCCTGAACTTTGGTTTTACAAGATCTTGTCTAGAATTTCCTATATTCTGAACCTCAAGTTTTTCCCTTCCTTATTTTACTCTCTAATTGTACTGGAACACATACTTTTAGCTTCCTCAGTAAAGGTGAGTGAAAGCCAAGTTTTTTAGTATATTATTTAACTCCCATATATTCAAGAATTTTCCAGATTTCCTTATGTCATTGATTTCTAATTTAGTTCCATTTCTAAACATATACTTTGTATGACTTGAATTCTTTCAAGTTTATTGAAACATATTTTATGATCTAGAACATGGTCCATCTTGCAAAACTGTGTGTTGATTTGTTTGATGTATATTTGGTCCTTGATAAATTTGTTCCCTGTGTACTGTGTGCTGTTGCTGGGAGGAGCAGTCTATAAGTGTCAACTAGGTCAAATTGGTTGATAGCATTGTTCAAGTTTTCTATATCCTTCCTGACTTTCTGTCTTGTTGTTCCATAAATTGAGAAAAGGGCATTAAAATCTGTGACTAAAATTGTGGATTTGTCTATTTCTCCTTATAGTTCTATTGGTTTTTGCTTCAAATGTTTTGAAGCTATATTATTAGGTACAGAAATACTTAGGATTGCTGTGTCTTCTTGATTTACTGACTCCTTTATCATTAAGAAATGACCTTCTTTACCACTGGTCATATTTTTTGCTCTGAAGTTCACTTTGTTTGATACTAACATAGCCAGTGCAGATTTCTTTTAATTCATACTAGGATAGTATATGTGCTTCCATCCTTTTAGCTTTAATCTATTTGTGTCTTTATATTTACATTGGGTTTCTTGTGGGCAACATATAAACAGGGTCTTGCTTTTTTATCCAATCTGATTATGTCTGCATTATAATTAGGGTGTTTAGAACATTTCCATTTAGTACATTTATTGACATCACCATCATGATATTTGTTTTCTATTTGTCCTAACTGCTCTTTGTTTACTTTTTCCTCCTGTTTTTGGTGCCCTTTTGTTTTGTATTGAGTATTTTTTATTATTCCATTATATCTCCTTTGTAAACTAATTAGCTGCAATTCTTCATTTTATTATTTTAATGGTTACTTTGTGGTTTACAATATAATTTTTAAATTATAACAATCTCCCTTCTAGTAATATTATGCCACTTTATATTATATGGCTTAAGAACCTCACAATAGTTTACTTCTATTTCTCTCTTTCTAGCCTTTGTGCTAATGCTATAGTATATTTTACTTCTACATATATTATGTACCCCACGCTACATTGTTATTATTTTTGTTTAAGTAGTAAATTATCTTGTAAAGAGACGTAAGTAAGTTTTTTAAGTCATGTACTAACCAGTGTGGTTCCTTTTTTATTTTATTTTACTTTGTTTTTGGCTGAGTACAGGGGACTTTATGATGGTACAGTACATGGCAAGGTGGGACTCCCTAGGCCCCTCTCATTCTTCAGGGTTTCTGGCATGAAAACTGTGTCAAGGGGAGATTCTTAGTATGAAGGTGAATGACTGTGGCAGGGGCTTCCCAGTCACTGAAGCCCCTTTCCTCCATACATGCTCTCACTGGGGCTGGTGGTCCAGGGATTCTTACTCCTTGAGGGCCATGTGAACTATAAGGTCTAACACCCTGTTGATGTAGCCAAATTCATTGTCACACCAGGAAATGAGCTTGACAAAGTAAGTGGTAATTGAGGGCATTTCACCAACATTGAAGGGGGAAAGAGTAGGTGTCACTGTTAAAGACAGAGGAGACAACTTAGCACTCAGTGTAGCCCAGGATGCCCTTCAGGGGAGCTCTCCAATGCCAACTTTACCATCTTATTGATATCACCATATCTGATAAGTTTCTCCATATGGCAGATCAAGTCCACGACTGATACGTTGGCAGTGAGGATATGGAAGACCATGCCAGTGAGCTTCCCATTCAGCTCAGGCATGGCCTTGCCCACACCCTTGGTAGGACCAGTAGATGCAGGAATGATGTTCTGGAGAGCCCTGTGGCCCTCGCACCACAGTTTCCCAGAGGGGCCATCCACAGTCTTCTTGGTAGCAATGATGGCATGGACTGTGGTCATGAGTCCTCCTCTACAATGCCAAAATTGTCATGGATGACCTCGGCCAGGGAGGCTAAGCAGTTGTTGGTTCAGGAGGCATTGCTAAGGATCATGAGGTTCTTTTTTCACTTCTCATGGTTAATGCCCACCAAAAACATGGGGGCATTAGCAGAGAGAGAAGAGATGATGATCCTTTTGGCTCCCCACTCTAAGTGAGTCCCAGCCATCTCCAAGATACTGAAGATACTGGAGGATTCCACAGCATAATCAATGCCAGCATCAACCCATTTGATTTTGGTGGGATCTTGCTCCTGGAATATGGTGATAGTATTACCATTGGTGACACATTTCCTGTTCACAGCCTTGACAGTGCCATGGACCTTGCCATGCGTGGAATTATACTGGAACATGTAGACTATGTAGTTGAGGTCAATGAAGGAGTCATTGATGGTGACAATATTTACTTTGCCATAGTTAAAAGCTGGTGCTTCATGAAAAGTTGCAGCAGTATATCAAACAGAAGGAGCAGAGACTAGTTGCCATTTCTGATGCTCATCATTCCTTTGCATAAGCCCATATTTCTATCTGGTATGATTTTCCTTCTGCCTGAAAGACTTCCTTTAACATTTCTTATAGTCTATGGGGTGATAGAGCCTTTTAACTTTTGTATCTCTGAAAATTTATTTAATTCAACTTCGGTTTCTGTTTTGAAAGATACTTTCTCTGGTTATTGGTGTCTATTGAAATTCTCTCTTTCAATACTATTAAAAATGCTGCTTGACTGTCTTTTTGCTTATATTGTAATTGTTTCTAATGGAATATCTAATCCTAATCTTTCTTCCTCTGTCTGAAAGGTGTCTTTTTTCCTCTGGCTGCTTTTAACATATTTACCTTTTGCTAGTTTTGAACAATTTGACTATGACATTCCTGGGTGTAAGTTTTTTCTTTTTTTCTTTCTTTTTTTCTTTGCTTGAATTTGGGTTTGTTGAGCTTCTTGGATCTGTGGGATTATAGTTTTCATCAAATTTGGGAACTTTAGGGCTATTGTTCTTTAAATGTCTTTCCCTCCATCCTCTTTTGGTGCCCCAATTACCCATAATATTAGGCCCCTTGAAATTGTCCCACCACTCACTGGTGTTCTGTTCATTTCTTTTGAGTCTTATTTCTGTTTCATTTTTTATCGTTTCTATTGCTACATTATCAAATTCATTAATATTTTCTTCTGCAATATCTAATATGTTGGTAAGCCTTCCAAGTAGGACTTTGATCCCAAACATCATGGTTTTGATCTCTAGACTGTGTGGAATACAGTTGCAGCCATTGTTTTAATGTCTTTGCCTGATAATTCTATTGTGTCAGTTCTGCATCAATTTTAATTGATTGTGTTGTTTTCTCCTCAATATGTGTTGCATTTTCTTTTTTTGTTTGTATGCGTAGTCATTTTTGTTTAAATGCTAGACATGATCAATTTTACCTTTTTGGATGCTGGATATTTTTATAGCTCTAGAAATATTCTTAAACTATATTCTAGAAATAACCTAAAAATAGTTTGATTTCTTGGGGTGTTGCTATTAATATTTGATAAGCAAGACCAGAACAGCATTTGATTTAAGGATAATTATTTTCCACTCATAAGGAGAGATCCTTCTGATACTCTTCCTGGTGACGTTTGCCAGTCTGGATGGTAGAAATAGAAACTACTCCCAGACCTATGTGAGCTCAAGGTACTGTTACCTCTAATTCTTTTATACGGTTCTTTCCCCAGATTCTGCAGGGATGCTGGTCAGTAATTTACTGAATACTTGAGGGGGCCCTTCTGCAGTTCTCTAGCGTTGCCTCTCTGTTCTGTCTAGTACTCTGCCCTAGGCACTCCAGTTGTTTTGATCTCTCCAGACTGTCAGCTTAATCTCCTTAACCCTTAGTTTAATCTCCCTAAATTCAGTTCCATGGCTGGAAAACTCTCTCAACACAGTAAGCTGAGGCATAGTTAATTCTTCCCCATCTCTCAGGGATCATTGATGTCTTGAAATCAATTGTTGCCTGGTATCTGATGTCTTGAAAACATTGGTTTTCAGTTGTTTTGGGTAGGAGGGTTATGTCTTTTTAAGTAATTTTCTTCCTTGGATTTTCTTCTATCTTTTCTTCTGATCTTATAATCAGTTGAATGGTGGACCTAGGTGTCATTTTTTTTCATTTGTTTTTGTTTTTACCCTTTCTTTCTCCAGAAATTGTCTTTACTTTATCTCCATTCTAGTGATCTCCCTAAGGTATTTTTCAAGGTTTATATAATTTCCTACATTATCTTTGTTTTCTTTGGGTTTCTCTTTTGATTTATGTTTTCATGTTAGACACTTTTCTCCAATGACTATGTTTTGAATAAGGAAATGTCTAGGTAAGCCTGAACCATGTGGTAATTCCAAATAGTAAAGAAGCTACCAATGATTACTAATGTCATGTCAGAAGTGTTCAGTAGCCAAACCCACTGGCCAAAAGTGGCACAATTTAAGCTTCAACAAATATAATAATACTAATGCCTTGGATAGAACAAAGTAAATATTTTTAAATCTATGGGTTCATGACAACTGTGAAGCAAAACAAAACCTAATTCCTGACATTTGGAAAGTCCACGGCAGGATTACATTTAGTCATCAAGACAACCATAGGAGCTGCTTATTTTGCACCCACTTTAAAATGGAAACTGAGGGTTAGAGGTTGAAATGACCTGTCAGGGTCACATGACTGCTAGTGGTCAGTGACAAAGTTGGAATTCTATCCTGGCCAATGTTTCTTCACCACCCTCCCACCCCTGCCTCATTTGTCTTATATATAAATCCTGGAGTTACCAGTAAGAATATCTTTGCAGAAGTAAAAATTCTTCCAGTCCACTTCCTGGTGGCTGTGGTCATTCACCAGATCCCTGTTCCCCTCTGATGGGGCTGGTCTGTTGCAGAGAGCACTCAGGAAATCTGCCGACCCTCAGTCTAGGCCTCCAACCTGGCCTCTAGCTCTAAGGTGCAGGCAGGAGGGAAGCAGCAGCACTCAGGTTCCACGGCAGAAAGGCAAGATGGGTTGGGCCGGGTCTCTGCTGCTTTTCCTTCCCCAGTCTCTGGCCTGCAGTCTGTATTCCAGGAAAACAGTACAGAAAAAGCAGCGGGGATGGTGCAGGGGGATGGGATGCTGCCTGAATACAGGCTAAGAGCCAGCCTTTTTTAGGAAAACATGACATAAATCCTAAAATATCTAAGGGTGAAAAGATATAATGCCTGGTACTTGCTTCAAAATAACACAGGTGGGAGGAAATAGAGATGATTTGAGATTGGCCATGTATTGCTAAGCATTGACACTGAGCAATGGGTGTGTGAGGGTTTATTATACTCTTCTCTTTACTTTTACGTGTTTGAAATTTTCTATAACAAAATATTTTTAATGAAACTGTTTAGAAATTCTGTGAGTGAGCAAAGACTTGTGTATTGGAGGTCTCCACTCTAGTGAAATGGGTCAGCAGCATGCCAGCTAGATTTGGGGAACTCTCAGTTATCAGTAGGTGAAAGTATTTTCTCTAGGGTTTCTCCAAAGAGAAGTTCTCCAGTTTCCTCCCTAAGGTTTGCATGCTTGGATTTGTATGTTTTCAGAGACAAAAGAGGGACACATCCTATGGGCCCTACGTTTCATTAGGGTGGTTTTGACTTACTCTTCTGCTTCAGCTCAACACCTTCCCTGCCCCCATCTCTATCTGATATCCCTGAATGATTCCAAAGAATACATTTTCAGTATTATTCATAGAACAGAATTCCCTGCTCACACAGCATCAGGGAGGACATCCTGGGATCCAATTCTTCCTTTTGCAAAATTTCAGTTCAATCAGTTCAGTATTCAGTCCCTGTATTCTGTCCCACACTTCATGCTCACCTTCAGGTTTTCTTGGTGCCTCTAAATTCTTAAGTACTACAGAAGGAAGTTTGCAGGAGACAATGAGTTTTCCAGTCATCAATATCCTTCTTGGTCCCTCATTAGCATCCCTCTTAATAAGTAATTTAGGTTATAACTTCCTCTATTCTATTATGTCAGGTACAACTCCTAGTTCTGTTTTCAATCTTCCAAAAATTGGTTTAAATCTCTTATATTTATCATTTAATATTTAGTTCTTCTTTTTTGGGCCCCAAGAGGTAAAGGGAGAAGAAAAAAAGCACATGAAATCAACACATCAATTTAACTAGAAGACCAGCTAAGACTGATTTAAAATAAAAGTTGCCTCATGGGAGAAACTGTTTAACTTGTTTACCATCACACCTAACACAGTGTCGTGTGCAGAAGTAATTCTGAATAATGCTTATGACAGTCACAAATTTTTTTTATTTATGATGTGTGGCAGGAGGTCAAAGGCACAAGAGCAGAGGAAACCTCTTTTGCTTTGCAAAGAAAACAGGAAAATGTCCAGAGCTCAGAAATTGATCGGTGATGTATGTGCCATTATTCTTTTCAAAGCTACATTTGAAATATTTTTGGCTTTAACTTTCCTTCCCTTATACCAATCATTTTAGTTGTTAAGTTTGTTTAGAAAGTAATTTTTAAAAGATTACACTGATAACCCTAAGCCAGTTTGAGGCAGGCTAAGTCTGCGGATGTGGAACACTTAAAATGTCCATTAGTACTCCTCTTTTGTCACTTACCACCCAGGGGGTCACGCCTTTGGTATGAAAGTTGTTTATAAACTGGTAGCTTTATTTTTAAAACAGAATGGAAGGGCTGAGGTGGAGCTAGGCAGAAGATTGTATGATTAAAGTTTTGAGATCCGTACACATTATGAACCAGTCCTGGGTTTGTGAGTATTTTATAACTCAACCATTAACCACTAATCTGTTGGAACCTGATGCAAAAAGTTTCAATCTCTTTCTAAAACCATAAGGTACTGTTGGGAAGCCAATTCTTTCTACATAATCCCTCAACAAAAGGAGATAATAATAACTTCTATTTAGATGACATAATTTCATGAAGCTTATGATTATCTATTTCACAATTATTTTGGCATTATAGAAACCTACTGTGATGTTTTCCACGTTTTGGAAATGTGGTTAAAGAGGCTAAACTGGCCTAATTCAACCAGGCTTCAAAAAATCACACCATCTTTTTTTTTCTTTTTTTTTTTTTTTTTGAGACTGAGTCATGCTCTATCACCCAGGCTGGAGTGCATGGGCGCAATCTTGGCTCACTTCTGCTTGGCAACTCCCGCTTCCTGGGTTCAAGCAATTCTCCCATCTCAGCCTCCCAAGTGGCTGGAACCACAAGTGCGTGCCACCACGCCTAGCTAATTTTTGTATTTTTAGTAGATACGGGATTTCACCCTGGCTCACTTCTGATCTTGGTAACTTCTGCTTCCTGGGTTCAAGCTATTCTCCCACCTCAGCCTCCCGAGTAGCTGGGACCACAGCTGCGTGCCACCACATCTGGTTAATTTTTGTATTTTTAGTAGAGATGGGGTTTCACCATGTTGGCCAGACTGGTCTCCTGACCTCCTCAAGTGATCCCAAAGTACCAGGATTACAGGCGTGAGCCACTGTGCCAGCCTCACACCATCTTTTAGATACTTCCCTCATGGCTATAGTGATTTGTTTTCCCTCTGAGATTTTCATTTGTGTCACCTCTTCTCTTCTACTGGGGTATTATTATAATGTAGTAACAGGTTCTTCTAGAGGATCAGACATTTTGCATTATGCATAATGGAGGGAGAATATTCTATCTTACCCAAGTTGTCTTTATGATTATATATATTTAAACAAACAAACAAACAAATAAACCTTCCAGTTCTTCTTGCTGAGTCATGTTCAAGAGCAATGTAGAGGATGTTTCAAATGACTTGCCTGGAGTTCAGACAACCTTAAACTTCCTATTACCCTTCTCTGCCTTCCCTCTATTGACTAAATTTTCTACTAGTAAATAGAAAGCTCAATTTTAAAAACGTATTGCTATGGCCTGCATTAGTTGTTTGCTGCTGTAACAAATTACAGCAAACTTAGTGGCTTAAAATAATACAAATTTATTATCTTAAATCCTGGAAGTCAGAAGTGAAAAATGGGTCTCACTGGGCTAAACCCAAGGTGTTGGCAGGGCTGCATTCTTTCTGGACACTCAAGGGAAAAATCTGTTTCCTTGCCTTTTCCAACTTCTAGAGGCTGTCCACATTCTGTGCTTTGTGGCCCTATCCTCCATCTTGAAAGCCAGCAACCTTGGGCTGAGTCCTTCTACCGCGGCCGTCTCTCCGGTTCTCACGCTTCTGCTTCTATCTTCCATTTATAAAGACTCTTGCGGCCAGGTGTTGTGGCTCATGCCTGTAATCCCAGCACTTTGGGAGGCCGAGACGGGCAGATCACTTGATGTCAGGAATTTGAGACCAGCCTGGCCAACGTGGCAAAACCCTATCTCTACCAAAAATACAAAAAAGCTGGGCGTGGTGGCGGGTGACTGTAATCCCAGCTAGTCGGGAGGCTGAGGCAGGATAATTGCTTGAACCGGGGAGGTGGAGGTTGCAGTGAGCCGAGATCATGCCACTGCAGTCCAGCCTGGAAAACAGAGCAAACTGGTCTCAAAAAAGAAATAACAAGGCAGGTGATTGGCAAGGTCAATGCTCAATTCTGCTTTGTAATGTAACCTAACATTCACAGGTTCTGGGGATTAGGATGTGGATATGATTGTGGGTGGGAGAGTGGGGGTATTATTCTGCCTACCATATAGTCCTAGTAGGCTTGTAGCAAATAAAGATGTCATATTCTCCCCTTCCTTTGGGAGTAATTTGCTTGGTTGCTGTGGGAAGGATATCTAAATATTTTACAGGAATTTTTAGAACATCCATGAAGTAGGGGGGTGTATTGAAAGAATGAAGGTTATACGTTAGCATACATCAGAAACGTTTGTGTATGAGAAACTGTGAGCATGCATGCATGCATACAGAAAGTCATCAAGAGATCAAGTTGATTTGTGTGACTCACTCCACAACCGTGGGCCATGGCTCAGCCTCTCCATGTCCATTTCAGAACGTCATTGTACTTGCCCTCACTTTTGCCACACCCACAAATTAAATTAAGTTTAATTTGAATGTTGCTTTTCTAAATGTAGACTTCAAGGGTAACATGACTGCAAACACTTTTTGTTGTGACAGAAAATCTAACCCAAATCTGCTTCAACAATAAGGGGAAATTTTTGTCCTAGAAAATGTGCAGAGTAGGTTAGTTTTAAAAAGTAGATTAGTAATCATAGTCCCAGCTCTGTTTTGCCATGATTTTGCTGGCTCTGCTCCCCATCAGGTAGTAACTCAATTCTCAGGTAGAGCTGGTTCATCATGACAAAAATGATTGTAAGGCTGGGTACAGTGGCTCAGGCTTGTAATCCCAGCACATTGGAAGGTGGAGGTGGGCGAATCTCCTGAGCCCAGGAGCTCAAGATCAACTTGGGCAACATGGTAAGACCACATCTCTACAAAAAAAAAAAATACAAAAATTGGCTGGGTATGGTGGCATGTGCCCATAGTCCCAGCTACTTGGGAGGCTGAGGTGGGAAGATCACTTGAGCCCAGGGAGGTGGAGCCTGCAGTGAGCTGAGATCATGCCACTAAACTCCAGCCTGGGCAACAGAGTGAGATCCTGTCTCAAAAAACAAAACAAAACAAAACAAAACAAAAAGTGACTGTAGCACTGCAAGCTCTTTTGTGTGTGTGTGTGGTAAGAACACTTAGTGTACCCTCTTCAAACTTTTTTAGTGCACATTACACTAGTGTTAACTATGGCTGCTATACTGTCTAGAACTGCTATATAGTTCTAGAGCAGTTCTCTAGAACTTCTCACCTGGCTTAACTGAAACTGTATACCAATTGAACAGCTCCCTTTTTCCCCTCCCCACAGCCTCTGGTAACCACCATTCTATTATCTGCTTCTATGAGTGTGAATAAGTACATATGCTCCTCAATTTACTATGGGGAAACATCCTGATAATCCCATCATAAGTTGAAACATCATAAGTCAAAAGTGCATTTAATACATGTAACCTACTGAACAGTATACCTTAGCCCAGCCTGCCATAAACATGCTCGGAACACCTACATTGGCCTACAGTTGGGCAACACCATCTAACACAAAGCCTAGTTTATAATAAAATGTCGAATATCTCATGTTAATTTATTGGATGCTGTACTGAAAGTGAAAAACAGAATGGCTATATGGGCACTCGAAGTACAATTTCTACTGAATGCTTATTACTTTCTTTCTTTTTTTTTTTTATTTTGAGACGGAATCTTGCTGTGTCGCCCAGGCTGGAGTACAATGGCACAATCTCGGCTCACTGCAAACTCTGCCTCCCCAGGTTCATGCCATTCTCCTGCCTCAGCCTCCCGAGTAGCTAGGACTACAGGCACCCACCACCATGCCCGGATAACTTTTTTGTATTTTTAGTAGAGACAGGGTTTCACTGTGTTTGCCAGGATGGTCTCGATCTCCTGACCTTGTGATCCACCTGCCTCGGCCTCCCGAAGTGCTGGGATTACAGGCGTAAGCCACCGCGCCCCGCCTGAATGCTTATTACTTTCGCACCATCATAAAGTCAAGAAATCATTACGTTGAACCATCATAAGTTGGGGACCATCTGTAGTTACCATTGCTATCCACAGCTTACAGATGAGGACACTAAGGCTTAGGCAGATAAAATGACTTGCCCAGTATCTCAAAATAAATAAATAAATAAAAAATACATGGAAGCACTGGGACTTAAACCCAAGTCCCCCTATCTTCAAAACTCAAATCTTCTATTCTGTGCATACCACAGAAGTTTGAACCCAATTCTGAACTACATATAATCAAGTTCTGGAAGTTATTTGTGGTCCTTTCCGAGCTTTTTATGCTTGTTCATTGGGATTTTGTCAGTCATTTTCCTTGTTTGTTTATTTTGTTAAATCCTGATCTTAGTTCGTGCACCATAAGACTTACGTCTTGATTTGGAAAGTGAACTCCAAGTCGTGGTTACTGGAGTTCTGGTTAATTGGGGTTTAACTGTACAAATCCAGAATAGCACAGCTTTTTTGCTTGCAAACAATATCAGCAGCTTGCAAACAGGGTCCTGGGCAGGCTGAGCATTTGAAGCAGAATCAGCCATTTGCTGCACCTTCATGAGAACCACAGTTCCTGCAGGAGGTGGAAAGTAAATACACTCAACCTAATTCCATTGTATTGCGTGGTTTTCATGGGTCACCTGACGCATCTATCAAAGGAGTGGAAGGTAGTTTCCTTAAGAATCTATGAGCCACAATCACCCACAACCACCTCTCAGCGACAGTCACTTGTGTGAATGAGCTGGGATCCAGACTCTGGGTCATTCCACTGATATGGCTTGAGAAGCACACAAAATCCTGTCTTTCATTCTTCTGCCAGGACTTCTGGCCCACAGTCAGAATATGGCCTTCTCTGCACTGCATCCACTGCACTTTCATTGATGATAACAAGGGCTATCCATCACAGGGATCCTTTCATTTGCAGGTACTGGCCTAGGTGCTTTGCATACGTTCTCTTATCCCCAAAATAATACCCTGAAAGAGAGGTTTTATTGCCCCCATTTTGCAGATGAGCAAGCTGAAACTCAGAAAATTGAAATAACTTTCAGTAATTCAGCCCATAAGTACTTATGACTCTGTTAGGCATTTTGGCAGACTCTCAGGATACAGAACTAAAGCACCACCCTCAAGGTGCTTGAAGTCTGGTGCGAGTTCCAGACACAGAAACAGATAAATGTATCACTGGAAATTAAACGATAGAACTATGAACAGGGTATTGTGGGAGCAGAGAGGAAGTGCAAGGAATGTGGGGAGAAGAAAGTTCAGAGGAGGCTTCCTGGAGGAGGTGACACACGAACTGAGTCTTTAAGTCTGCATAGGAATCAGATACAGAGATTAAGGGGAGGAAAAACAATTCCTGGGAGAGAGCAAGGTAAGTAGAACCAAAAAGACATGAAGCAACTTGATGTGGGCAGGAACCCAGGGGAGTTTAATGAAGCTGCCACCTACAGGGAGAGAAGACAAAGGTCGGAGCCATGGCTGGAGTGCAAATAGAAGTCAGATTTAGGTGGACTTCATATCCTGTGGTAGGGATATTTCATCTTCTCCTGGGGTTTTAAAGCATTTTAAACACAATGTTGACTAGAATACAATGTATCAAATAAAGAAACCTTCATCTTCTAGAAGTTAGATCTCATGGCAAATGTTCCCTCCCCAAGGAAAAACAGAGAAATCTAAGGACTATATCCTTTATACTTTTTGACTCCTTCAAATATGCAGGGAACCTAAGGGAGAACTTGATTTGGGGGTCTGTTCACAAGTTAGCATGTCCCTTTTGTGAAATAGTCTTCATGCTTGACTTTTTATGTTTGCTGCTGTGAGAAGCTTGAATAGAGGGTTTTCCTGGGTCTTGCCAGCACTTCTCAGTTTTGCTTTTTGTTGTACAACCGTTGCCTCTTTGTACAGCCCCTGAAGAAACCCTAACAGGCACCCAGGCAACATGAATCCAAGGAAATATACCCAGTTTGATACCTACATTCTTCAAAAAGAAAATAGCTGGAAATAAAATGAATCAGAAAAGGCAAGGCCCCAGCAAGAAATTTTTCTGAATCACCTTAACAGAACACTGTCAAAACGATGTCACTGGGGAAAATACCTGCAGCATAAGAAAGTTGATGTTAAATGTATCTGTGGCTGCAAAACAGCTCATGATAACATAGTCTAGTTATATGGCTGTGCTTTAAGAGACCAGAGCAACACTTATTGAGCATCCATATGTACAGAATGAGCTCTGAAAGGACAAGCCATATACTTAAATTTTTCCTGGTGTCTAATACCTGACTGTAAAGTAGAATAAAACAAATAGTAGCTAGTGAATGAATGAATGAACGAATGAATGAAAAAAGATTGCAAAGAATGTGGATACCAAAAAAAGAAAACCACACAATTGTGTAAAACCCAAAGAGATCTTAGAGATAAATTCATGCAGACCCCTCTTCACCAGCTTAGGAAAGAGAGGTCAACAAAGAGTTTTATTATTCTTATCTATAAAAGTCATTGGCCAGGCACGGTGGCTCACGCCTGTTATCCTAGCACTTTGGGAGGCTGAGGTGGGTGGATCACTTGAGGTCAGGGGTTCGAGACCAGCCTAACCAACATGGCGAAATCCCATCTCTACTAAAAATACAAAAATTAGCGGGATGTGGTGGAGTGCACCTGTAATCCCAGCTACTTGGGAGGCTGAGGCAGAAGAATCCAGGAGGCAGAGGTTGCAGTGAGCTGAGATCGTCCCACTTACTCCAGCCTGGGCAACAGAGTGAGACTCCATCTCAAAAAAAAAAAAAAAAAAAAATCCCAGGGCCCATAGAAGTCATCTGAACTACAGAAAGTACACTTGCCAAGCTTCAAAAGAAAAGGGTTCTATAAGCAAAGTGAGTCATAAAAACCTCTTCTGATTGTGGGAACCAAATGGTGGCAGGTTATAAAAGGAAAATGCAGCATGTTCCCATAAACCACAGGGTAAGTCCTGGAGACAGTGTTAACAGGCTTTAGAGTATTCTCTTCTCTCTTGTCAATCATGATACCTGCCCATGGGCATTCATAGTCTAGTTAATAAGAAAAAATATTGGGAGGCCAAGGTGGGCGGATCACCTGAGGTCAGGGGTTTGAGACCAGCCCGGTCAACATGGGGAAACCCCATCTTTACTAAAAATACAAAAATTAGCCAGGCATGTTGGCATGCACCCATAATCCCAGCTACTCGGGAGGCTGAGGCAAGAGAATTGCTTGAACCCAGGAGGTAGAGGTTGCAGTGAGCCGAGATTACACCACTGCACTCCAGCCTGGGGGACAGAGTGAGACTCCATCTAAAAAAAAAAAAAAAAATACATATATATATACATACAGTCCTCACAATGCCTTTAAGCAGAGAGTCACCTTCAATCAAAAGAAAACTAATAGAATGCAAGCAGAGAAAGCGCTGAGGGATAAGGCATCCAAGAATAAAAGATAGAGAGACTGTCACTCACAGACAGGCAGGACACTTTTGCCTGCCTATCAACTGAAGGCTTACTTTGGCTTGTTTTCCCAGTAAAGATGGTAGGCTACACCAAACCATCATCACTCTCTCATCTCTGTCTTGTGAACACCGGCTCACAAATTTAAAAGAAGCTCCTTGGCCAGTGGTAAAGGTACAGCCCATAGCCAAGGAAACACTTTTCTTTCTTTGACTCCATTTGTCTTTCTGAGAGATCAAACATAGCAATGGCTAAAATATCACACCCCACCCAACTCACTTCCCAGACTAGATGAGAAAATAACAATAAAAGTCACACCAATGACCATGAACTTTGACTTGATCACTCCTTGCCCAAGCCTGTGCGGGAGAGCACTATCAGGGTTCTAATAACTATCAGAGGTGTCGTTCCAAAGAATCATTTCTTATCTCATTTGTTTACATGCAGAGTCATCTTCTACGTGTCAGAAATAGCTGTACTCATTCATGCACACTGTTTCATGCTAGATTTTGTTGTTGTTGCACCCTAGGGAACACATCCAGTATGAATAAGGAAGTCTTGGTCTGAAGACTCACCAGGCTTGCTTTCTAGGAGAAGGATCTGTCCTTCCAGGAGAAGGATCCTAGGTGTGGGCAAGGGAGACTCAGCATAAGAAGCATCCTGGGGTCCCCACTTCCCTCTGCCCATAGGATTAGGCTCTTAAAAGAGAAGTGCCACAGGCCTGGGATGCTATAATTATCTCAGTCATTTAAGGATTATGCTCCTGGGAGACTATAATTATCCAAATATTGTTGCATTCAGGGATATTTTACTTACAAGGAAGTGCCTTCATTTTTACAGGATATTTCAAGAGGGCCCAAAGGGTGTGTCCTCTCTAATGTGGTTCCTAAATAAAGCTGGAAATAAACAACTGCATCTGGCATGAGGGTGGGGTCCAGCTGAATCCACCCAACCAAGGACTTTTGACGTGGGCAGAAAAAAAAATAACTTCCTTTTGTCACCTTAAAAAACAGTTATCAGTCATTCTAGGTCAAAACCTGGGGACTGGGCTGGGCCTGGTGGCTCATGCCTGTAATCCCAGAATTTTGGGAGGCCAAGGCGGGCAGATCACCTGAGGTCAGGAGTTTGAGACCAGCCCGGCCAACATGGTGAAACCCCGTCTCTACTAAAAATACAAAAATTAGCTGAGCATGGTGGTGCGTGCCTGTAATCCCTACTACTCAGGAGGCTGAGGCAGGAGACTCGCTTGAACCCAGGAGGCAGAGGTTGCAGTGAGCCAAGATTGTGCCATTGCACTCCAGCCTTGGCAACAAGAGCAAAACTCCATCAGGAAAAAAAAAAAAAAAACCTGGGGACTTTCTTCTTTCTTAATCCCGCTCTTCTCCTCCTCCCTACTCACTCTCATACACTTCTCCAGTCTAAATTCCATCTATTTCAAGAAATTATTAAAGAAAGTTCTTGGCATTTAGGGTACAATTTCTTCCTGAGGTTTGTGTATCATATTATTCATATCATAATACCCCCTACCTTTATTTCTCCCTCTAATTCCAATGCAATAATACTTTCTGTAAAAATTATGTCGTCTAAAGTGGGCGGGAGGATGGCAGAGAAAAAGAAGAGTAGTACTATAGTATGAAAAAGGGATGATTGATTCAATTCAGTGAACTGCCTGGATTAAAATTGTTAACATTTATGCAGTCCTTCCTATGTGACAAGCATTATTCCAAGCATTCTGTGTATCTCATTAATGCTGACAGCATCTTTATGAGATATATACTGTTATGATCCCCATTTCACAGATGATAAATCCAGAAACAGAGAGGTTGGGTAACTTGCTCAGAATCATACAGTTGAGAGGTGACAGGATGAAGATCAAAACCCACAGTCTGACTCTGAACTCACGCTTAGCTACTGTGCCATGCCACCTCCTAATCTCGGGTGTATGTCCCATGCCACTCATTGTAAGCCATGCAGTGGAAGGAACAGCAGAATGGAAGGACATGGCTCCTACTTTCCAGGGCTTTGTGAGCTATGAGCAAAGAGACACATGTGTAAAAACCACCACAGAACAAGGAAAAAATGTGACAGATAGAATAGGAGAAGCATAGACAACTGCTTTAGGAGTTTAGATTAATTCTGGTGTGGCATTAGGAATGGCTTCATAGAGGAGGTGGCATTTGACATGCCTATAGACACAGAGAAGACATGGGTGGATGGCATTCCATGCTGAGGAGAACCTGGGAAGTTCAGGCCAGGCCAGGACGCAGCATGCATGGAAGACAGCTATGAGAAACAAGATTACAAAAGTCTACTGGGGTCAGGGTATGAAGAGCAAAGAGATAGCAAAGAATGGAGTGGGACAGGGTCCCCTTTGGCTGCGGTTGAGGGGAGGCAAGGAAGAAGACAGGCATTGACTTTAGGGTTTGGCCAAGTTTGGATTCCTGTGATCTAGGAGAAGACCATAAAGAATCTGCCGATTCAGTCAGAAGGTATTTTTCCTACAGCTTCTGACTGCTTTTCTTAAATTACCTCTGTTCAGGCTTTTATCCAGTCCAGTTCAACAAACAACTCTTGAGGATCTTGCTTGATTGTTGAGTACCAATCACTCCAAAACTTAGTCACCTAAAACAACATGCACTTAGTTGCTGACAATTCTGCCATTTGGGCAGGTGTTAGTGAGGACGGCTCATCTCTGCTCCACACAGCATCAGCCGAGGCAGCTCAGCTGGGGCTGGAAGACCCACCTGCAAGATAGCCTCACTCACATAGCTTGCCAGATGGTGCTGTCCATCGAATGGAAACCTCATTTCTCCTCCAGCTGGCCTCTACATTTGGCTAAGTTAGGCTTCTCACAGCACAGGGATCGAGTTGTCAGAATTCTTACAGGAGCTGGCTTCTCCGAAAGAGTAAACCTGGAAGCTGCCAAGCCTTTTTAAGGTTTGGTCTTAAGTTCCTGAACATCATGTCTACCATGTTCTGTTGGACAAAGCAAGTTGGAGGGCCACTCCAGATTCAAGGACAGGAGTCTACCCAAGGGCAATTACAAAAGCAGTAATCTACCACTATCCCTGGTCAGTTTCAAGACTGGAGATTAAAAGTGTTAAGATGTGGTCCTTGCCTCAAAAAGCTAGACCCATACCGTGAAAGTTTGTGTTAGAGTAAAGAGAATGAAGAGACATAATAACTGAAAGTAATGCCTACGCCTTAATTGGACCCTGTTTTTTTGTTTTGTTTCTTTTGTTTTTTGTTTTTTTGTTTGGTTTTTTCTTGTTTGTTTTTGAGACAGAGTCTCACTCTATCACCCAGGCTGGAGTGCCTAAAGTGCAGTGATGCCATCTCGGCTCACCACAACCTCTGCCTCCCCAATTCAAACAATTCTCCTGCCTCGGCCTCCTGAGTAGCTGGGATTACAGGCATGTGCCACCACACATGGCTAATTTTTGAATTTTTTTAAAATAGAGACGAGGTTTCCCAATGTTGGCCAGGATGGTCTCAAACTCCTGACCTCTGATCCACCTGCCTCGACCTCCCAAAGTGGTCGGATTACAGGGGTGAGCCACCATGCCGGGTCAGGACCCTGTTTTTTAAAAAATCCAGGTAAGAAGACATTTAAGGGGCAGTAGGGATCTATGTGAAATTAGATGAAACAGGAAATTAATGTTAATTTTCTTAGGTATAATAGTAATATTGTGAGTATGCAAGAGATTATCCATATTTTTGAGAGATGAATTATGAAGTATTTTCAGGACAAGATGTCATGATATCTGCAACTTACTTTCAAACTCTTCCGGAAAAAAAAATTTGATTGACAGATAATGCAACTATTGGCCAAATGGTAACAATTATTGAATCTAGGTAGCAATAATATGATCGATCATTATCCTATTCTTTCCAGTTTTATAAAATTTTTGCAACAAAAAGTTGGAGATGAAAAGTTAATGGCCTGCTTTTGACCTCTCCATGAAAGAGGATTTTGTAAGAGAAAACAACCAGAAATACACATAGAAATCATACTTAAATGTGTAAGTTTCCTCATTGCATACCCTGATTTAAGTCTTCCTGCTTAATACACTTTCTAGAGCCCACAGGGTAAAGTCTGGAACAAGACTCTCCTAGAAAGGGGAGGTGGCTGCATTGAGCATGGCACCACGGTGCTGGCTTCTCTGTGCTTCATTTTCTGACTCCAGAGAACAAAATGCTCTTCCTTCATTTCCTTCTACAGCTGAGAGAGACTAGAACTATCAGAAGAGACTTTATGGCAAACACACAGAACTCAATAAGAAACATACACTACCGGGGATACAGCACAGGGCACTAATCCTATCATAGCTTTTCACCAAGCTTGGTTTCTTGTGCATTGTCCATGTGAAAGCACCATCTTGCTGGTTCGAGTTCAGGAATATCAGGGAAGGCTGAATGATCACACCTTTCCAGTGAGACTCCATGCCCAAAGTCAAAATTATGATTTAATATGATTCAAGAGCCATTGCATTCCTATAAGAACAATACACATGCACATGGAGCCTTGTTTACACAGAGTCTCCTTGCCACCATTCCTCCAGTAGCAATCATATCAGCATTGCTCTTCCCTTCCTCCATGACACCTCCCTATTCACGTTGGTTATAAGTTCATCTTATCCTCCATGCACCTTCTAAACGGACACACATATACATGCACAATATTATTCCCTTGGCTTCCATGATATGATCATCTTTTGACTCACCTTCTCTTTTACCGATACCCCCTGCTCTGTGTCTTTCTCTAGCTCTTCTTCTCTCACAAATGAGCTGTTTTCGTGTGTTTTTTTCACTCCACTGGTAGTTTTCAATTCTGGCTGAATGTCAAAATTACCTGTAGAGCTTTGAAAAGATATATGCGCCCAGGCCCTACTCTTGGAGTTTCTGATTCATTCTGTCCAGGGCAAAGAGCAGACATTCCATTTTTTACAAGCTCCCCAGGTGATTTCTGCCCTTTATATTCCTGAGAAATCTCATCAAGTAAATGAATGAATAAATTAACTAATGAGGGAACAAATGAAAATCAGGGCTTCAGTATCATGCCTATGCTGATGACACCTATGTCAAATAAACTGCAAGTTTTTCCTGAATGCAAATTTAGTATCTTAAGAGGGCATTTAGTAATTTTTTTGTGACACAGAGCTGAGACTTAGCTCCAGCTCTAAGAACATCAATAATTTCCAGTAAATAATTATTGAATGACTAGTGAAGTCATGTTATTTCTAGTCCCGATATATCTTACAAGTTCTAGCCCTACATGTCCAACTGTCTGCTAGACTATTTACATGCATCTCAAACTATGTATGCATCTCAAACAAAATTTGTCTAAAACTTAACTCATCAACTTTTGTGCAAAAGTTGAGTTCCTAGCATCACCATCATCTCAATGTCTCAGACCTGAAACCTCAGCGGCATCTTTGCCTCCCTTATTTGTACAAATAGTAGGTCTGACCCATTGCCAAGTCCTTTCAACCCTATTCCCTAATGTCCTTTGCAGCTTGGGAGTAAAATACCCAGGCGTGAAGTATTCTTCCTCCCAGTGCTAGATGCAGAAAGGCATCCTCTCTTTATGCAGCATAAAGCATCCTCTATTTTGGAGAGGATGTCTTGACATGTTCTAGACCATTAGACTTCTAAACGTTTTACTAATAGGGCAGATCTCTGAACCATCCATGTGTCCTGTGAACCAGAACCATGTGTCCTCTGGAGCCTACATATCTTATCAGGCTCTAATATACTTGCCACTTCTTAGTCATTTGATCTGTTAGAATGTTGTCATCCGTAGAGTGGACGTTCAGTGTTATGTTCTGAATGTCCAGATGGCCCAGGTGTCTTTTAACTATATGATGATAGACGATTACAGAGTTAACATAGGCCTGGGTCAAGACTCTACCTGCCTCTTGTTGTCTACTCCAAGTGAATGCCAACTGTTTCTGATTCTCCTTTCTGATACTGGTGCGGGGTAACACATTTCCTAGATCAGTGGCTGCATACCATACACCCAAGGCCATGTCAATCTGTTTCAGCAAAGATGGAGCATCGGGAAGAGCAGCCTTGCAAAGAACTATTACTTGTTTGAGTGTGTGATGATTTACTGTCATCTTCCAGGATCATCTAATTTTCATAAGGGTCAGACTGAAATATTAAATATAAACTTAATAGGACTGCCACCCTGCATACTTTATACCTTTAAAGGTGGTGGTAAGCTTCTCCTTCCTCTGGGAGACAATGTCGATTTTTATTTACTATCTTGGCCAGAACATGTGGGCAGTTTCAGAGGCCTCCACCTGGTTTTCTTCACTACAAGAGCTCTTAACCCAGAAGCCAAAGAATGAATGCACAGGCTGTGCCAACTACTAAGTATGTCCAGGTGTGGCCGTGGTCCCAGTGGACCCACCGTAAGCCAGATCTGAGGTAGGTTAAGTGGAGGCTGTGATGATCTTTGGGTCCTCAGATATAAAGTCAATCAGGCCTTGAAATGTTTGCCTATTTCCCTTTTTCCAGTCTACAGCTTCAACATCAATGACAGAAGGAACATTCTTTATGGAAAATTTCCAGCTAATAATCAAGGAGAAATAAAGCATTTTGCAGCCCTCAATAAAAGAATGGATGCAGGTAACAATGGTCAACGAATACTAAAACAACTAAGTAGGCAAGGGTGAACTTTTTATAATGAATGAATGAGGCAGAGAGCAGCCACACCCATTGCTCAATCGTAGCACCACTAATAGAGGAACAACGACAGGTTATGTGTCTCCTGATGTAATAGACTAGGAAGCATATCACCTTGCAAATATTTTTGTCTAAATAAAATAAATATGAATCTCATTAATCCTAGACCTCATGATCAGCTAATAGAAAAATAAAAGGAATAAAATAATAAGTTAAAGGGCACCAAAAGGAAGCAATCAGCCAAACCTAGAATGTGAGACATTCTACAGAACAAACTGTCCATTCCTTCAACAAATAAACAGCACAAGCTAGGGGATACAAGAGGGTAGACTGATATAGGAGGATAAAGAAAGAGACAGAACAACTAAATGCAACGTATGGACTTTGTTTATATCCTTGTTTGAATAAACCAACTACAAAAAGACCTTTTGAGACAAACAGAAATTTTGAAAAAGACTGTGTATCACATAATAATTAGGGAATATTGTTAATTGTGTTAGGTGTGATGCTGATATTATGAATTAAGTAAAAAAAATATAGAATTTGCTTTAAAATATCCAAGCATACTAATGCTAATGTATATTCTTTTTTATTCATCTTCTACATTGTCCTGTACCCTGCTTCCTCACTTTATGAAATATCAGCTAATGTGGCAAAATGTAATACCATGTGACAAATTTAACTCAGAAAAAAAATGTCCTATAGAATGTAGTAGGAAGCACCAGTGAACACTGCAGGAGTAACTAAGTTATTTTTGGATCAGATATTGGCAATTGATTTAAGCAACAGGTATCCAGTATGAATTCAGGGTTCAGTCCAGCCATCTGAGAACGCACCAAAAGCAAGTCAATTCTGCTGCAGTATCAGTGAACTAGACATGAACTCAAATACCTATCGAGCTTTGAATAATGGTCATGTGAGTAGATTTCCTTGCCTGTCATTTTGGATTTTTTTCAAAATTAGTGATGGTGAGCCATTTTTGTGCAGTATGGTTGGCCTTCCCTGAAGAGGGTTTTATGCACATATCTTGCAAACAAACACAGGATATAGAAACCATAATTCCCAGAAACAGAGAATATCTTTGGATATCACTTCATCTCAGAATATCTGAATTTCCTCCAAATGATAATGTGAAACTTTCATACAATATGATCTATTAAAAATCAAGACCTCAAGAGTTCAACAGATGCGCAAACATTTGAAACCACCACTAACACAGTATCTCCCTGCATACCTATAAAACTAGTCTAAGCTTCGTGACCCATAAAATTTCCACAGACTGGAGGCCTTCCCAGGTTAAACCACTGTACAGAAAGGACCTTCTAAAGATCCAAACAAATACAGACTAAATAAAACTACAGGTTATAGTCATCCATTTTATATAACTATATTTCTGTTTACACAAGCATTTATTTTAGTCATATTGCTGTGCTTTAAACATTTGCGCATCAATAAATATTTGTGGAATAAATGAATGAATGAATGTTTAGGAATGTTGAAACTTCCTCAGTATCTAGTGATTTTAAAAAAACTCAAACTGGCTTATTAAAAACAATAAAAATGAAAAGGATAAAGGTGAGGATTTATTTCCTTGGATAACTAATAACTTTCAGGTCTAGTCTGATTTCAGGCCCCAGTGAATGAGGTAACACAAACAATACAATCAGGACATGGTTCCTCTGAATGTTTTTGTTTTCAAGCATGCTCTGCCCATGGTTATAGGCAGTCCAGGAATGTGTGCCCAGAAGAAGAAATTACTACACTAAAGCATTGGAATTCACTCAAATTAAGTAGACTTACAACCTATTTTCATCCCTCCACCAATCACAGGGACCAAAAGAATTTTGTTCACCACATGGCCACACTACCGCTTTTTACCAATTACGCAGACTGAGAGCAATTGGTCCCCTGATTGGTTAGCTTGGATATCATGTCTATTCCTGAATTGGAGAGTGGACTCCTACCAGAATCACGTAACAGTAGAGGAGGGATGGGGTCCCCTAAAAGAAATTGGAGTACTGTTACCTACAGCAGGGGGGAAAATGGCAGGGTAGCTAATTTAATTATTGTTGCATGCAAAATTTCATGGTTTTTCTCTGGAGGAGAAAGCTGCTGCTAATGTTATTTTGCCTATCCAGCGTCTCAGATGATTCCATATATTGAAAAGTGTGGACACAATGACAGCCCATTTCAGAAAGGTGGCCCCCTGGAAGCACATTGTACATCATTATGACCACCTGAGGCACAAAGAGATTTTCCCCAGAACGAAGGTAAACCCAGTTCTGCTACCTCCCATTACTGCTTGGAACTACAAATCTATGACCACCTAATACAGGGAAGAAGGCACAAGAGTAGAGTTGACTGAAGAGTAATAAACTTTTAGGAACTTAAGCCCCTAAAGATGTGCCCTTTTCTGTTGAGTGGCACCCTTACCTCAGCAGACCTGCCATCAGTGACTCCTTTTGAAATTGCTTTCACTGCCCATTTGTCAAAACTTGCTAGAGGGCAGGGATCTTGTCCATGTGATTGGTTGTGGAAGCCCCAAAATTGAGCACAATGCCTGGGACATATCAGGTGCCCAATAAATGTTTTCAAGTGAATAAATAAGAAACAGTCAAACCTTTCACATTTTTACCTTCTCTTCCAAAGTGGACTTTCAAGTGGACCTAGTTTTGTCTGTTTACATCATAGCAAAGAAGAGAAAAAATCCTGAATTTTAATAAAGATATTTCACATCGGTATATTATATGAGTTTCCAGCAGGGTATTACATGTATTCTTATTCAAAATGACTCTCAGCTGGGGACAGGACATTAACATTATTATGATGTAGAAATGGAAGTTCCTAGAAGTTAGTTGCTAAGGTCACGTGGCTAGTAAGTGGCCCAGCCATGAAAGAAGAGGTCCTTAATTCTGGTAGGAGAGGCCCTTTAACAGGAATAAACTTCTGAAAGGATTGTTGAGCAGGAATTTACCTGATGTGCAGAGATGAAGAATATTTCAGGCTCAAGGAAGGAATCACATGTATGAAGCCATTCAGGCTTGAAAAAGCAGAGTATTTATGGGCAACTAAGGGAAATGTGAAGGAAAGAGAGCAGATTCTGGAGGAACTCTATGTTTTTTAAAGAGTTAGGGCTTTATCATATAAGTAATGGATGGTTCAGAAAGTATGATAATCTGTTTTGCTTTTTTAAAAAATACGGAGGATGGATTAGAATCAGTAAGACCAGAGCCAGACAGAGTAGTTTGAGTTGGTTTAGCCACATAGTAGACACTAATTAGGGTCCCCATATACAATTTCCTCTTATTCCTGAGCCCATGTGACAGCTATACTTCTCAGCCATCTTGCAGCTGAAATGAGAAGTGATGAATGTTACTTTGAGGCTGAGACATTTAAGAGCTGGCAGCTACCTCCACACTCTGCCTTGCTGCAGTGATCTTAGAAGGTCGCTGTTAAGAAAATGCTGTCACAAGATGAAGGAAACCTAAGTCATGAAAAAAGCTCTCCAACATATTCCAACCTGCCCCTGCAAACAGCATCAGGGCCTGCATGAATAAGAAATACATTTTTGTTGTGCTAAGACATTAAATAAAAGACTTCATTCCTACCACCAAGGGCCTTGTCTATTGGGAAGCTGGAAGAAAACACTGACAAATCAAACAGTGGATAGTACATGCCAATGCACAGCTGAGCGAGAAATTAGATGGACAGACTGTCATGGTGGAGTAGTCTGGAAGGCTTCATGGAATAGGCAACTTCTGTAAGAGCCTTGAAGAATGTCAAGTAGAACTTGAAGAGGTCATGGAGGTCATTAGGGAAGTGGTTGAAAAGAACATCACAAATATGCCTGCTTTAATTGGGAAATGCTTGACTTCTCATGGTGCAGGAATCTATAAAAGGGTGGTGATAGCTCAAGTTCCATCTGATTGTTTTTCCAAGTGAGGAAGATCGAGCCTGGTTTGTTTTCTTAACAAACCATATTTTTAGTGGAGTCCATTATGAATCTTACATTTTTCAAGCTGTCTCAAAGCTTATTTTATGTTGACATATTTCAAAGCTTGCAAAATTCTTGCTCAGGCTGAGATGGAGAGTTCAAAATGAAAGGAAAGTGCATAGACAAGAGCATTACTTCATAACCCATTTAACCAGAGAGAAATGATCATTTGTGGAATCCCTCACGTTATCATCCTGCTATTTTAAAACACTCCTGTTTATAGTAGGCCCGGGTTGGTGAGAATACATTGCAGACCAGGTGGCCACCTCCTGCTCAGTCCCCTCTTCAGAACCTATTTCAAAACAAGTCATCCACTGTGACTGCTGCTTGGCAAATCACAGTACACAGGGAACCCAAATCACAGTACACAGGGAACCCTAAGGATTGATTCATTTATCTCAGCATCCTGGGACCTCACATAACACAGGGCAAAAATATATACTCCTAGACTTGGCATGAGACTTGGCTCTATTAATATATTTTAGCTTCTAGCATCTACTTCTAACTTATTTGTTTGATCGTTTTTTTAACAAATGTTCAATAAGGAACTACCATGTTCAAAATATAGTGCTGGCCGGGCACAGGAGCTCACGCCTGTAATCCCAGCACTTTGGGAAGCCAAGGTGGTAAGATCACTTGAGCCCAGAAATTTGAGACCAGCCTGGGCAACACGGCCAAATTTCCTCTCTACAGGGAAAAAAAAAAAAAAAAAAAAAAAAAAAAGGCCAGGCATAGTGGTGCACACCTTTGGTCTCAGCTACTCAGGAGGCTGAGGTGGGAGGATCGCTTGAGCCTGGGAGGTTGAGGCTGCAGTGAGCTGTGATCTCACCACTGCACTCCAGCCTGGGTGACAGACAGGAGACAAACCCTGTCTCAAAAATAAAATGAAATATAATAAAATAAATAACATAGTGTTAAGTACCAAGGGAGACATGAAGATGAAGATGTAGATCTTATCTTCTAAGAGGTCAGACTTTTCTCTTCTACTAACTTTGTGGCTGGGCCTATAAGTTGCTTCAGATAGTTGTTGAGGTAAATCAGAGTTTTCGCTGGTGCTGCAGGAAATTAAACTACATACTCTGATTTTGGAACTATGCCTCTCAACTAGCTATTCCCTGGTCAAAAGCCAAACTGAAGTTTTGGCCCTGGTTAAACTCATCACTATCTCTTCTTCCAGTCAGACTTAGGGTGCCAATGTGGGACCTTCAAGAGACCCAGAGACTGCTCTGAAGATCAAACCAGCTCACTGGGCTGCTAAATTCATTTGGTCACTCCAGATTTTCACACAAAATTAACACGAAAGAGAAAGAGTTCTTCCCTTGCTAGCTACTAAGTGGGGTTTTATTCAACCACCAACCAAGTTGGTTAATAAAATTCATAACCAGACTTGGTGACCTGAACAGAATTTACACAAAAGGAGGACTCTGACAACTGGTGTGAAGAAAGCATTCCTCTTAAACTCTGATCACTGACAGGCTTAATTTCATAATCAGAAACAGCAGGAGCAACACTTTATTTCTTTTTCTCCTCTCAGCTTTCAAATACACCTGGCTGTGATAGTAACAGGAGGAGTGAGGTTGGATTCAGTAGTGGAAGCATGCCACTCTTTAAAGGCATCAGCCAAGCAAATAAAAATACTGGCTTATTACATAAAAGAACATTGACTTTTATTTTAGCTATTATTGTTTTCATGAGTTCAGTAAATCCACACGTACTTTTTACCATAACAGTAAAATATTAGTTTTACAGTAGGCAGTGACAGCCGACTGATGGATTGATGGGTGATCATTGGTGCTCTCAGGTAGGGCCCTCTCTCTTGGTTTTTCTAATACATTTTATTTTGTGACTGGTTTGTTTTATGCAGAATTTGATTTATTTGGAGGCACTGTTTTCAAAAGTAGGAAACATTTATTTTGTTTTGTCAAAGAATGGCCTTGCAAATTGTTGTTTTGGGACACTTAGTTGAACTGGCATCATCCTGTTTTAAAACATCACAGCGTTAAGGAAACTTGACCTACGTCACCAAAGTGCTCAATCTTCTCCAGCGAGCCACCAGAATGCATCTGTACATATGTCATACCATAACTGCTCCAGCTGAGCTCCAAGAGTAAACCTCCTTCTGAAAAAGAATTAGGACCCTCCCCTCACCCGCCAAACCTTCAGATTCTTACCTCTTTCTGAAGGCAAATCTCTTACACAAAAATAGGGCATTTTTATTTACTACTCCCTGGACAACGTATTTTCTCTGGAATTAGCCACTGGAAGTGAGTGTCCATCAATAGAACTAGACTTCCTTAATGTCCTGTGGGATTGTGTTTAAAATGAGGCAAAATCTCCAAGAATTTTGACAGTGAGACACAGATTTACGCATAAATATGTTAATGACCACATATTTCACAACTGCAAAGGAAAAGAAAAGAAAAACAAGACACTAAATATTGGGAGATGGTTGAGTAAAGTATAGTACAATTCCTATCATGGGATGTTATGTATACTTTTTAATTATGTTAATAGAGAATTTAAATGGCATGTGGAAATAAGCATTATATAACAAATAAAAAATAAGAATGCAAAAATCTTATGTAAAGAATGCTTTCCACTATGTGAAAAATAGAGAAAAAAAAATCCTTAAGGTAATAGGCTAAAATATGTATCATTGTGATGGGACAGGGGTGGGAATGGAGATTGGGAATTGGGAATAATTATCCTGTTCTTTATCCTCTCCATGTTTTCTGAATTTTCCACAGTTGGCATGCACAATCTTCATATTTTGTTGTTGATGTTTTTGTTATTGTTTAGTAGATTTTAAGGCGAAGCAAAAAACAGAATCTGCCATCCTGGAACTCAGCCCAATGTCATAGTTTGTTTTTAGATGGTTTTGTGATCGTGAGATTGCATAGTAACTTATGCACTAGGGAGAAGATTGAATTTGCGGGGAATTTAGAGACACAAAGCACGTTAACTTGTTTTAAGACTCTGTTTTAAAATACATGGGGGGGATGGGGAAAGAAAGATCTAAACAGGAAATGTCACAGAGAGGAAACAGGTAAGGAAGTTTAAGAATACCACAGCATAGCCTTGTGTGAGGTCAGGACAAAAATGGCAGGTTTTGAATTCAAGACTAACACCTATACATCTAAGAAAAAACTACATAAGTTGCACAGACTTGGCTCACACTCACCCAATCGTAAAGACCTTTCCTTCCTCTTTTAGGGTAACTGACTCCAAGATTTCCAAAGCCGGCCCTCCTTACTCATTGCTTAAAGCAATCAAATAAAGCTTAACAAGTTCACCTATAGTAAATAACCCTTCTTGCCTTTCCCTATTGAAATAGGCAAATAGACAGCACCTGGCAGAGAACATGAGCTTTGCTTAGCCTCCTTAGGTCCACAAGAGAGCTGGGAATGGTGCAACTGAGTCCCAAGCCTTGTTCAAAATACTCCAGGATATGTGAGAATTTCCTAAGAGCAAAGAGAATGAATGAGGTGGAAAAGATAACTGTTTAAAGAAAATACTCTGTCCTTAAATTTGGTGCACCTCTGGGTGGCTAGGTTATTTTTCCAAAAAAAAAAAAATATGAAGAAGAGACAAAAAAAGGAAAGAAGGAAGAGAAAGAAAGAAAGAAAGAAAGAAAGAAAGAAAGAAAGGAAGGAAGGAAGGAAGGAAGGAAGGAAGGAAGGAAGGAAGGAAGGAAGGAAGGA
>NC_045440.1:96870561-96880601 GCF_002776525.5 Piliocolobus tephrosceles
GAGAGAAGGAAGAAAGAAAAGAAAAGAAAAGAAGAAAAGAAAGACAAACACGGAAAAGAGCCCCTTGTGGTTACAAAAATCACATAGCTATGTTATGAGGACCAATAAAACTATTAGCTATTGGCCCAAAGCCAAGAATCCATTAATGACAGACTGGTATCTGTCCAGGAATGTAAAATGTTTTACTAAATAAACACTAGAGCAGGAAACATTCAACTTCTGTCATTATGTAAAACTCAAGTGTGATTCTATGCTGAAGTGGAACAGCAAACAGGCCAGTTCAAAAAGAAAGAAAAGAAGAAGCAGCAGTTCTCTGGTACCAGGAGGAACCAACAAGACTTAAAATATTGTACAGCGTAACTTACAACACCTGGCTATGAGGCATAATACCACTGTTAGAGAATGCCAACCATGGCATTTAAAAACTAAATGAAAGCAGGAACTTGTTTAGAAGGAAGTGGAGTTAACCACCTGGGATAGTGGTTAGTAATTAAACTATAATGACTGATTTTTACAGCTTTTCAAGGCTACACAAACAAAAGATTAAGGTTAATTGAAATATGAGATTGAAATAACGATTACTATTTGTTTCTTGAGGCTAACTACAGCTTTCTCACATGTATTTACATATTTCTTCAGTGTAATAAAATCTTGTGAAAATTACCAATAAATATATAACAAATTCCTTGAAAGCATGTAGTATCCAATAATAAAGCAGCAGCACAGTGCCTCACTACTTCTAAAACTCAGGATTTTGTGTGTGTCCCATAACATTTAGGATTCTTCATGTGAAGTTTATCCGCCTTCATGTAGACCACAGGGAAGAATTTTCAATCTGATTATGCTTAAATCAGCATTAACTTTCACTAGTAAAACTTTGTCTAACTGAAGTTAAGGAGATCTATGGGAGTTACACAAAATTAAGTGCCATTCACATATTTTAAGACACATGAGGATAGCCCCAAACAAGTCATTTTGACTAAAACAATCACATTTAACTAAAGAATCCACAGCTTGATATTTCCCCCTAACAATCACTTCCCATCTTCTGACATGACTCTTGTGTAACTTCTATACCTTCTGGATGTCTTTCATCCATAGGGAACGAAAATACATGTTTTTTAAAAATGGCAAGACTTCAATTATCCTGTTAAAAGCAACACAGATTGAGAGTCAGTGATGAACTGGCTCAGACTTCTCCATTTGCAAGACAAGACCATTTTCAGGATATAGTTTTTCATCCCTAGCTGTCAGATGAAAGTTCAGTCATATATTGTATGACTCAAGAAAAAAAAAATGTGAAGTTAGGTAGAGCCTTCAAACTTGAGAATATGAACAAGAATTAGAAAGCAATCCGAGCAGCAGCTATTGCTACAAGGCCATTAAGGAGCTAGGAATTTAAGGGGTAGCTCTTCAGAATGCCAGGGTCAAGTCAGTAAAGTAAGACCCTTGATCTTTCCAATATTGCTACCACCTGTAGATAACACAGAGGTGGGACAGTCTAAGAGGAGGACACCAACAAAGGTCTCCATAGCAACAGCGCTCACCCAAACTCTCTCCTAACACTACCGTATTTCCAGTATAAAGTTCAGTTTTTATAATTTTTTTACAACCCACAAAAGAAGTGATACAGAAAAAGCCCACTTACGAAATCTACTTACTAAAAATGTTTTTCTAGTACAGTAATAATTCAGGACTGCACTTGAATCCTGAAGGCCTAGAAGGTTAGAAGGCAGAAGAAATTCTGAATTAACAAAAAATCTGAATGATAAAATTTTTGAAATAAAAATATCTTCTTAATTTCAAATACACAAACTGCTGCCTTTAATAAATAATCTATTTGAAATTGGAGGATCTCTGTAAACGTGAAGAACCATAATCAAAACCTCCATTACCCTGGATCCTGCTGATGTTTTTGCTGCAATCTACCTTTAGAAGGATGAATCAACTCACAAGACCATAACTCTGCATCAACAAATATCATTTAAAACTTCCAGAGACTTGATACTCTAATTAATTCACATCTACTGACTTATGTTGAGTGGTCATTGTTGTCCAGAATTATATCCCTGAGGAATTAAAATGTTCAGAAATCAAATTTAATTACCTTATTAGCTGAAACAGAAAGAGAGAACATGTTTCTAAGGCGTTTAACCAAAAACAAAAACAACAAAAAACTTCACGGTACAAAACAATTAAGTAACCCTATCAAGATTTTACCATACAGTGCTAACATTCTCAAAAGCAATTGTCTCTCTAATCTGATTTACACTATTACTTACTTAGCAAACCCTCATTTTGCAGCAAGGGCATAGTTAAACCCAGTCCAGGATGAATTATCCCAAAGACTAAATGAGGGAATGTTTCATTAATGGGTTTATGCCGTACTGGAAAACCCCATCCACCATCAGTTTCATGAAAAACCTTTTGCTACTTAATGCTGGTAACAATCATACCTGATTTGACCCCAAAGTCAAGAGAAACATTTTACCAAGTCCTGTAACATCAATGTGACAAGAATTAAAGGAAAGATATCTCCGCAGTTGGATCTCTAAGAATGATTCTTCAAAAAAATAAACTCAGGAGAGGAGGAGATTCTTTTTTTGACATGCTACAACAGTACAGAATTGACAGTAATCAGCAAAAGAGGAAAGATTAGACTAAATCTGGAAAACCTCAGGACAAAAGTGTCCAAGATTAGGAGTGGAAGCAGTTTTGCTATTTGAAACAACAAATAGAAATAAAATCATGGCCTGCATATTGTAGATAAGGGTTAGTAACCGAAATGCATAGAATTTTTTACATTTTCTAACACCGTGATTTAATTATTGGATGAAAACAAAATGTGAGCTATTTAAGGAATTATCTAAAATATACACCAAGAAGCCACTGAAATAACATATGTGAATGGATTGCAATATACAGGTTTTTTTAATTATACAAATTAAAATCTACATGAAAGATGTGTACCAGTGCCATAAGAAAGCAACGTTTCAGGTGTTGGTATTGGTATGCATATGGTGGGTGTGCATAAACACAGTAGCTACTGGCAACAGTATTCCACAAGCAGATAAATGCTAGAAGTAGGAAATGTGAAGGTGGAAAAGTGATAAAGTCCTTATGACTCTCTTAAATGGAGTTAAGACCTATTAGGTCAAACCCTGCTGGGTAAATAAACTGCTCCCTGGTGTAAATTGAAACTTTTGGAGGTGCATTAACATTTTCAGGCCCCTAAGGTACAGTTTAGTAAATCACTATTCCAGTGAACTAAATGATACCCTAGGGGCCTGAAAGAGTTAATGCACCTTCAAAAATGAGCAATTTACTCTCTTCTCACCAGTAGGATATCATGCACCTGCACACCCTTGCCTACCCAGCTAATAAAATATATTTGTCCATTCATTCATTCATTCATTCATTCACTCAACTACTGTTTCTTGAGCTCCAGCTCTGTGCTAGGCAATGTTCAAGGCATGGGAGTATAACTGTAAAAAGGACAGGCAAGAGAAGGACAGACAGAACTCCACAGAGTTGACATCCTGGCAGAGAAAGCAAACACTATGGAAGTAAAGAAAGAAGCTGCATCAGAAGTGATACGTGCATTGAAGAAAATAAAACAAAGGGATGTGCTAGAATGAGACTGGAGAGCTACTCTGAAGTGGGTGTTAGAAGGCCTATCAGAAGCAGATGTGTAAGCCAAGGCCTGAGTGTGGAGAAGGAAACAGATGGGAACCTTTTTGGGGAGAAATTGTTACAAGCACCACGAACCTCAAATGCTAAGCATGGGAGGAAGACTTGAAAGAAGAAGAAGGTCTGGCTGCCTGGAGTGAGGGAGAGTGGGGTGAGACTCCCCCAGGGGACCAGGAACTTCCAGCACTGTCAGGTTCACGCTCAGAAAACAACTAGGTGAGAAAAAAAGAATGGGAATAACCGTAATTTTTAAAATTGGAAAAAAGAAAAAACAAACGCCTTTAAGATGCTCAGTGGTGGTTGTGAGGCAGGACATAGCAAGCGATGGGGGATCCTAGAGGAAACGTGAGACAATCACTAACAGATTGAACAGGTTCTGTAGGAATCAGTGATCTCCAGAGAGACAGAATCAACAGGCTGTATGGAGAGAGAGAGAGAGAGAGAGAGAGAGATTTAAGGAATTGGCTCATGAGATTGTAGTGGCCGTGTGGGTCCCACATTTAATGGGCAGGTGGGCAGGCTGGAGACGCAGGGAAGAGCTGGTGTTGCAGTTCAGAGTTTGAAGCCTGCCAGCTGGCAGAGTTCTTTCTTGCTGGTCGGGGGCAGGGTAAGAGGAAGTCAGCCTTTTTGCTATTAAGGCCTTCAACTGATTGGATGAGGCCCACTACTTTACCATTTGCTTAACTTGATGGCTACCAATTTACATCCTAATCTTATCTAAGAAAACACCCTCAAAGAAACACCCAGCATAACGTTTGACCAACTATCTGGGCATCGTGGCCCAGCCAAGCAGACACATAAAATTAACCATAACAAGTTCACACGAGGAAATGAGAACAGATGGTCCATGTTAGGAGCATGGACCCACTCAGTATTTCCAGGGCCTAGAGCACCCTCATCTTGTCCTGACAGAACGCACACTAGGTTAGAGACTCAGGGTCCCAAGGCAATTCTGCAACCCTTCCAAGTCAGGGCTCCATGAAGCCTCGAGCCCACAGATTCACAGCCTCCACTATTCTCATGTGCATCTGACTTCGGGGTCGACCAGGCCTGGGTGTGATTCTGGCTCCCTCTCAGAACAGCTATGTGGGCTTGAACAAGCAATTTAAACTCTTTGAGCCTCAGTGTTCTCATGTAAAAGGGGGTGATAAGAGCACTGCCCTCATGTGAGAGTTTTTTTAGTGACTATAAAATAACACAAATGGGGTACTTGCACTGTACCCAGCTTATAGTAAGCATCCAATAAATGCTACTTCTAACTGTTGGCTGAAGAGTCTTCCTAATCATATCTGCTCTTTTTTTCTTTTTAAAGGGTCTTACTCTGTCACCCAGGCTAGAGTGCAGTGGTGTGATCACAGTTCACTGCAGCCTCAACCTCTCAGGCTCAAGCAATCCTCTTGCCTCAGCCTCTCAAGTAGCTAGGACTGCAGGCGCACACCACCATTCCCAGTTAATTTTGTATTTTTAAATTATTTTTGGAGGGACAGGGTCTCCCTGTGTTACCCAGGCTGGTCTCGAACTCCTGGGCCCAAGCAGTCTTCCTGCCTTGGCCCCTCAAAGTGTTGTGATTACAGGTGCAAGCCACTGCACCTGGCCATATCTGTTCTACTCCCAAACCCCTGAATAATTGTTTGTGTGTGTGCACGTGTGTGTGTGTGTGTATTTACACACAGGCAGTCAGGGATATGTCCACGATAAAATTTCCCTGAGCAAGAAAGGAAACCACAATTTTCTCATTGAGACAAAATATTTCAACAACCAAGGAGAGAAGAAATTTAGTGAACATATCCCAAGCCTCAGGTAGCAAAATGACTTTTATCACTTCCTCTCCCCTGCCCTTCACCCCTCCTCCTCTGAATGTTCTCAAAGGCCCCTTCTCTCTAAAGGTTTCAGGAAATTCTCAAGTCCCAAACATTTGTTTTTACATCCCGGAAACTAAAGTAAAGCCTAGCTAAACTGATTTTCTCAAGGGTACTAAGGAAATTGGCTACAGAGAGTCTTTTTGACTCATCTATAGAGAGATTGGGAGGTAAAATCATAACATTTTCTAAATATTTCTAAATAATTAAAAATAAATACCAAAAAACAATTCAATCTTGCTGTTAAATATCCACATGAATCAGGTATTTTATAGGTAGCTTAAAAATGAAACCCAATAATGACATACTTGTAAAATCAATATCTTGCTGCTAAAACACCACAAATAAACATGATGGGTTAACCGTCTCGGGGTTAACCTGAGATATTTTTAAATAAAGATGGGGCCCTGGGTCTCTTCCCTCAGGTCACTTGCATATTTTTCAGTAGCCAGTGCCTTAAAAGAGACAATCTCTTTGAATGAAGAAAGTAAATGCACCATGCAAGTTGTGTCAAGTTGGGTCCGACAGAACACATTACATGGTGCAGCCTCACAGCTGAAAGTGCCCACACACTGCAAGGCAAATCCCAGGCAAGTTTGGTCATAATTGCTTTGCTGAATATAAGGCAGCCTAGTTAGAAGCTGTTCCACTTACTGGGAGAGCTTTTTAACAGGCCACCCCTATATAAAAGTGAGGGGAAGAACAATTATTCCCAAGAACTGGGTATTTAGCAATTGCCTATAGGTAGGGTCAATTGAAGAAAGCCAGTGGACAGCCAACTCATCACTGAGCATAGATAACCTGATAAGATAAAAATGTGATTCTGGTCCAGTTCTTGAAAAAGTAAAAGACTGATATTTAGAGTCACCCTATACTAGTAGTCTTACAACACACAAGCACTTTGTTACAGTTGCTAGATCAGGAGAAAGAGGTTCTGAGGCGCCAAACCAGAAATAATGCTTTGGGCTCCAGGTCTCAACTAATTCATTGGATTTGGTGTGATTGAATAGAATACTAAAGTCCAGTGGAGATATAATACATGGGCCAAAGATGTTAAACATGACATTTTTCAATTCTTTCCCATTCACGCTCACAATAAACCCCTAAAATAAAGGTAAGTGAAGGACAGTGATACTCATTAGTTTACCCAAAGCCTCATGACTGCTAAATAATGGAATCAAACTCAAACCCCTTATTTTCCAACTTCAAATCAATGCTCTTTCCACTAAACTAAGTAAGTCCCCAATGTCGTCAATAGGTTCTTGGAAATTACAACTTTAAGCTCCTACATCACGCAGTAAGTTAATTTGCTTAAAATCAAGGTTTCCAAGAACCTATTGGTGACATTAAGTGAGGGCTTACTGTACACTACAAATTGTCATACCTTTTTTTCTTTTGAAACAGAGTCTTTCCCTGTACCCAGGCTAGAGTGCAGTGGTGCAATCATGGCTCACTGCAGCCTCAACCTCCCAGGCTCAATGATCCGCTCACCTCAGCCTCCCAAGTAGCTGAGACCACAGGTGCATGCCACCACAACCAGCTAATTTATTTTTTATATAGGTAGGGTCTTCCTATGTTGCCCAGGCTGGTTTCAAACTCCTGGGTTCAAGTGATCCTCCTGTCTTGGCCTCACAAAGTACTGGGATTACAGGTATGAGCCACCACACCCAGCCTCATCCTACATTTTGAAGGCTGGAATCATGTGCCAACATCTATGTGAAATAGATGTTTGTGTATGTGCATTTTTGTGTGTGTATTACCAAACCCAGTCCAAGAGAAGTAGAGGTAAGCAACTACTCATGAAACACGAGTGGTATTCATATTTAATCGAAATTGTTTGGGAAATCTGCTTGGCCTTAATTTGCCTGGTCTCTGTTAATTTGCCCCATCTGCATCCCCAGCATTTCTTCTCTGGGCTCTCTGTGCTGCTTGATTGTTTTTTAATGAACACAAATTATTTCTATGGAAGAATAAAAGTATATAAACCACCACAACAAAATATAATGCTTAAATCAGCCAATCAAAAAATCTATAAGTGAGAATAATTATGACAAAAGGGGAAAAAAAGGAAACACTTAAACTCAACACTCAGATACATCATAATCTAATGGTTCTCACCCTTTTCAATAACAGGGATTTGTATTATTCCCTGGCAACCACCAAGCAAAGCAGTATTTTGAAACACTTTTTTTCACCAATCTATCATTTCAAACCACTAATCTGAAATTTCAATCAGTACAGTGTAACAATGATGTAAAATTCCGAGCCAATGCAAGAAAAAAGATATTTTAGTAAAGTGTCCAATCTTATTGTATATGTGTACAAATTTTTACTAAGCTTTTTGAAACACTAAAAAAAGAAAACTGAAGAACACCATTATTATTTTAATGGATCACCCCAGAGAACCTCAGAATAGAAGTAGTCAAACTGAAATAACTGGCATTCATATGCATCTCAAAGTAATCAACAAGTGTTTATTAAATAATACTCAGTATACTTGCTCTCAATGTCATGGAATTCACCTGAAGAAGACAATAAAAAGAATATTTACAAAAAGTGAGATACAATAATTAGCATACTTAGGGAATTGGTCAATCTCACTATTAACCAAAATTTTTTAAACCACAAGATGTTGTTTTTTGCTAATGAAATGGCAGAGATATTTAAATATTATAATGCCCAGTTCTGGCATAGCTGCAAAGTAAACAAATATTCTCATACAAGTACTACTAATGAGTGTCGAAAATGGTATAAACTTCCTAGAAGGCAATTTGGTAACAACAAGAAGACTTAACACAAGCATAATTTTTTATTCAAACATCTTGACATTTAACTATTTATCTGAAGAATATAATTGGAGCTAACTATGTGCACAAAGATGCATACAGGGATGATCCTCTTGGAATTATTACAATGGTGAAAAACAGGAAATAATCTAAATCTCCAATAACTGGGGACATGATTTTAAAAATTGTGGTATATAACAAAACATTATAATACATTATATAGAGTTATTTCAAGTCATGTTTTAATGCTCCAGCCCATCCTCCCACTGTTGGTTTCTTTTTGTAGAGATGGGGTCTTGCTATGTTGCCCAGGCTTGTCTCAAACTCCTGGCCTCAAGCAATTCTCCCACCTCAACCGCCACTTAATGGTTTTAATATCCCCATTACATCACAGCAACAGCAAGCTATTATTGAGTGAGTGTTTTCTGTCTCAGGCAGGTTTCAAACATTAATAATTGTGCAAATGAATGTTTTAGGAGAATATTTTATGATATTGGAAAACTTTCATATCATTGATAAATCAAAAATGTGCATAATGATATATATGACATGATTCCAACTTTGTAAGAAGCAAAATATAGGTGCATGTGATTGTGTGTGTGAGTACATATGCATACTCAGAGAAAGAAAGACTGGGAAAAGTACATTAGCATGTAAACAGTAGCTATCTTCAAGTAATGGGATTATTGGGGATTTTCACACTTTCCTGTACACTTGAAATTTTCTAAAATGAATATATGTTGTCCTTCTAACCATAGAAAAAAGAAATATATATTATTTATAGACTAGTGAAATCTCTTCTTCAACTATAAAATGGTAAAGTCATTTGATGCTGATATAATATTTAAGTCTAACAATAAACTCCTATAGATGACTCATGATTACATTTCTACAAAGCTTTTGGAAAGTAATTTGGTAATAATGTGTCACGGGAAAGAAAGTTGTTCTGGCCTTTTAACCAATAGCTCCACTTCAGGAATTTTTTAAAACACTCGTCCTAGATGCTCATGCTGTAAAATATATAGCATTAATTATAATGGCAAAAAATTAGAAATAATAAAAATGTTAAAAAATAAGGGATTGGTTAGGAAAATTATGGCATCCAATCAATGACATGTTAAGCTAGTATTAAAAATGATTTTCATTAAGAAATCTTGAAGGTAGCAAAAAAAATCAGGATATAAAATATATCTATAAGAGTTCAGTTCACAAACCCAAGGGTTAAAAAAAAAAATCTGTAATAAGTTAATTTCCCTTTTGAGATATGTTCCTTGGAGTGCTAGAAACTTTACTTCAGAATCCAGGGTTTTTCCTTTCTCCTAGCTGCACCTCAGTATCAGCAGGGCACTTGGGCTTCTGTGGAAAAGTCTGTACCCTCCAATCTGCCATGGCCCTCATTTCCAGCCAAGATCAACTTTCCATCTTGGATCATCTTGTTGCTTCTAAACCACAGTGTAGGGCCCTCTGTGAGACTGGTTTAGGCTTCCTTGTCTGAACACACACAGGGCCATTTTTTCTCTATGATTTTACCACTTCCCACCTGGAAGATGAGAACAGACTCCTTTGCTCTCAAATCTGATATTCTGTCTTCAGTTGTTGCCATTTTCCTGGTAATTAACCTGAAGGATAGAGCCTAATGTCTTCCCCTGGAACCTTCCAAATTTCCCCTGGGTCACCTTTTTCTTCTTCCCAGCCCAGGGTTTGT
>NC_045440.1:96880611-96898614 GCF_002776525.5 Piliocolobus tephrosceles
TGTGTGTGTGTGTGTGTGTGTGTGTGTGTGTGTGTGTGTGTGTGTGTACTGAGGAGTAGGGAAGTAAGAGCAAGGTCCTATACTTCTGAAATCCTGTCCTCACAATGCTGATCTATAATCTTTATATGCTTAAACACATTGCCTTTCAAACCCCAAAGCCAAGGAATGAGTTTTGTTTTCTCTGCTCTCTGTTCAGTCACTTATTTCTCCAGAAGCAAAGAGTCCAAAATAGTCCAGCTGTTTGGGAAGTATTAGTAACCTAAGATACTATACTTGTAAAATTATTAATAATTAAAAAGGAGTTTTAATAGAGGGAAAAATTCACTACAAGTAAACTTGCTAAAATGTTAGTAATGGCTATTGTTTCTGGATAATGATTTTATGGGTGATTTTACTTTTTTATTTCTTCCCTCTTCCAAGTTTTTCTGAAAGCCTGAAACTATGAGAGGTGAGATATGGAGCAGCTTTAGGAAATAAAAGGAAACAAAATAAAAGTACATGGAAAAAATACAATTGGGATGTTATTGAAAATATTCACAATATCAATGTGTAAATATTTCTGAAGATAGACTAGGTCAGGGTAAAACATGCCATGCATTAAGAATGCCATTGAAATGACAATGTAACAAAAACTTGTGTCTCAAAATACACAATTTGCATCTCTTAGGGCTTCATTTTACAAATAACACCGAGTTGCACAACACTGTTTATTATGTCTGGTGGGCTTTGATAATTTCTTCAACATGAGTATTCAAAACACTTCTAGGCATTATGATAGGTCTGGTCATTAAAAAAGAATTTTGAGAAAATGACAAGCTTTGAATAGGGCTGAACAGAGACTTTCTATGAAGAAGCAGATTTGAAAGTTAAGTTTATAATTGTGCTAGCACTGCTAGCCTATTAACTGTTCAAGCTCATGAAGTCACCAGGATGTACAGTTAACTTTTCTTTCCTTGGCTTTGCTTATTGTATTGTCAGTTTTATAGCATTTGTAACATGCTGTCTAATTACATGCTAGTCTAGATGAACTTCAGAGAAAGAATTTTTGTACTTTACTGAAGGTTTGGTCCCCACCTCCATTAAAATTAGGTATTGTGTTTCTGCTTGCTGAATAGGCACGTTCCTATGAGGAGTACTTACTTTCAGTTTGCCATTGACTAGCCATGTGACTTCTTCCTTCTAGGACTCAGTTTTTCCTTATCTTGAAAAGGCAGCCTCTCCTGCTCCATCTTGGAGGTTCTCTGTAGTCACATTGGACTCTGAATGGTACCTGCCACTGTGTGTCTCAGTCTCCTGTTCTGATGCCTCCTTTTCTCTGGACCTATTAATACTGGTTCATCCTAGGTGCATTTTAGGGCTCCCTCCCCTCTCTCTCTACTCACTTTGAAGGTGACTGTCTTCAGATCCATGGCTTTTAATCTATACTTTCCCAACTGACTTATGTATACTAATAATTCCCCAACCTCCCCCATGAATTCTAGACCCATATATCCACCGAAGTCCCTCTTGAATACGTGATTATCATCTCTGACTTAATATGCCTAAATCAAACACCTGCTCTTCTCCTCAAAACCTCTGGACTTTCTGCTCTGCACATTTCAGTTAACAGAAACTCCATTATTTCCATTGCTCATGACAAAAGTCTTAGGGTCATTCTTGCTTTTTTCTTTCACACTTCCAATTCGCCAAGAAATTCAATCGACTTTCTTTTCTAATTTTATCCATAATCTGTCCAATTCTCAAGACTTCCACTCTTCTCACCTGGGTCCAAGTGATCATAATTCTTTCATTTGGATTGAAGCAGCAGCCTCCTCCACTGGTCTTCCAACTTCCTTTCTTGCCCCCTACAGTCCTTTCTCAGCACAGCAAGTGGAATGATCCCAAGGAAACAAGTCAGTTAAAATATTGCTCTTTTCTACTCAAAGTCCTCCTGAGAGAGTGGCTTGGCCCTCACTCAGTTTAAAAGCCAGATCCTTACAGTGGCATCCAAGGCCTAACACAATCTGCTGCTTCTCTAACCCTGGCTCACCTGGCTGGATCCTCCTTGGCCTCCTGTCCCTCAAACACACCAAGTCACCTTAAGACCTTTACCCTAGTTTTGCCCTCTTCCTAGAAAGCTCTTACTCCGTATCTACATGGCTCAATCCTTCATCAATGTCGAGTCTTCATTCAAATGTCACTCTCTCAATGTGGCTTACCCTGTACAGCTACTCCCTGCCCCTCAGCTACACTTTGTCTCCAGGGCACTCATCACCTTCTAACAAACTACTCTTTATTTACTTATTTTTTAAGTTTCAATTGGAATAAATTACATAAAACATGATAAAATTTATCATCATAACAATTTCTAAGTGTATAGTTCACTACTGTTAAGTACATTCACATTGTTGTACAACCAATCTCCAGAACTCTTTTTATCTTTCAGACCTGACATTTTACTCATGAAACAGCCACTCCCCTTTCCCTCTGCCCCATCTGCTGACACACATTTTCTTTTCTTTTTTTGAGATGGAGTCTCGCTCTCTCCCTCAGGCTGGAGTGCAGTGGCGCGGTCTCAGCTCACTGCAACCTGTGCCTCCTGGGTTGAAGTGCTTCTTCTGCCTCAGTCTTTGGAGTAGCTGGTACTACAGGCAGGGACAACCACCATTTTACATTCTGTGTCTAAGCATTTGACTACTCTAGATACCTCATAAAAGTCGAATTGTCTTTTTGTGGCTGTCTTCTTTCACTCAGCATAAATGTCCTCAAGGGTCATCGTGTTGTAGCATGTATCAGAATTCTCTTTATCTTTAAGGTTGAAGAAAATTTCATTGTATATATATATATATATATATATCACATTTTGCTTATCTACTCATTCTTCGATGGACACTTGAGTTGCTTCTACCTTTTGGGTGTTGTGAATAATGCTGCCATGAACATGGGTGTACAAATCTCTCTTCAAGATCCTGCTTTCAGTTCTCTTGGGTATATACTCAGAAGTGGAACTGCTGGATCATATGGTAATTTTATTTTTGTTTTTTGAGAAACTACCATGCTGTTTTCCATTGTGGCTGCACCATTTTACATTCCCGTCAATATTGCAGAAGGGTTCCAATTTCTCCACCTCCTCACCAACACTCGGTATTTTCTGGAGTTTTGGTTTTGTAACATAGTAGACATCTTAATGGATGTGAGGTGATATCTCATTGTGGCTTTTATTTGCATTTCCCTAACAATTAGTGCTGTTGAGCATCTTTTCATGTATTTATTGGCCAATTGTATATCTTCTTTGGGGAAATGTCTATTCAAAGCCTTTGCCTATTTTCAAATCAAGTTTTTATTGTTGTTGTTGTTGAGTTGTAGGAGTTCTCTATATATTCTGGATATTAACCCCTATCAGATATATAATTTGCAAATATCTTCCCTGATTCCATAGGTTGCCTTTCCATTCTGTTGATTGTGTCCTTTGATGAGAAGAAGTCATTTACTTATTTATTATGCTTTCTGTTTTGTTGTCTGTCTCCCCTCTATAATGCAGTCTCTGTGAGGGCCAGGCCATATGTATTTTGTCCATGGCTGCATCCCCAATGCTATGAACAGTGCTTGCCATTTAGTGGGATCTCAATAAATATTTGCCAAATAACTGAATGTGTGAATGGACAGATTAAATATATGGTCTGGGATTTTTGCAGTTCCTAAAACCCATGTGGGGTGCGAAAGTGAAAAAAATCTGAAGCATAATTAATAGTTATTTTTAAAATGCTCTAAAACAATAGCTTACAGATAGGTTTCCTGAATGAAGGACTTTTTAAAAACTCTTCTCCCATATGTAGCTGATTTCCCAGGCTAGTTGGAAAGCATGCCTGCCTCCTTCTTTGGAATCCATTAAAGTGACAAATGCCAACTCTGAACACAAACCGTGTTCATTCCATTCACCCACGCTGTATTGTTGGCTCTCCTTGCCCCCACCCGGCCCCTTAATACCTGGCTGCTCTCCCGGTCCTCTTCCCTGTCTGAGCTGCTCCCCATGGCCCTTTCTCACATTTGCCCCCATATCTGCTTTATGTCGAAGGTCCCAGCCCGGCTCTGTCAGGGATTACTTTGCTTCCATTGTTCCGCTGAGGACCACACACCGGGGCATGGCTCAGGTACCCTTTACTCTAAGGAGGCCTGTGGGAATCTTGGAGAAAGGAATAAAGGGGGGCAATGATTGAGCAGTACTTAGGAGGGGCCAGTTACATGTCAACCCCGATTAATGATAATGGTAATTTAGAATCTGCTTATGGTTTCTATTGTTAGGCTTTGCCAAGAAGTTTCTTACATGGTATTTCAAAGGGTTCCGGGGCTGGCTGATGCTGCAGACTTAGCCCTTCCACTGCAGGGAGATCAGCAGAGCAGGGTGTGTGTGGCTTCAGAGGAGTGGCTTGCCTGACACAGTGTGCCCTGTCATTAAGGCAGGTCCTGTCTGGTCAGGTGCATCTCTTCCTTCATGTTCACCAGGATCCACCCACTCCAGTGCAGCAATAGAGACAAGAGGACTTTGATTATTCTCATTACAAAGACAAATTGTTGAGATTGTCTCTTCTCCTTTACTCCCTCTTCTAGGTTGCTATGTTCACCCAAGAAAAAAAAAAAAAAAAGTATACTTCCAACTGAGAACAATGAACTTTAGCAAGCTTTGTTGTCCAGGGGAGAGGCAACCTATAAATAAGGTTAAGTGTAAATGAACTTGGCCACAGGCTGCTGAGATTCAGATCCCCACCCAGTTGCTTTCTAGCCTCAGGACTTGCAGCAAAACACTTAATCTCCCCAGGACTCATTTTCCGCATCTGGAAAATGGGGATGATGATAAGACTTCCCTTTGTCATTGATCATGAGAAATCAGTGAAGTATTGCAAGTAAAACCCTAAGAACAGCATCTGACACACAGGAAGCGCTTGTCAAATGTGCATTATTACTATCATTGCACAATTAGGGAAGGGTCAGAAGTCTCTTCCTTTAGAACGGGATTTCCAACCGCAGCACAGTTGACACTTTGGGCCTGATAATTCTTGGTTATGGGAGGCTGTCTGTGGATTGAAGGATGTTTGGCAGCATGCCTGACCTCTACCTACTAGATGCCACCATCACCGTCCTCCCAACTAAGACAATCAAAAATGCCTCCTGCCAAGTGTCCCTGAAAAGGGAGGGGGAAGAGGGAAGGGAGTTTTTGCCTGGTTTCGATCTACTTCTTTAGAATAAACAGCAAACATTTTATATAAATGGATTTTTGTGGCTATATCCCACTGTGTGAAGGTAGTTTTCCTTAAACTGGGAATTTCAATATTCCTAGAGGGCTTTGAAGAGTTACAAGATCACAGAAAGCGATTCCAACACACGTTCTATCCTTGCAGTCATGGTTGGCCACCTTAGCACCTCCATCCAGACTTAATCCCTGCCCTCTATAGGGTGGTCTGCCATTCATTAGCTACTATCTGGCTCAACTCCCACCTAAAGGGCAGCAAGACCAGATGCTGCAGGCAGGACAGGGTGTGTACCCTCCCCAGATCAATGCTTGGCATGTACTAGATGCTTTATGAAGGTTGATTGAATGAAAGCAAGAGTTGAGTCACGCTTTAGCATAGTTTTGTTGTTGTTTTTTTTTTTTTCATTTTCTGTTTGTTTTTGGCTCATAGAACAACATCATCTTTCCAAAGAGCAGTAAATCTCACACAAAACTGAAATCTGAGTGGCAGAACAGGAAAACTAAGGCACAAAAAATGTCCCAGCCTAGGAAAAAAACAAAGAAGAGAAATTGCAAAGGAGTGATGGTGGGGCATCTTTTGATTCCTCCATCTTCTGGGGAAAAAAAAAATGTATTCTGTTTTTAGCTGGTAATACATTTCTTTCCATATTTTAGGGATGTAAAGAGCAAGGAAAGAAGAGGACAGGGGTCCTCCTTAGAGGCTTAGAGATCAAGGCAGTTCTGTCTCCCCACTTCCTGTCTGTCCCCCAAAAGAAGGTAAAGTATGTGGGCCACCTTAAGAGAGTGGGACAGTCTAAAGGAAAATGAAGGCTCAGAGCAGAACTGAGAGGAGAATTGAGCAATACCATCAACATCTCACCTGAACCTAAGGTGGGGGAGAAAGCGAAGTAGCCATATGGAAACCAGAGAAACACCTGGAGATGGTCAATGAAAGACGAATTAGGCCGGGCGTGGTGGCTCACGCCTGTAATCCCAGCACTTTGGGAGGTCGAGGCCGGTGGATCACGAGGTCAGGAGATGGAGACCATCCTGGCTAACACGGTGAAACCCTGTCTCTACTAAAAATACAAAAAAGTTGCCGGGCGTGGTGGCGGGCGCCTGTAGTCGCAGCTACTCAGGAGGCTGATGCAGGAGAATGACGTGAACCCGGGAGGCGGAGCTTGCAGTGAGGCGAGATCGCGCCAGTGCACCAGTCTGGGAGACACAGCAAGACTCCATCGAGAGAGAGAGACAGAGAGAGAGAGAGAGAGGGAGAGAGAGAGAGAGAGAGAAAGAAGGAAGGAAGGAAGGAAGGAAGGAAGGAAGGAAGGAAGGAAGGAAGGAAGTTAGGGCAAATTAGGGAGTCAATCACTCTGGTCCTCTTTTTCTCTAGGCCATGATCTGGGCTCCAGTCAGTAGGCATTTGAGTTGTGAGGACTTGGTGGTATGCTCTTGGATAGAAAAAAAAAGACCCAGAAATTCAGTTCCCCAGAAGAAAGAGACAAGTCCCCCTTTCCCTTCCCCAGATAAACAAAGACAGATACTTTTAAAAATGGTAATTTTGGGGGTGGGGAGAATGGGGTCATGTTGAAGTCTGGGTAAACTGAGAAGACTAAGGTATGGAGAGAGAGGATTAGGTCCTCAGACCTCCTTGGCCTCTTTGCTGAAATTCCTTCTCTTCTTCCTTGTGGCATTCTGATGCCACTGATTTTTTTTTGTTTTTCAAACAAAGGTGTTCTTGTTGCTCTCATTCTCCAGGAACTGCATTTCACTCATTCTTTTCCCTGTGTTTTAATGTAGAAAGCATTCAGACAGGATGTAGCGTCCCTTGAAGAGCTCTTGGACGGTGGTTTTTTGCTAATGTCCACCTTGAGCCCGTGGGTTGGAATGTTATAGATAACTGTCTTGATATTGTTGGGGACCCATTCCTTGTAGCAGCTGCTGCTCTTGCTTCTTAGTTGAGCATGTCCTTATACACTTCCTTCATAGACTTCTGTCCTCAGAAAATGATGATAATGATAACATCAGCATGACATGGATCACATGCTGCCATCTTGTTTTGGCATTGAGAATTTGCTGGGTGAGCTTTGCTGCAGTCAGAGCAGAGTACTAGTAGTTTTCCAAGCTACTGAGTGAGGCAAAACCTGGCATAAAGAAGTAACATAAGGAATGGGGTCCAGGCAGACCACCAGTTTGTGGAAGTTTGTATTGAACTGGCCAGGAAAGTGGAGACAGGCAGATCAAGATGGGGTGGCTCAGGTCACTGTCAATGTCAGAGGGTCAGCTTGAAGTTTCAGAAGCAAATTAGAGCACCGCATTTTTTATGGTATCCACCAACCAGTGGACAGAGAATATGGCATGGTATTTTGTGCCTAAACTGTGGTTGAAGGGCTCGTGCTAGATGTTATGAGGTGATCAAGGTCCTGGATACAGACCTTGCAAATGGGAAGGGTTCCCATGCCGGAGCCCATGCCCGAGCCCATGCCCCCATCTAGCCATTGAGTCCATAGGAAGCCTTGGAGCCTATAATGGCTCTAGATACCTTAGATACAATATCATGATGGAGTCTCTCAGTTCTGCTTCCTCCCTTCTGTGGCCATAGCCTGCTCCAGACTGACTAAAGACAAAGTTTGTCTGGCCTGAAGATCTGGCCAAAATGATGTGAGCAAACATATTTCATAATCTTTGATATAGAATCATCCTAGATGGCAAAAGAAATCAATCAACTACCTGTAGCCTTATTGAAACACCTGAAGATCTGGTCTGTCTACAGATCACTGTTCTATTTTAAATACTGGCGGGCTTGATGCTTTGCTCATCATTGAGCATCAACCAGAACTTAGTATACACTTTATTGCCACCCTACACAGCTTGGATATGCAAGATTTCCCTCAGCTGGAGAATTTACTGTTATGTTTACCCCTCAAAGTATGTGAAGAACAAGAGAATAGTACATGTTTTTTGCTTATTGCAAACTTTAAGAATGGGACATGGCCCAGGAAGCTACAGTCACTGTATCGAAGTTCAGAGATTCTGTGATTGCTGCAGCTCTGGTTCTTCAATTATTTTCCTTCTAATTCCTTGTATCTATTTTAGTTCAGAAGCTTTTGAAGGCCAAAAGATGATGCCTTCTCCTTTCTATTAACTATCACTGTGCCTAAGAGTGTTCAAGACTGGCCAACGATTCAACAATCATTGGCTATTTAAAAGAAAAAGCTTTGCAGGCTGTCGACTTAACAGATACCTCTTGTGCTCATCATTTCTCAAACATGGTACGTGGGCGGATTTGGCCTGAAAGAAGGAGACATTTCAGGGGTATAAGATAGCAATTTTTCAGGGCTCCATTATTTTCTGTTGCTCACTTTTCTTGTTGTCAGAACCGAAGAAGCACCAGCTACACATACATCAAGATAAGAGCTGTGCTTCCATTAATGAAAGGGGAGGGTGTGTTGGGAATAAAGGAGTTTTTTACATTGCACATGGGAAAAGGGAATTTGTTTTAAGGCTTTATCTGGCTTTTGATCATCTGGACAGGCTTACAGAAGGGAAAAGTTGGTGTTTATTTTACAGACAAAAATTGCTTTTTCATTGCATCAAATATGTTTTGCAGCTGCTTATACACATTGCTGTGAGAGGCAAACAAGGTAGACCTGTTCAGCCTACCAAGACCTGTTCAGACCTGGCAAGACAGCCAGCATATTAATAAAGAAAACTGTACTTATTGTACTTAATGCAACCAGTTTGTAAAAGGCAAGAGGACTTTCAAAATCCATGTCTGACTGCCTAAATGAACAGCATCCTACAATAACCAGAGGGTACCACACTTAATAAGCAAGTGTCCGTTCATATTGAGAGAAACGAAACAGGAAAACAGAAACACCTTCATCTGGTTCCTCTTTTCCAATGTGGGACCAAGACTCTGAGAGAGAACACAGCTCATCTAGACTGCCAATACCCAAACCAGGGGTTGTTTCAGATATCCATTAGCTGCACAACTCTTACTAACTTATGCTAGCTATGCAGTCACCTCGCTCAGGCTCCCTCTGAGCTCACACTCACAGACTTATCCCCAGTCTACCGACCACCCAGCACTCTAATTACATCTGACTGCTGCTCTCTCTCAATAAAGCACCTTTAGGGAGAATATGGTGTCTTTTCTACCTCTGATTCTTAACATGTTGTTTGGCAGATGCTAATATACTTTTACTGAGCAAATAAATTAAACAATGAATGAATGAATGGGCATCACCAGTATTACAGAGTGTGACTATCATCACTACATGTTGTTCTCTTTGTGTACATGAGAAACAACACTGAACCCCCAGGGTGGCTTTAATTCCTAGGTTAGTGTTCATCAATGAAATCTACTACAGTCCAAGGGTACCTCTTCATGGATGTTAAAAGCCTGGCTAGCCCCAATCAGTTAATCCTTTCCTTTCATTTCCTATCAACCTTATCTCAACGGCCTCTTTGCTTCTGCCTCCTTTCTGTTCTTACCCTCAGATACCTCCCTTCTTCACTCATTTTTTTGTGCTCGCGTAACATTCCCCCTACATCTTTTCATCAGTTGTAACTCTTCCTATGGCAACTAAGAAAACCCAATCCAAATGACTTAATCAAAAGAAAACTAGTGCTCATACAACTGAAAATGGCAGGGCTAGGACTGGCTTCAGGCATAGGGTTCAGATGACTTCATGAAGACCCAGTTTCTCTCTCCATCTATTAATTATGCTTTCCACTATGTTGTCTACATTCTCTGATAGACTCTCCCCTCAAGGTTGTAAAATGTCTGGAGCATCTCCAGTTTATAGTCTTCTACATACAAGTCCTAGATGAGAGAGTCTTCTCCCTCAGTAGCTTCATTAAAAATCCCAGAGTTGAGCCTTCCTAGCTCTGACTTGAGCTTGGTGCATACTCATGTACAAATCACTGTGCCCAGGGGGCGAAATACACTATTAGAATTGAACCAAGTTACCCCAATGCTGGGACTCAGTATCATCAGCTAAACTCCAAGCACGCACACTAAACGCTGAATAAAGGTGGTTTCCCCAAAACAAAATCAGAGCATTCTTGATTCAAAAAGTGTGTATGAATGTTGACTGGCAAAAACAACAAACAACCACTACAATCCTAAACTTGCTTTCTGCTTTTCTCATCTTCTCTGTGACATTCGTATCCCACCTGAGCCCAATATTCTTTTTCTTCTCTTCTCTCCTCTACTGATATCTCTATTGATATCTTGGTATTTACCTCAGACACACATTAGTCCCATTTTTGTCCCTGGCTTTTCTCTGCCTCTTCAGTAATTTCCCTCTTTCAGCCATCCCCCAATTTCTACCTGGATTTTAACTTCCCGTCATTATCTTCAAGACTTGGAGTACCTGCTGGTAAGAATCCTCAAACCAGAACAGTAACATCTGCTGGAACTGTTTGCTTTCCTCAGTGACCACAGACTCTCCCTCATTTTTCATCAACATTTTCCTTCTGTTTCTATAACCCCATCAAAACCAAATATACCCAGGCTTCCCCATCCATCTTAGGAAACAAGACAAAACCACTTTCATTTAGCCTTGGCAGCATGCCCGCCTCCACCTTTCTCCTTCCTGTTAACTGTCCCCTCCCCACCATCAAACTATCACTCCATCTCAACCCTCCCCTCCAGGCTTAAGTTCTCTGAACTTGTCTCTGCTTTCTTTCACCAAACTCATTTCTTACATCCCTGCAGTTCTGTTTCTGGGGCTGTCTCCTTTCACCGCCTTCCCAAAGATTTCCTCATAGTCAAAATATTTGAGTCCTCTCTCTTTCTCACCTTCCACATCCAAATTGTCCTCAAAACCTCCCAAATAGACCCTGCAAGTGTCCCCTCACTCCATCTCTTCCTCTCTATTTCTCTGCTTTTGACAGATTGGGAATTCTCTTGCAGTTCCTCTCCTCCCCTGGTTCCCTCGCTCCATCCAGACTCCCCATCCTTCCACGTCCTTCAAGCCAATGCTCACAGCGAGTTTGTGAAACACTCTCCTACTTTAAGAAATGTTCCTGGCAAGCCAAAATTCTTATACTCCAGCTTGAAATGCAAGGCTGCCCATGCTGCATCCTCACCTGCCCTCACAACCCTAGAGATGCTCTGTACTGCAGCTGCACCTCCCTGCATGTGCTCACACAATCCTTCCACCTTCCCCTGCTTGTACAACTAGGAAATCCCTATGCTTTCCTCAAGGCTCTCACCAGCCACCTCCAAGTCTGACACTAATTTGGCTCCTCTCAAGCAGGCTCCCTCTCCCCCACCTTGAAGCAGAATTCACCCCTTCGTGACTGTGCTCCTCAAACAACACTAAGAATAACTGTTTGCTTGTGATTGTCTTAAAGCACCAGAACCTGAGAGCTGCCTCCATGCATCTCTGTCTCCAAGCCTCGCACAGTGCGTGGCACACACAGCAAGTGAGGTCTTCACCACCCCTTTCTCCACACTCAAAGCTGCATCTGCTCTACGTCTCTTCCATTCCCCAAATTATTGCCTCTCCAGTGTTGTTTCTGTTCCTTTGATGTGACCCACTAAGAGCCAACATCCACAGAGCCTTCACACTTCTTTCTAGATATCATTATCCTAGAAAATCAAATCTGCTCCTAAGCAGTCACTTCCAGGCTTTGCTCCATGTCCTTTCTTCACATCAGTCCTATTTCCTCCACCTGTGCACAGTTTCATTCATCTAACAAGCACTCATTGGTTCTTCCACATTGTTTATGTAATAAATATCTATTGTCCCTGGGGATCTTGCCATCATATGGAACATTACATCTTTCCCTCATGGTTCCCCACACTGACTGCCCACTGTCCTTGTTGACTGGACATAACCAGGTAGGTCACTTTTCACTATTCCTATCATCCTACTTTTTGTTTGTTTGTTTACAACCATCTCTTCAAGATCTCTCTCCCTCTGCATGTGCATTGCTAAGTATGTGATTTATTCTTTGACCCTCAGTCATATGTAAACTAAGGCCAGGGTGACTGTGTAATTTAACAACCAAACAGGATACTTGGGCAGTGAACAAGGGAGCTATTAATAGTTTTGCCTGGGCAGTAAGTATAAACTGGGACTTTCTTCAACCAATCAACACATCTGACTTTCCTAACAGCGGCCTTATTACTTGAATTTTTATCCAGTAGAATCCAACACTTTAAATGCTACCACCATGGTGTGATGTGGCCAGCATCATCTTCTTACCCTTCATTCCAGCCTCAATACTCTTTAGTAATTTCCACTGCTTTTAGCATCAAATTCATACTCTTCCTCCTGGAGTTTGCCACAAGCCTGTCAGACCCAAAGTCTTTGTTTGATCTGCTGTCAAGCAAATACTGTCAACTTCTTTCCTTCTCTCTCTCTCTCTTTCTCTCTCTGAAAGATTTCCATCCAGTCCTCACCTGTAGGAATTACCTCCTCTTCACAGTTCAGATTTTCCTTCTCTTTCCAATTAAAACCCACCTTGAAGCTCACCTTCACCAGGAATTCCACCATGATGGTAAAGAATCTGGAAAGGAAGTATTCCTATCCAAAGCCAAATATCGACCTGCCCCATTTATTTCCATTCTGCATTATCTATAAAAAAGAGACAGAGTAAATGAAGGGGCGAAATGTTAGTGTTCATCTACACCTCTTTTTTATATTTTAGCCTTGCAGGTACAATTCATGCCTTCTGCATATTTCAACCACCAGCATCTGGATTAGCATATGGGTATTTTGAGAATAACAATATCAAGGATGTTGATGGGCTTTCAAGTAATTAATGCATGTTTGAGGATAGCTTCTACGGGTTTCAAAACAAAGTTGCCCAAAATGGTACCTAAGGGCTCAGAGCTGCCAGAAAATATTGGTATTTTCTACTCCAACAGGATTTTTAAATTTAACAATTGTTCTTAATCCTAAGAGTCTAAGCATCTTTGGAGCTAGGTGCCCATTCGAATATGTGCCTATGCATCACTCACATTCCAACAGAAGCTGCTCCCTCTTCTGGTCAACACCAAGGGAGAGTGCAGAGGGAAGAGAGACTCCTCCTTTGCTCTGAGCGTGCAGAGGTGCAGTGTGAGAAAGACAGATTGTCCCGCTTTGGAAGACAATCGCAAAGATGAGATAGGCTCATCTTCAACTCAATTATCACATTTGGTTTAATCAGCTTTGTGAGACTTTCATCTTAACCAGAGTCAGAAAATGCCCATTGTCATTCTCAGCAACTCCAAGAGTGAAAACAATCATTTCCTTTCTCCTAAAGACTGCAGCCCTGCCAGACCACTGTATCAGTGCAGTTCTCGCACCCGCCCTGCGCCCCGTCAGCTCCACACCGGGGAGCCTTGCCAAGCTGAAAAGGAAGGAGACGGCAGTTCGGGTCATTAGAATGAGTTGCCAAAAAGTGCTCAGAAAGTGAACAATTAATTTCGGCTGTCAAAACAGATACTAGAGGAGCCCAGCTAGATTTCAAGCATTTTTTTCTCTAACAGCAAATCCAAGTCTTTGTTGGTGATAAGAGATGGTGCAGATTCTGAGGATGTTTGTGAGACCACCATGGGCTTTGGGATCAAATTGCCTGCTGTGGGTCCCATCTTTGCCCTGTTCTGGCTATGGCCGCGGGTATTTTATTTAACCTGTCTGAGCCTAGTTTTCTTATCTGTAAATTAGGGATAATACAAGGAGAGAGGAAGAAATGGGGGAGGGTGTGCTGGATAGAGGAAATGCACCTAGTATTGTAAGAAGTGAATACATGGTTGGCATTTTTTATTATTATGGATGGTGGTGATATTTTCCTGCAAAACCTCCTGCTTGTCTTGGAAGTTGATAAGTTAAATCTGCTTGTTTGAACCTTCTTCCTGGATGGCTAGTACCTTGCCCAGATTTCAGAAAATTTTCTGAAGATCAATTCCTTTGGGGGAATGCTTACTGGTAAGCCACAATTTATTGACTCAGTAAAAATGTTCCCCATGAATGTAAAACCTCAAAGTAAAGAGAAATATATTTTGTTGTTGTTCTCCCCTGGTTAGGCTGCAGTGTAGATGACACATACATAAGCAAAATGGAATTTGTAAAGCAAGAAGCAGAGTATTTTGAAAAATTAAAAGTTTCTTATAAATCTTTAAGAAAATGCATCTGTGTCAACACAGTAAAAATAATATCCCACCCTACTGGTTTTCATCTTCTAGCCCTGCGTAAGCATTAACGCATTAACCCCTTCCACCACTATTCAGTGGTTAGGAACTGAAGAGCGCTGCTACTGCTCTTAAGGGGGTGGAAATGAACCCTCTACCCTCATCTCCCACGACATGAGTTTCCCCCCACCATGGGTCACAGTTTTCCAGATAACTCAAGAAAGTAATATCTTAAAAGCACTTTGTACAATGGCATTTAATAAAATTAAGAGTAAATCATCTTCGTAATTGAGAAAAGTGGGAATATTTTTTCTGGTTTGTAAAAAAAAAAAAAAACCCTCACCCTACATTCCTGGCTCCTCTTTCTTTCTCTATTTCCACTGACATGTCCCGTGTCACTCTTCTTAACAACTGTGGAGTCTGGTAATCCATACTAATGCCTATTGTCTTACAGACTACTAGTATCTTCCCAATATCCATTATCCCTTCTCCCATAGTTACAGAACTTCAGTTTCATTTGTGGCAATAATGTGCTCAGGTAAAAAAAGACTACATTTCCCATCATCCTTTGTAGTCAGGTTTGGGGAGGCACATGACTAAGTTTTAGCCAATGAGATGGAAGTGAAAGTGCCAGGTGGGATTTCCAGAAAGACTTCTTAAAAGTGGCTGACTGTGCTGAGATGAGGGTAACCCCTTTTTGCCTTTCCTTCTTCTCTGTCTTGCTCACTGGAATGTAGATGTGATGACCAGAGCTCCAGCAGCTATTTTGAACTATGTGGCAAACTTGAGGATAAAAATCGTACTTTTAAATGACTTTTTAAATTCTCTGATGAGAAATCACCATAAGCAAAACTGAAATGCCAAACTCCAGGTTTTGTTTTTGTTTCTGTTTCTTACCAGACAGAAATAAACTACAGCTGCTCCTCAACTTGTGATGGGGGTTATGTCCTGATAAATAATCCATCCTAAGTTAAAAAATAGCATAAATTGAAAGTGTATTTAGTACCCCAAACTAGTACCCCAAAATGTATTTAGTACCCTGTAAGGTCAAAAAAATTCTAACTTGAAAACATCATAAGTCACGGACTGTCTGTATTCTTGTTTAAGCCACTGTTGTTTGGGGTTTTAGGCAGATGAACCTAATATTAATTGACACGTCTACTTTTTCCTTCTTTTTTTTTTTCTGGCCCCAAAACAAATTCTTTGCATTGGTTCATTTGATTACCTATTCTCAGAGTTCATTCTACCAAGCAGGGTTGACACAATGCCCCCTCCATAATTTTTAACATAGTTTTCTAAAATATAGAGTCCAGGTGAGTTTGCTCATTAGGGTTAATAAGATATATGCCAATATTCTGATTCTCCAAAGGCATACATAGTTTATTTCAGGTAGAGAAAAAACTAATTTCGTGATCACATGTTGCACACTAAGCTTGGCAACCTATCTCACCAGTGTGAGAAATTAACAGTGAGGGTGAATGGCTCACTAAGGACTCAAGGAAATGTCACTTTTGTACAGAGGAGATCTGCTTCCTCTTCTTTAGCATATTATTTGAATATCTAATGCTATTTACCACATTGGGCAATTATTTTAGCAAATCTTCTCTTTTACAGAGATGTTTCTATTTAAGTCTATATCCTTAGTGCTAAGCACACCACCTGCCAAATGGTAGATGCACAAAAAATATTCACAACTATTTAATAAATTATGTCCTTTATTAGAGGCTCATTTCAACTACCATTCCTATCACCAGTCAAAAATGATGTAGCTTTCAAAAAATATATCAAAAAATAATATAATAATAATGATGGTAATAATAATTACAGAGCACTTTTTTTCTTTTCTTTTTGTTTTGTTTTGTTTTGTTTGTTTGTCTCTTTGTTTGTTTGAGGCAGGGTCTCACTCTATCACCCTGGAGTGGAGTGGTGCAATCTTGGCTCACTGCAAACTCTGCCTCCCAGACTCAAGCAATCACCAGAGCACTTTCTATATGGATTTTTTCCTCAGTATACATGGGGGATTGGTTCCAGGACCTCCTTCAGATGCCAATATCCTCCATGCTCAAGTCCCTGATATTAAACGGCATTGTACTTGCATATAACCTACGCAAATCTTCCTGTATACTTTAGATCATCTCTAGATTACAATGTAAATGGCATGTAAATAGTTGTTACACTGTATTGTTTGGGGAATAATGACAAGCAAAAATTCCGTGCATGTTGAGTACAGACACTTTTTTTTCCTCAAATATTTTTCGTCCAGAGTTAGTTGAATCCACAGGTGTGGAACACCCAGATACAGAGGGCCAGGACAAACCATACTAGGTCATTTATTAAGCTTGAAAAAACTCTGAGAGAGGTTTATGTATTGTGTGTATTTAGTTCTACATTATGTCTATAGCTACATTCCATGCCCAAGCCACACAGAATCAAAAAAGAAGCCATTTAATTTGGTGCTGTGATACCGAAAGCCCCTCCTCTCCTCTCCACCCACCCCTGCCATATCCAGAACCTGAACTGACTTCTGAATGCCTTGTTGAGTGTACTTTTTGGAAGAAATGCTTTGACCTATGATCTACCTTTCTGAAGCAAAATAACATATGAAGTTACAGGGCACTCAAAGTGTGGTCCATGAAAGAAACTCAACCGATAACATTCATACAAATTTCCATCTTCTCCATCTGTAGAAAAAGACCAATGTGTTAAATAACAAATAATGTAGACTATTTTAGATGTAGGGGAAAAGATACACAGAAGACAGATCTGCCTACAGTTGCAGACCTACCAATAGACAACCCAAATTCAGACATGTGGGATAATCTGGAGGAGTTCTAAGATACAGTGACTGTTCAGAGAATGCCTCAAAGGGGTCTCTAATCACAACGCTGGCCCATTGTTTAGCCCAAGGTACTCTCACTGCCCACTAGAGAACAGCAGCTATCTATGCGCAGGCTAAGAAGCCACTTTCCAATTAACACAAGTAAACTTTTAAAAAACAGAAAATTGTTTTTTAATAAAACTATTATCTAGGAAATCGTTTTAGGAAAAATCATTTGTTCAGTGCAATGGGAGGGCTTAATGGTCACTAACAACTCATTCCCAACAAACTTCAGGAGTCAGGCTTTAGTAAAAGACAAGGCATGGAATGAATACATACAGTTTTGTTTAAGCCTAAACCAAACATACTTACAAGAATAATGTTGTTGTTTGTTCTAGATAGCAATTGTAAAGTCAGAAAAATGAAAAGTGCTTTCTTATGTGAATAAAACATGAACGGAGCCCTCTAACCAAGGGATTTGAACAACTCTAAATCTTCTACCATGATTTGAATGCTGTTGGTGTCTGATAAACATTAGCCACTAGTAAGGGCAAAAATAATCATACAACTGAGAGGCTAATTATTTATCTGTAGTTTTCTCAGCTTGTCAGATATTTTAGGGATAAAACTGGAAACACGGGAAGTTCCAAAACTGAGACCGAACCTCTGAGACTTTTAAGACTATCTTGACAAAGACAGGTAAATATTCCCCATGTAGATTACTAGACTGGTTTTAAAGGAAAGGAGTGATGATATTTTGGAGTCCAAGTACCCTTTTCTTCCAACAAATTAGAGCGCATCATTTTCCTGGAACTTTCTTTTTTTTTTTTTTTTTTTTTTTTTTTT